>NC_141697.1:324591957-325134457 GCF_964263255.1 Lissotriton vulgaris | reverse complement strand
GGCCGAATGTCTCTCCTGTGCAGAGAGCAGGCAGACCGTTGCTCTAGAGACCCCTCTGCGGACCCCTTCACTCCTCTTATTCAGTTCTCTATGTGCCCAGGTCCCAGGACACACTCTTGGAACGCAGGTGAAGGAGGTGGAGGCAACCTCAAGCGAAGAGGGCGCTGAGCTAGAGTGGGGTGGAGGTAAGCATATGAAGAAGGGGTGCTGAGATGAATCTTCATTGTGGTTTGCAATAAGGGTATACAGTATGTCTGGGGCACAGTAGCGGCCGGCATAACTCACATAGGTCGCGAGGGGGGGAGGTCACACAGGGAGGAGGGGGGAGTCGGGCTGGGAGAGGGTATGTCGCTCGGTGGGACTTTTAATTTAAATAAATGTAAAAAAATTAACTTACCTCTGCCTGTCCGCTCCAGTTCTGCGTCATCAAGAGCCTAGCCCTTCAAGGCAATACCACGCCAGGTCCTGCATTGCAAGTCTTGTTCTAAACCTTCGGACACCTTTTAGCGGCTCTTACTCCCACATGGGGCCCAGGTACGGAGGCTCCAGTCATCACCTTGATCTTTGCCGAATCCTGCGGCCCGGCCCTGTAAATGTTGTTGTGGTGCTGGGCCTGGGAACAGAGTGGAGCGACACCCACAGGCACTGTTGGTCACGCCTGCATCACAATTTTTTTAAAGTCATTGTCCCGCGCTCTCCCGCTCGCAGCCTGCCTCTCTGCTTCCCACTGCCTCGGGCGCTGATAGGCGGTCGGCAGGCTCTTCCGCAATCTGCGGCCCACTCACTCACCTCACGCTGTCCAATCAGGAGGTCTGGGACTAGCGTGAGGGCAAGGGGGTGCTCTGGATGTTGCCACGCATTGCCCTGCCCATTGCCAGTAAGTGGCGCGCTGCTGGAGATTTAGCATATGTATCAAGGACACCCTGAATAAACAGTTCTAATAATTCCTAGGTCAGGGAAAAACAGCATATGAAAAACAATCACCTAGGCAATTACAGTTAGCTTGTCATATAGAAAATTCACAGAGAGGAAAGAAACAGGTATATTTCACGTTCTATTGTTTATTAATATATTCATTTAAAAAGAAATAAAATACATATTATATACACAAAAGTATATTCTTATGTAGCAGCATATACTTCAACAATGAAATATCAATCACAGAATTGTACAAAAACAAAATGAGTTAGAAAATAAATTAAAATTAAAAAGTGGCACAATTCATGACGCGTGTTTCGGCGACCAGCGCCTTCTTCAGGAGTAGCCATGTGTTACAAACTTTCTGAGTGTTGTCACCTCAACAGGATACAGAGCCAGTAATCTTTCTTTAAGACAAATAAAATATGGAATATCTCAATTTCTAATGTTTGTCTTCATCCACGAAACTTCAGATATGTCGAAATTTATTACACAGGATTCTACTTCTAGTCCAATGCCTCCTATTTTTATAGTGACGTGTTACAATGTCTGGCAGTTTTCTATATTATGATGTGCCTCCGGGATAATTAAATGATAAAACATGCGCTCTGCGCCGTAGATCAGTAAACGGAAAAAATTCCTCCTGATGTGAGGTAAATTTCCAATATTCAAACGCTCTTTAGAATACAGTTCAAATGGACGGGAGGCGGGAGACTGCTTACGTCGTCTTACAAAGGAGTGATAAGTCTAGTGGGGCAACACCCCTTTCACCCCTATGCACCAGCCGCCGTTGCTGGGGCATGATGCTTAGCCAGCCTCATAACAAACAAGAGGCCATGTGCCCGCGGGTTTGCACTTGTTTCCTTGTGAACAAATATGCTTTTGTTCAAAATGTGTAACAGACGTACTCTGAGATGTGCTGCTGACTTTAACCTCTTCTCTGCCCAGGCTAATTAAGATTGAGCCAGGCCAGCTTTCAGTGAGCATGTTCCTAAGGGCTGAAAAACAAGCCAGCATGAGCTATGCTTCGAATAAACGAATACTATTTAAAGCAGCAGTGTTATGCTTCCACATTCAACAAAATGTTGGGTTTTGGCTTGCTATGTATTTTCTGGCCAATGTAGCTTTCCAGGGCTTCAAGATAATTAAAATCATACTATTGACATAGATGGATGTACATATAATACCTATATATATATATATACAGTGCTTAAAATGGAAAAAAATAAGTGCAGGTACTCGCCATATTAAGATGTGATTAGGGGTGGCCTTGGGCGGAGGGGAGGTTATGGGGCGGGGCTATGTGGAGTGCTAAGGGACCCGGCCAGGGGCACACATTTGATTTGATTGAGATTTAATTGGTGTGCAAAACTAGTAACCCACATGCCTATGTACATACAATAAAAATCTGGGATCAGCATGTTGTATTTTGCAGCAAGCACATGAACCCTCTCTGCTAACTCATGATGAGTCAAAACTGTTATTAGATAAAGATCTTTTTGGCAAGTACTTTTGTTGGTGTTTGAAAAAAGGAACATGTGCAGGTAACCTAATTATTGAAACTGGGGTCGAGCTTAAAATGTCCCAATGGCGCCAACACCACACCTGGCTCCCAGCGAGGCCTCAACGCCTTTGCACACTCCCACATCCACCATTGCCTGAATGCGATACCCTGGCAAAGAGGTCAGCTAAAACAAATTGCTTTTGCACTCGGCTAGCCCCTTAGAGCTGACGTGGGAACGGCCCAAAAGATAGAGCCAAACCTGGCCTTTCAGGAAGGCCTCTGAATGGTACCTGCACTCCCCGCCTACCACGAGATTAATGTGAAGTGCCTGCCTGGGAGGGAGCATGGGAAAAACACAACCTTTAGGCTGCCGAACGACCCTAGGGCCACAACACCTGATCTGGCCCTGTGTGGCTTATCAGCCTCCTCGCTCTCTCTTCTCCCATGCCTGCCATTGCCTCAGTGCAAGGAGTGCTTGGCAGAGGAGTACTGCAAAGACACTGCTTTTGTGTTTAGCTGTTCCACCTACCAAGCCCCTTGTCCTACAGTGGCCGAGTTGTGAATGGCCTAATGACCAGAGGAACTCTATTAAGGCACAGTGTGACGGACTGGCAGGAAGGAATGTGGAATAACACTGCTTGTGGGGTCTGGGCTAAGGTGAAGACAGCCAAAAACTACATCCACAAAACTGGGCTCTCACTCGTCTCAGCTCCCCACCTCTAAGCACAGCCTTTTGTGCTGCGACCCGCCTACATATTCCATAGTGGCAGGGCCGGCTCTAGGGCGGTGCGATCGTTGTGACTGCACCGGATGTTGACTTGGGTTGGGGGCGTCATTTAAAAAAAATGTATACTATCATTTTAAAAACACCTGTTGCTGTGTTCAAGACCTCCAGCAATTTTCAGACATCTATTAAAACGTCAATATAACTCCGGTGATTTATCATCTTCCTGGAAAGAGACAGGAGGTTTGTCTAGTGGAAGTTTTGACTCATCATAAGGTAGTGCAGAGGGTTAAGAGGCCTGCTGCCAAGAACGTGTACCATGCAGATAGCGAAGTGCATATAATGTAAATAGGTCAATGGGTAACTGCTTCTGTAAGAGAGCTCCTGTTGTTACTTGTCGTTTCTAAGGCAAAATCCTAATATAGAACATTGAGCTATTAACTGTCATCCTAGAGTTGCATGCAAACTGCAAAGTATATGTTATAGCTATAGGTTTTTTCCCAGTCTTTCATCATCCTAATCTTGCGAAAAGGGTTCATTTGGGAAGAAAACAATTCTTATTATGAAAGAGAACTCCTAACAATGATGTTAAGTTTTAAATTCTGAATTTGTGCTTTTTCAGAATAAAATATGCTAGTAAGAGTAAGCTATTTTGACTGATGCCCGGTGGAGCTACCTTGTGAGCTAAAGGGTAGCTGGGCTATGGATTCCCTCCTTGACCATCACCTACCCAACTGGTCTTTGGGCAAACTCTCCTGCGTCTCTCCTGACCTTATCTGGAAAGAGGAGAAGAGTAGAGCTGAGAGTGGTAGGTGGTAGGGTGAAGGGGGAGGAAGATAAGGTGAGGAAATGTAAATGTATAGGCATTTATATAGCGCACTACTTACCCGGAGGGTCCCAAGGCGCTTCGACCGCTGCGAAACCCTTCCTGGCTTCCCTGAGAGATGGTCCCTTAATGGGTATCTCCAGGGTGAGACCAGGCATCCCCGGCGGTCTGGTGGGGCCGTTAGTGAGGATGAGGCAAGCTAATGCCCAGAGTTGCCGAGTGTGATCGCTGATCAGAGTGGGCACCGAGGCGAGAGAATTATCGAGTCCGCTGACCCTGGTCCAGAAACCTGCCGCTCCGGGAATCGAACCCTGGTCCCGGGCCGTCCTCTGCTCTCGGGTCTGCCGCCTCTAACCAGTGAGCCACACCACCTCACCTTATAGTCCTATCTGATGTAACATTTTCTATACACTGATTTACACACATGTGCTTGTCTCTGTGCAATGTGTGTGTGGTGTAAAGTGCTCTGACACCTTACGCTGGTATGAGTGGTGCTATAAAACTAAATGACACTGTTAAAGGGTGCTAGTGAGGGAATCCGTGGCAGAGGTGGTCATTGGGGGTGGCAACAGACATTGTCGCACAGGGCGCCACCAGTGCTAAAGCCGGCCCTGCATTGTGGCCTAGTCAGGTGGCCATAGTGGGGGCTGGGTGGCTAGTAGGATATTGTGGTTGGTTGTCCTCCATGAAACCAGCCCACAGGTGACACTAAGGCAGAACCCATGTGCTTTGCCAATCAACCCCTGGCTGCTGCCCACATTACTAACCTTGATTCCCATTGGCTGTGCTACAATTTTACTATCTGCACCTTCTTCCTCAAGTTTAAGCTTATTTGATTTAGTTCTATGCTGAGAACAACACCTTCCTCCTCAATCTGACTTCAAACAAGTGCATCTGCTATGCCAGCAGGAATCCTTTCTTAGATTTCCCACAGTGACAATATGCCTACTAGCAGGGCCTACTCGCACACCTACAGTGCTATTGGCGCCACTGAGCCTGAGTGTCAAATATCACAGTGTGACGCTGGCCCCTCCCAAACTTCCTACCAGTTCTAAATAAATGCATACAGGCCGCTCCGCAGTTAGCCCACTGAGGGCAGATTAGCACTTGATTATCAGAGTGATTCACGAAAACCGACTGACTAGTCAAGTCTGTCGTGCTTCTTTTTGTACATGCCAAATTGCACTGAGCTTGGCATGCTACCCCAGGAGAACCAGTACTCTCTTTGGACACGGAGAAATTCTGGTACTCAAGAGCAGAAAATGTAGAAGTGCCGGTACTTAGTAACAGCGAGTACCGGCCCATTTAAAGCACTGTGTATATATGTATAAGTATGTTAACAACATTATATTGAGACGTGCTATATAGAGTATTGGCGTTTCAGATTCAGCACCTCAAATGCTTAGTTGTAGTTTCCTCTTTACCCCAAGTTATTCAAATCAAATAACCTTCTTTATACTCTAGTAACTTGGAATACTTAAGCTGAGTTTCTACACAAGGCTACCTCTTCCTCGAATGATTATTCAAATGATTAAGCGTAGTCCCTGGTCGAACTCAGCGTGCAGATACATATCTTCTATATTAAGGCACATCTGGGTTCCAAATACAGCATTCTACTTGGAATAAACAGAACAGCTATCACCCCAAGAGAAGAGGGAGGCAATCAATTGGAGTCAGTGCTTTAAATGGAAAATAAGAAGTGCTGGTACTGACTAATTAGACTAGGTGGGCCTTTAGGGGCGTGGCTATGAGCCAGGAATTGAACAATAGCTACATAAGTAAGCTTTAATGCAAATGTTCTGATTGTCATGTAAAGCACTTGAACGCCCATGGGCCAAATTATTACAATATCAAACTGCCTCCTTACATAGGAGACATATCAAGCATCAGCTCCAATGTCAATGGTGCAGGGCCTAATTTTTGGCAGTTAGATATTGAGCAAATATAGGCCATGGACATTTAAGCAATGTTAGAAATGGGATCCCTGGCTGGCCAGGGCTTGCGCCAAAGTCAGTCAGAGACCACCATTCCTAAATCAGGGCAAGGGAGTTACACGCCAAGATAACTCCTGCTCATGCTCTAGGTAATGTGACGCGAGCAGCAAGGCTTAACTTGGAGGCTATGTAGGTTAAGTGTTTGCGCGCACCCCCAGCAACAACACCCAAGGCCCACCACAAAGGAAACTCCACACAAGGTTATATATAAAAATAGCCTTTGTATTATACGAAAACACATTAGATAAAAACACACACTTTACAATGTGCCAACAGGCACGGGCAGAATTTACAGGAGATATGTACAAGACAGGGCCACCTGGACCACTGTCAAGAATATGCACTTTTAGGTTTGGAAATAGCACTTGTAACATAGAATATAAAATTACTGTAGCACAAAATATAAAAATAGAGCACACAACCAGTAACTACTGGTAACAGGTAAGTACCACCTACGCAACCCTAACCACCTTAGGAACAGGTCACGCAGGGAACCAGAACCTCACTAGCACCACCTGTACTAGCAAGAACAACCACCTAAGTATCACCATATGCATTTAGGAGTATAGGCATATGAACATTACACATGATGCATCACAACACATTCAGAGGTGTAGGGAAGGAAAACAAATGATGCATAACATACATTCAGAGGTGCAGGAGAACACAATTGCGCAGAACTCACATAAGTCACCACCTGTGACTGTACCCAGGCCAACTGGCCTCGTAGGGGCTAGGACGCCCTGTGTCCCAAAGTCAGGGGGGCCTAAACGTAGCAGCTGCCCACTAAGTGCTGGGCAGCTGTGTGAGACAATGCTGGGGCCAACGCTGAGCCTCTCTGGCTCAACCAACAATAATGCGCCTGAGCCCCTCGTGGGCTCTAAGAAATTAATGTGGCCCTCAAGAGCCTCTCTGGGCTCTAAACAAACAAAGGTGCGGCGTGAGCCTCTCTGGGCTCTGAGAACAAATGTGGCGCCTGTAGTGTCCTGCTGGACATGAGCCTCTCGGGGCTCGGAGAACCAAGATGCCGCCCGTTAGAGTCCCCCCTCTGGGGACTCGCAAATTCTACGTCCTGCTGTAGCCCCTCGTGGACTCCAAACTCAAGCAATGCCCTTCAGAGCCTCGGGGCTCAAAGAAATGCCACTGAGCCCCTCAGGGCTCGGAAACCAACAAAAATGCCCCCGGGACCCTCGTGGGCCAAACAAGAATGCGGCCTTGCTGGGGGAGCAGCCCGCTGCCTCCCGGGGCTGCTCTACCCTCTCAGCGCCCTTCAGGAGAATCGGCCCTCTGAGCCAGGATCGGCTCTGTAAACAAAGATGGCCCCACGAGCCTCACACTCGAGGGGAGGGGCGGGCACCGGCAATGTGCCCCGACGCCCCTCTCCATTCACGGGCACTCACCGGGTCTTGGCTGCGAGGAGAGCAGCACGTCTCCTCTCTCTGTGGCGGGCACGGGGCTCTCTGGCGATCCGACGCGGCTGGACCCTTCTCGCTCCACGGCTGCGGGGCGGGACCTCCGGTTTGGGACCGGCAACACTTCCGGGTCGTCGCAGGCAGCGCGGCGGCCCGGCGGGGTAACACACGAGAGGTAGGCTCCCTCGGTAAGTACAATATGAAGCGAGGTGGGCACTCGCTAGGGCAACCAAAGTCGGCAAAAGTGCGGCAGTGAGCAGTGTGGGCACCCGCGCCGCTACGTCCCGCAAAACACGTGGAAAATTCCGCTGGGCACCTGCTTTGGCAGATGAAGCGCTCCCAGGCGCTATAAGCCAATCAAAGTGCTCCCATATGCTAGGGGTAAGGTAAAGCGCTCCCAAGCGCTAGGGGCAAGGTAAAGCTCCAGCAAAGTTCTGGAGGCAGTCAGGGGGGCAAGGCTGCTCACTGGGCCTCCAGGCAGGGAGGCAGTCACCAGTGCCGGTCCTCCTGGCGCCCAGCAGCAACAGCCCCCCTCAGCAAAAGGATCCTGGAAGAGAACAAATTGAAAGGGGGCACAGCCCCTTTTTATACACAGTAAACCTTTGTCTTGGTTCAGGGTGAGGGGAAAAACCAGTCGCAGCTGGTTTGTGAGCACCCTTGATGTGCTCAGCCCCTCACTCTATTCACTGGCAGGGCTAGGGTCATCAGTCGCACCACAGGGGGCGGAGCCAGCATTGTGTGGGGAAAGCCCAGCCCTATTAAGGACCCAGGTGCACTCCTCCCCAGCCATCAGCATGCTAATCTCCACACTCACCACCTGGCAGACCCATCCAGACTCCTGGAGCCAGGCTCACCAGCCAGCTCCAGCCAATCACGTGCCAGCACACTCACTGCACATGCACACTCATGTCTAGAAGCGGCACTTCCACACTAGACACATTCACGCCGCACATATCATTGCGCAGCATTCAATCACACGAGTCCGCACATACCAAACTCGAGCCTGCACACCTCACGCATCAGAAACTACCAGGGACACAGACATTCCCCATGCGTTCCTATGGGAGGGGAGGGGAGGGCAGGCCAACCTTACTCCACGCACTGAGTACGCACGCACTTTCCACTCGGACACAGTGAAAGTGCGCAGAAACCAAAAAGCAAAAGTTTAGGGGTGAACCTGCCAGAAGGACCAAGTCCAACAAGCACTTTACATGACAGTCCGAACATTTGCATTAAAGCTTACTTTTTTTTAAGCACCACTGGTTAAGGGAGTTGTCCAGAATCACAGGATGATGAGCCGACGTCGGGCTTCGAACCTGGTTCTCCAGTTCCAATGTAGGCAGCTCTGGCCACATCCTCATTCTCGTTGCGATGCCAATTAGAACCTAACACTGAAGGAGCACCCCAGTGCAGTAATACACTACCTATTGCCTGCCAGAGCGGCACATAAACATGTTCCATCTGAAAAGGGTTATTTTGAGTAGTTTTTGCATTGCACGTACCTGTACTTCAGGGCATGAGCCCTGCTGCTTCTGGGAGTACCGGTACATTCCTTGCCCAAAAACAAGTTCCAGGACTCGGGGGGAGAAAAGTGAGAAGTGCTGGTACTCAGTACCGGTGAGTACCTGCCCATTTAAAGCACTGGACCCTAATGCTGATTTTTTTCTCATAGGTCCACACCGACCCCCAACACCACCCTCAGAGGAACCCTCATCTATAGACCCCCCGGATCCCGACCAAAGTTCAGCGACTCCATCACCAACTTCGTCAGCACACATGCCCTCGCCTCCACGGACTACATCCTCCTCGGGGACCTGAACTTCCACCTCGAGACCAACAACGACACCAAGTCCACCACCCTGATTGACAACCTAGCCAACCTCGGATGCAGACAACTCGTCACAACACCCACCCACTCCACCGGTCACACGCTTGACCCCATCTTCTCTGCAAGCCCCCACATCTCCTTCAACCACACCACCGAACTCCACTGGACCGACCATCACTGCATCCACTTCACCTTCAAGAACCCCACCACGCACCACCGCACCCAAGAGATGCCTCGCCGGAGCAAAGTCACTGAAGACCAGCTAACCACCACCCTCGCCCAGAGCCCACCCGCCGACCCCATCGACCCCGACACTGCCGCCCGCAACCTCAGACAGTGGATCAACAACTGCGCCAACACCCTCGCCCCGATCAAGAAACTCTCCAACAGTCACACCAACAAGAAAGCCAGCTTGTTCACTGACGACCTCCGGGCCTCCAAGCAAACCTGCCGAAAGATGGAGAAGATCTGGCTCCGTGAACGAACACCAGACAGCCACGCAGCCCACAAGAACGCTATCCTCAGACACCATCACCTCAACAGATCTGCCACAAGGGCCTCCTTCAAAGACCGCCTAGACAACAACACGCACAACAGCAAAGAGCTCTTCAACATCGTGAAGGAACCCTCCAACCCCAGCTACAACACCAACGACGTCCCACCCTCGCAAGACCTGTGCGACTCACTGGCCACCTTCTTTCACCGCAAGATCGTGACATCCACTACAGCTTCAACGCCATGACCTCCCCGACAACTATTGAGACCTCCGCCACCACGACCACCATCCACACCAACTGCCCGATCTCCTGACCCAACATCAACGACGCGGACACCATGAAGATCATGAACACCATCACTCCGGGTCTCCGTCAGACCCATGCCCACACCATATCTTCAACAAGGCCAGCACAGCCATTGCACCCCATCTCCGGAAAGTCATCAACACTTCCTATGAGCCAGCAACCTTCCCGGAGACCTGGAAGCACGCTGAGATGAACGCCTTACTCAAGAAACCCAAGGCGGACCCCAAGGACCTCAAGAACTTCCGGCCCGTCTCCCTGCTCCCATTCCCGCCAAAGGTCATTGAGAAGACAGTCAACGAACAACTGACCCGCTACCTCGAGGAGAACAACATCCTGGACCCTTCCCAGTCCGGGTTTGGCAGCAACCACAGCACCGGGACTGCCCTCATCGCCGCCACCGATGACATCAAGTCCCTGCTGGACAACAGAGAAACGGCGGCCCTCATCCTCCTGGACCTGTCAGCCGCCTTCGTCATGGTCTGCCACCACACACTATGAACACGCCTCCACAATGCCGGGATCCAAAAGAAGGCCCTGGTCTGGACCACCTCCTTCCTCTCTGGCAGAACACAGCGTCCGCCTTCCCCCCCTTCCGCTCCGAAGCCACCGAGATAATCTGCGGCGTACCCCTGTCGGCACGACCTCAACATCATCTCCTACGCCGATGACACCCAGCTGATCCTCTCCCTCACCAAGGACCCCCACACCGCCAAAACAAACCTTCACAAAGCAATTAAGGCTGTCGCTTAATGGATGAGGAACATCCGACTGAAGCTGAACTCGGACAAGACGGAGGTCCTCATCCTTGGATCCACCCCTTCTGCCTGGGACGTCTCCTTGTTGCCGACCACACTGGGAACCACCCCAACACCCACCGACCACGCAAGCAACCTAGGGGTCATCCTCAACTCCACCCTCTCCATGACTAAACAGGTTAACGCCGTTTCCTCCTCCTGCTTCAAACCCTCTGCATTGCTCCACAGGATCTACAAGTGGATCCCCACTGAAACGAAAAGAACGGGCACCCAGGCCCTCGTCAGCAGCAGGTTGGACTACGGAAACGCCCTCTATGCAGGAGCCTTCGACAAACTCCTGAGACGGCTCCAAAGCATCCAGAATGCCTCTGCATGCCTGATCCTCGACATCCCTCGCCGCAGCCACATCACACCGCACCTGAGAGACCTGCACTGGCTCCCTGTGGTAAATAAATATTTACCGTCTGAATTTCTATGCAGTAAAGTTCAATAAAATAACTCAATCGAAAATAAGAGTCAAAGTCCGTGGCATCTGAGTTATAAGGGTTTTTATTCCATAAAATGGAATGGTTCGAACCAGGGTATCATGTTCCTTTCACCATAAAGGATCAGGAAGGGATAGAGCATACTTTATTGACAGAGTACAACTTTTATAGTTAATGCACATAATGGTGAGGAATACAGAAGGCGTAACAGCTGAGAGAAACGAGATAAGAACACATGTGCGTAGCAATACGTAATCAGAAGGCGTGCACAAGGGCGTACACAGGGGTGTGTGCTAGAAACGTCACATGAAAGTGTAACTGACGTGAGGCTGGAGGGTGCAGGGGACTTGACATTTAGCACTAGAGGAAAGAGACAGAAGTCTGGCATGTCAGATCAACTCGTTCCTAAATCATATCTGATATCTTGTGTTTGGGGAACTATATTATCTAGAAGGAAAGGTCTCTTGGGCAATGGCTACTCTATACTGACTATTAATGCGTGCATATGTGACTACGTGTCTGCGTGTAATGCGAGGGGCCATGGGCCTACCATGGTAACAGGAGCAATGAATTACTTGCATGGAGACAGAGAGGCCGGGCCCTTTGCTCTGCAGCCGGGGAAATGTTTATCTATTCTGCTAGACTGGAATGTGTTTTCGAGGAGCTGAACTCGGCTATACTGATAACTTGAAGGCAAAATACTGTCTTTGGCAGGCAAGCAGGCCGAGCCGGGCACCGCTCGCCGCGCAGGGAGTAGGACAGAGGTCAGGGAGGCATCCCACGTTGCAGCTTTTCAGGAGACAGAGAACAGAAAGGGCTCGATGGCAGAAATCAGGGCCTAGCTCTGCAGGACTAGGAAAAACGTAAAAGTGCACCATGAAAAGATGTTGGCAAGGCATACTTAGGAACCGAATTATCGATCCATTCATGGTGGATCTGAAAGAGGACATGTTAACGTTAGACGCAAATGTATTTGCGTCTTCATAGCAGGTCGAGGAGGGAAGTTACATGCACTTTAAGCTCGTACATGGAGACGGTGGGGTTCACGTTAGGGGACACAATTGACTATAAAAATTTATATTACCTCATTCCCTCCTTGTCCCCTACGGACCCTTCATGATATATCAATCCTCATTAGTCCATCTATTTGTTCATATAACATCATTTGCTCTTCCTTTTTCAGACGGGATTTAGAACGTGGACTCGGATGAGGAAAACAGGATGTGGCGCACAAGCCGCAAATCGCCGGCCCACATTGTATACATAGGCAACAACTGAATACTATGAGAAGGGCTATTCCGAGGAAGGATAGCACTTTCCAACCCCAGGCTGATAACACGCTCCAGAACCAACCGGACCAAGTCCAGGTACCTGGATTCTGATGTATCTGACTTGCAATCTTATGGAGACGTGTTATGGCTTTATATACTGACGGTGCATTATTTGGAATGAAAACACAGCAGCTCGATCCGAGGACTTTACAGGCCCCACCCCTATCGGCCAGGATGACGTCAAGGACGAGACGATTTTGAAGAACGACAAGTCTCATAGCAGACTGTTCCTCGGTCAAGTTACCTAGGGCGGAAGTAGTTTCATTCACTACTGCTTCGAGGGTTCTGGTTAAGTGACGTATAGATTTACTATTAAAGACAGCACCTAAATAGGGAAAGAAACCTTTATTGAAATCTGTGTATCGTTCCCATGCCGTTTCAGTATAGTCGACAAGCGGGAGATCTCTCTTGGGTCTATGAACTAGATGGGAGTTTCTATGATAATCAGGTGGAGCTAGAAAAACAGGTGGCAGAAGGAATGCAATGTAACATGTTCCATCCCAATCTAGTGGCAAACGTATATAGGCTGTATGACCACAAATGAAATAAGAATGGCGGGTAGCTTTGAATGTAGACTTGCCTTTATCACTAAATTCGATCACAGTAGTACATTTACTATGACCTAGAGGTACTGAACCATTCTTTCTGACACATAATTCGCCTTTGATGGGTAATACTGACATAGAGGGTAAGTCTGGTCCTGTATCAGACTGAACATTTAGAATCATGAGGTTGAGTGTATAATTACCTAATCCATATACTTCATTTTCTAGATCGGTCCCTGTCCTTTGTGGAAGACCCTCCTTGTTAGGGTAACATGCTTTATGCAGAACTGTGTTCAGATTTCCCCATACCCAACTGCCTTGGTAGACTATGGACGCAGAGTCTAAAGAATTTATTAAACTAAACCAGGCACCACAGGAACCATTATGTGTGAACGGATACGGGAAGAGGGGCAAGACTCCCTTGTATTTCTGATAGGGAGGAAGTCGGCCACATATCCAACAATTGGTAGCATTGCTGGTCTGATGAGAATGATGTAACATACTGATAAAAGTATTGTTGCGCAGCGCAAGTCGGTAAGACAACTCATGCGGGGGTAATTCGCTGAAGGTATGCTCGACAGTGCTATTTGGAAAGAAATGTGCATGTATGGAAATAGGGAAATACATGTGTAGCAGAAAACTTGCAGCAATAATCGTAAGACTCAGAAAAAACATAATCAATAATGTCACAATACAGTGACTACGAAGAGATTTACAATATTCTCGTTTCTTGAGCTGTTTCTGTCTATCTCTCTCTCTTTTGGGGTCTAACGGGTACATGTCAGAAACTGTCTAACCGATTCACCTAGGGGAGGACTTAAACAATTAAACTGTCTGACTTGCTAGACCTCAGCTTTAATTTATACTCCTGTTGAGGAGTTTTCTCTACCAGGGGGAGTTTAGAGTCACTGGAATCTGGGCAGTCCTTAGAGGGGGAGGAAGAGTCAGTCTCTGGCGGCGATCCGTAAAGTTTTTTAACATGACTCATGTGGACCCATCCCTTGCGGCCCTCCAACTTCACTGCCGTCCTCGTGGTCAATAAGACGAGCTTCGGCTCCTGCCAGCGGGGCTCCAGCGGACTTCTCCTGTCGAAATTACGTACAAAAACGAGGTCCCCCGGTGTAATCTCGTGCGGCTTCACCTCGGTGTTGTCGGGAAAGGCTGCAGCTACCTGTGAACGACAAGATTGTAGTGCAGACATCAAGGAGGCAAGGTAATTGTCAGCATGTTACTATCAACATCAGTAATTTTACGAGGCATAGGCGTCCCCCACATATTCGGTGGCCTACCAAAGACCACCTCATACGGGGATAGCCCTGTTCTAGAGTGTGCAACCATTCTCATGTAAAACAATGCAACTGGCAAGGCAACTATCCAGTCTACCCCTTTCTCGGCACAGATCTTGGCAAGGCGTGTTTTCAGTGTCTGATTGTGGCGTTCCACGAGACCTGCTGCCTCGGGATGTCGGACGCAGTGGAATTTCCACTGATATCCTAGCAGGAGTGAAACCTGCTTCATTAATTCGGACGAGAATGGTTGGCCGTTATCTGAGTACACAACACGAGGCAAACCGTACCGTGGGAAGAATTCACGAACCAACTGTTTGGCAGTGGTCGGAGCAGTGTAATCTGGGACTGGATATGCTTCTGTCCAACGGGAAAGTGCGCATACAACTACGAGGACATATTTAAATCCTCGACATCGTTCCATCTGGATATAATCCATCTGGAGGACTTCAAAAGGGTAATCGGGAGGATTGAATCCACCTTGCTCTACGGGGATGCTTTTACCTGGATTGAACTGACAACAGATCATGCAAGTACGCACTTTCTGTTTTGCTGCTGCTCGTAAATGTTTATTGTACCAGAGATTCAGTAAACTGTCTAACATGGCTTTTTCTCCCAGGTGTGCTTTCGACTTTATATACACGGTTCTTAACCTGGGGCAGGGAATTCTCGACTAATTTGGTTACAAAAAGGTGCGGGTATGACTCGCTACTTGGTTTCAGGCCACTATTAATAATAAAACATTTCTCGAATCTAGAATAAAAATCACTAGTGTCTTCATCGTGTTTCTGTTTACAGGCTGAGATTGCGTCCCAGTCTTCCTTTTTCGTTGTCAATAATCTTGGCAAAACCTGTACAATTAATCCTGGTAATGCTTTAGCTTTTTCCCCAAGGCCTAACCCTGGAGTGCGACCATTTTCCTCGTCTTCTATTTCGGTCCAATTAATCTTTTTATCTCCCACCTCCCATTCTTTCTCTTTGAGTTTCTCGTAAATGCCAGCAGGCAACAGTACTTTTAACATTTTCATAATATCTGAGTACGTGTAGTCACCCATGAGTAGCATATCTTTAATTTCTCGGTGAAAACCTGCAGGGTCTTTATCGTGACAGGGTACTAGTTTCTTCATTTCTAGCAATTCTATTTTAGTGAGGGGTGTATATACAAATACACGTTCTAATGTGTCATCGTCTTTTCTGACCGGATGTACTTCCCGTAAGGGATTCTGTCTATCAAAGTAAAACATTTTTCTTTCTGAGGGTGGTGGAGCTGACATAAACTGTGGTTTCAGAAAAGTACTATACTTGTGTCTATGTTCTAGAATTTCTTTAATTAAATCAGTACCTAGGCCTCTCCATCTATTAGAGAGCAGTTCTATTAATATATCCGGTAAGGGACCTGGATCAGAATGTTGGCTTTTAAACAACGTAATGAGATGCTGAATCATGTATACACTAGCTAATTTTTGTTCATCAGGGGAAAGGTTCAAAAACGTCTGAGCTACTGAATCATCATTATACGTACTAGAATTGTCAGCCCATTGTACGGCGGACCGGGCTAGTTCTTGTTCATCCATGGAATCGAGTACATGGTACCCCATTCGTTCTTGAAGTATTTTATCGGTAGCCTGAAACAAATGTTCAGGAGTCCTCGGATTTGACATGGCCGCGTGAAAAAGTCTCTTGCTTTCTGGACGTATCGGACGTATTGTATTATTAAAGGGTCTTCCCTTACCTACATAAGCTATCATTTCTCTAGCTGGTAATTGCAATGTTTCTGCTGTGGTCTCTGGTTGTTCGTCCTCCTCCGAGGATTCATTCTTGTCTGTATCTATTTCTCTTTCAGGCTTTCTTCTTTCATGTATTTGTACTACTGCTTTTCGGATCCTTCTGTACATGTTGTCTATACAACTCTGTTTATCATGCTTTCCATCTGCTATATTCTGACCCCATTTGTTAAGTGCGTTCATCTCTTCCTTGTCTACACCAGGCCTATCTTGATCTCTTATCAAGCAGTTTATGAAGAAGCGTAATATCATACCTTGAGTGTCCACTTTCTGGTATGCCATGGCCTCACCAATACTTTCAGGACCTTCCCCCGTTTGGACAAAATGATATATTCTGTCTAGATGATCAATCATTCCTGGTAGTAACATTAAATAGTTTGCAACTCGTCGTAGACGTACTGATGCTAGCATCATTCTGTCGTCTTTACCGGGTACTGGATCATATCTACAGTCTGTGAGAGGCTCTTTGAGTATGTTGTAACTCGCTGTTTGAGGTGTACGTTGTTTTGCTAAATCCCTATAAGTCAGTCGATGTGTTGGTGGCGGTGTTCGAAAACCTCCTGTCGCACCTCCTGAGGTGCCAGGCCCAAAAGGATTTAGTGGATGTATGCCAGGAATAACGAGAGGGGAAGTGATAATAGGTGCGGGAAGTGCTGGGGGAACAGGCGCAGGAACGGGAGGAGGTGGAGTTTGTTGTTGCGGAAGTGGGTGTAGATTATCTTGGGGTAGGTTGCCGTCAGCAGGTGGTGCATGGACACGTGCATTTGTATATGTGGGAGCTACGTCGTTTAAATAGGAAGAAAGGAATATGTCCTTTGCGGTCTTGTGGCGTAATTTAGTCGGAACTAATGGAGGGGGCAGATCTTTCGGTACTTCCGGGGTGGCCTTAGGTAAACCCTCGGCCAAAAGAGGATACATACCATTCGCAAGAGTATTTCGCTGTCGGTCTACTTGTTCTGCTTTGACTCGTATACCTTCCTCAACTAATTCATTTTCTCGGGCTTTTTCTGAAACTTCCCTATGTTTTTCTGCTTTTCTGAATTCTTTTTCTGTTCGTTTATGTGATTCTTTACGCCACAATTCTATGGCATCTTTCTGAGATTGTCTGGCTTTCTTTTTCCATAGTGCTTCTTCTACTCTCATGATGCAATCTGCATCCCATGTCCCTGTAACGGGCCATCTATATTTCTCTTCTAGGTTCTTAGTATAATCGGCCCATAAATCTAGGTACAGTATGGCCTCGAAGCCATGCTTATGGTACATAAAATTTCCGGGAGTGTCCCTAGGTGGGACAGGAATTGCTTCCTCTAGTATCCCTTTCCTAGTTCCTATCTGTCTTAATTTGCTGAACAGTGGCATCTTGATATTCGGTACTTGATACTTACTTGAACCTGAACACACTTTTGACACAGAAACACAGTAATGTATATCAAACAGTCACTCATACCACGACATTAATCACATAAAAACATTTTGAACACTTATTGACTACCCTTGAACTCTAAAACGAGAGCAAAATCGAACCCTTGAATGTCTTGATATACTGCTAAACAGTACAGATACACTGCTAAAACAGTGCAGACCGGGTCTGTGTACCCAAACCCGTCTTTACCGGATACATAGTAATGCACCCATCTAGATGCGTCCCCAGCAACGGTACTCACCGGAAGCACGGAACGGAAGGCCTCGGAAACTCGTCTGGACTGGACCGGACTGGACTCGACTCGACTCGTGACGTAGATACTTCGGAACTGGTGGGCCTCTAGATACCTCGGACCTTGTTCTCTTTGGCTGGGCTCTGGTCGGGATCCTCCGCACTCCTCAACGCCTCGTCTGGGTGCTGATCGCAGTCTCCGTCACCTCCGTAGGCCTGAGGGAGATACAGGAAATCCTGCGGGTACACGTAATTGTCCGTCTTGGCTGGGGCAGGGGGCAAAGCCTGCAACGCACCTACCGGCGCGTGGGGTGGGGGAGGGGTCCCTATTCGGGCGCCAAATTAATGTGGTAAATAAATATTTACCGTCTGAATTTCTATGCAGTAAAGTTCAATAAAATAACTCAATCGAAAATAAGAGTCAAAGTCCGTGGCATCTGAGTTATAAGGGTTTTTATTCCATAAAATGGAATGGTTCGAACCAGGGTATCATGTTCCTTTCACCATAAAGGATCAAGAAGGGATAGAGCATACTTTATTGACAGAGTACAACTGTTATAGTTAATGCACATAATGGTGAGGAATACAGAAGGCGTAACAGCTGAGAGAAACGAGATAAGAACACATGTGCGTAGCAATACGTAATCAGAAGGCGTGCACAAGGGCGTACACAGGGGTGTGTGCTAGAAACGTCACATGAAAGTGTCACAAGTGGGTGGATACATAGTGGAATCTTGCAGTGTCAGCAGAAATCTGTAGCAAGGATGCGCGCGCAGCAGCATGACGTGTAACTGACGTGAGGCTGGAGGGTGCAGGGGACTTGACATTTAGCACTAGAGGAAAGAGACAGAAGTCTGGCATGTCAGATCAACTCGTTCCTAAATCATATCTGATATCTTGTGTTTGGGGAACTATATTATCTAGAAGGAAAGGTCTCTTGGGCAAAGGCTACTCTATACTGACTATTAATGCGTGCATATGTGACTACGTGTCTGCGTGTAATGCGAGGGGCCATGGGCCTACCATGGTAACAGGAGCAATGAATTACTTGCATGGAGACAGAGAGGCCGGGCCCTTTGCTCTGCAGCCGGGGAAATGTTTATCTATTCTGCTAGACTGGAATGTGTTTTCGAGGAGCTGAACTCGGCTATACTGATAACTTGAAGGCAAAATACTGTCTTTGGCAGGCAAGCAGGCCGAGCCGGGCACCGCTCGCCGCGCAGGGAGTAGGACAGAGGTCAGGGAGGCATCCCACATTGCAGCTTTTCAGGAGACAGAGAACAGAAAGGGCTCGATGGCAGAAATCAGGGCCTAGCTCTGCAGGACTAGGAAAAACGTAAAAGTGCACCATGAAAAGACGTTGGCAAGGCATACTTAGGAACCGAATTATCGATCCATTCATGGTGGATCTGAAAGAGGACATGTTAACGTTAGACGCAAATGTATTTGCGTCTTCATAGCAGGTCGAGGAGGGAAGTTACATGCACTTTAAGCTCGTACATGGAGACGGTGGGGTTCACGTTAGGGGACACAATTGACTATAAAAATGTATATTACCTCATCCCGGTCAACAAGAGGATAACCTTCAAGCTCCTCACCCACACACACAAGGCACTCCAAAACACCGGACCAACGTACCTCAACAGACGACTCAGCTCCTACAACCCTCGCCTCACCACAGTCCCCCCGCTTCCGAAGAGCGACCTCCGGAGGCAGATCTTTATCCCATCTCGCCACCAAGACCTGGAACATCCTCCCCATCCACCTACGGCAGACCCAAGACTTGCTGACCTTCAGAAAACTCCTCAAGACCTGGCTTTTCGAGCAGTAGCAGCATTCCCAACCCCAGCGCCTTGAGACCCTCACGGGTGAGTAGTGCGCTTTACAAATGATATGATTGATTGATTGATTGAAAGAAAAAACAGACACTGTTAGCCTACAGGCTGTATTGTAAACCAACAGCATAGAAAATGAAAGCATTTTCACACAAAAACTGGCACCGTGCCATTAAGGCAGCCATGACCCCTAGCTTCCCATCATGCCTCAGGGGTGACAGTTAGGTCAGTTGTTCTTTGCATAACCCTGAAGATCAGGGTACAAAGATATCCTTTAACAATGAAGAAAATCTAATTTGCCTGGAATGGCGGGTGGGTTGCTTATGACTTTGATGAAAATACCCCTGGAACAGTACTAGGATTACAGGTATGTAACTTATCCTTCTCTTCCAGGGGATCCTCATCAATCGTCATAAGCACTGAATAGAATAGCAAGCCCATCTTCCAACTGAAGGCAAATGAGAGTGAATGACCCAACATACAACAACAGCCACAATCAGATGTTGAAGAGATTCCTCAAGGAGGCTTGGCCTACTTGGGTGTCTATTCTGGGGTCTGAATCTAGACAACAGTGCCTCGTAAATGTATGGACGGACCTCCAAGTTGCCGCCTTACAGATTGGCACGTTATGAAGAAAAGCAGTCGTAGCTGCCTTTCCTCTTGTGGAATGCACCTTAGGAGCAGGCCCAAGGGGCTTTGTGTTAGCTGATAAGCTAACTTGATACAAGAAACTATCCACCTGGAGATGGATCGCCTCGAGGCTGGAAAACCTGTTCTGATCGACCCATAGTTAACAAATAGTTGATCATATTTTCTCATGGACTTAAACCTATCCAGATTGAATTTTAAAACCCTTTTTAGGTCAAGCGAGTGTAAAGCCCTCTCAGCTGGTGTGGAGGGATTAGGGAAGAAGGTCGGTAGAGATATGGTCTGATTCACATGGAAATCCAACACCACCTTCTGAAGGAAGGAGGAATGAGTCCTCAATACCACCCAATTGTGATGGAAAACAGTATACGGTTCATTAGAGCAGAGGGCCTGTATTTCGCTCACTCTGCAAGCTGAGTTGATCGCTACCAGGAAAGCCACCTTCCAAGTGAGGTGTTGCAAGGTTGCTTTGTGGATAGCTTCGAAAGGCGGACCCATCAACTTTCATAGCAACAGTTTCAGCTCCCAAGGTGGTGAAGGAGGCTGGACCGGAGAGTAGACATTTTTCGGACCCGGTCAGAAATCTTTCACAACCTGTAACTGAAAGAATGAAGGCTGGGAAGGCGAGCGCCTATATGCAGTGATGGCTGCTAAGTGCACCTTAATGGAAGGAAACTTCAAGCCTGCTTTAGCCAGGTAAAGCAGGTATGGTAAAATGACTTCCTCCTGCCCCTTGTTTGGGTTACAATTGAACGCACCACATATAAAAACATTTTCACTTGCACGCATATGAGTGTCTAGTGGACGGCCTCCTTGCTTCTTTGAAGATGGACATGCAGTCTTTTGGCAGTCCTAAATGGCCATACTGGAGGACCTCAGGAACCATGCTGCCAAGTTCAGTGAGGGAGGATTGGGGCGATGAATCCTCCCGTTCATCTTGATCAGCAGGTCCGGCCTGCACGGCAGCCGCCTGTGAGGGGATTCTGACAGGTGCAGATGGTCCGGGTACCACCATTGTCTCAGGCCAGTCAGGGGCAATCAGGATCATTCTTGTGTGCGAATGAGAGAGCTTGGTCAAAACCTTTGGGATGAGAGAAAGGGATGGAAAGGCGTACACACCTGACCATTCTATCAAAAGGGCATTCATTCCCCTTCGACCCTGGCCTGTAGAACCTTGAGGCGAAGCCTCGGCATTTTGTATTTGTCATCCGCGAAGAGGTCGATGCTGGGATGACCCCAAGCCTGAAAAATGTCTTCGGCGACCTCGTCGTTGAGTACCCAGTCTTGTCCGTCTTTGAAGTGTCGACTGAGAGCATCCCCTTTTGCGTTCTGTTCTCCCGGCAGGTGTACCACTGTGATTAATAGGTTCCGTGCCAGGAGCCAATGCCAGAGAGCTTGAGCTTCCAGAGACAAGGCACGTGAGCGAGTTCCCCCCTGTTTGTTCAGGCAGCAGCACATGGTGGTGGTATTGTCTGTCTGTACTAAGATTGAACTCGCCTGAATCGAAGGGAGGAAAGCCTTGAGGGCCAGGTGAACTGCTCTCAGCTCTCAGCATGTTTAGGTGATATGAGCGTTCTTTTGATGACTATCGTCCTTGCGTCTGAAGAGACTCCATGTGGGCTCCCCAGCCCTGGAGGGAGGTGTCCGTGATCAGTGTTTGAGAGGGAGGTGCTTGATGAAAAGGTATCCCTACTTGCATATTCTCCTCCTTCATCCATCGTGGGATCGTGGGATCGTGGGATGGAGGCTCTTGCTGCGTTTGAGAGACTTATTTTGTCGTCCCAGCAAACTGTTTGCTGATCCCACTTGTCCTCCAGATCCTGCTGCAGAGGACGCTTTTGCAGCCTGGCATTGGGGACCAGGTAGATGCAAGATGCCATCGACCCTAACAGGGAAGCAATCGAACGAACTGACAGCATTCTGTTGTCCAGAACTAGTTTGCATTTTTGTATGATGGAAACTGTCTCTCTTCTGAAGGAAACACTTTTCCTACCTCAGAGTCTACCAGAGCTCCTAGATAATGGATTCTCTGTGTGGGTTGTTGAGGTCATTTGTCGAAGTTCACATGAAGGCCTAGCTGGTGAGAAAGCTCTAGGCATTGTAGGAAATGACTCCTCACACTGTGGGGGGAGGGGCCCTTCAACAGCCAGTCGGTCAGGTACGGGTACACGAAGATGCCTCTGCGGTAGTGGGGCTGCCACCACTGCCATGCACTTTGTGAACACTCTGGAAGCTGACTTCAACCTGAAGAGTAGTACTTTGAACTGGTAGGGTGAAGATCCCACCAGGAATCTCAGATATTGCCTGTGATATTGACTGACCGGAACGTGAAAGTAGGCTTCTTGTAGATTCAGCGAACACATCCAATCTCCCTGCCTGGGATGTGGATATATTTGATGGAGAGCCAACATGCGAAACTTCTCCTTTCTGATTGACTTGTTGAGCATTCGAAGATCCAGAATGGGTCTGTATTCTGCTATTCGACCCTTCTTCTTTACCAAGAAGTATCTTGAGTAGACCCCTCTCCTTCGTTAAGATATTGGCACCTTCTCGATGGCTGATTTTCGCAGAAGGGTGGCAAATTCGCTCTGCAATATCTTCATCTGATGGAACGATGATGGAACCAGAGGGATTGAGGGGGGATGGCATTGAAAATGTAGCGAGTACCCATTCTGCAGCGTAGCTAACACCCACTGGTCCTTGGTGTTAGCTCGCCACTCTTCGAGATGATTTGCAATACTTCCCCCCACTGGAGTGGTGAACGGTGACAGGGGAAGTGTTATGTTATGTTATGTTATGTTATTTGGTATTTTTATAGCGCACAGCTGCCCCAGCAAAGGGGCGTCCTGGCGCTTTGACAGATGCTATAACATAACACACAGTAAAAGAAAAAGAAATTAACTAGATACCGGGAACAGGAAGGTTTTAATCGCCTGCCTGAAGGTGAGCAAATCTTCAAGAGCTCGAATGTGAACAGGGAGCGAGTTCCATAAGCTGGCCGCTAGCACCCTAAAGGAGCGGCCTCCCATTCTGCTCAGCTTGAAGCGTGGACAGCTGGCTAGATGGAGCCCCGCAGATCTCAAGGATCTCGAAGGCATATAGGGCGTAAGAAGAGGGACAAGTGCCGGCGGCGACGACAGTTTCAAAATTTTGAAGGCCAGACACAGCGCCTTGAATTTAATGCGCTGTCTGACCGGGAGCCAGTGCAGGGCCGTGATGGTACCAGACACTGAGCAATGTCTGGGAAGGCCCACAATGGCTCGTGCCGCGGCATTTTGTACTCTTTGGAGCCTAGAGGCCTCCGCTTGATTCACCCCTAATAGCAATGAGCTGCCGTAGTCCAGCCGAGAAAGTATAGAGGCCTGGACTACAAGCTGTCTAGTAGGGGGATCAAAGTACTTTAGGACCGGCCTAGTACCACGCAAAATTCCGTAGCACGTGGCAGCCACCTTCTTGGTATGATCTCTGAAGGTCAACGCAGAGTCAACCCATACTCCTAAGTTTCTCACTCCAGCAGCTGGAATAGGAGTGACACCCAGCTCCGAAGGCCACCACTGATTTCCCCATAACTCCGCGTGCTTCCCTAGAACCAATACCTCCGTTTTGGTGGCATTCAACTGGAGGCAGTTGGTGCGAAGCCAACCGGCTACTGCCAAGAGACCCGCACGGAATCTGGGGGCCTCCACCTCAGGGTCTTCACTAAGTGTCACCGCTAGCTGTGTGTCGTCAGCGTATGAGGCCATCGTAAGACCCCACTGTTTGACGACACCAGCCAACGGTTTCACATAGAGGTTGAACATTGTTGGGCTCAACGAAGATCCCTGTGGTACCCCGAGCTCCAAAGGATAGGTGGCAGATTGGCCAGGTGGTATAGCCACTTTAAAGGAGCGATCTGCCAGGAAGGACCGAAACCACTGGAGAGCGACATCCGTCACTCCCGCCTCCTGTAAGCGCTGGATAAGTATATGGTGGGACACAGTATCGAAGGCAGCGCTTAGATCTAATAGTATAAGCGCTGCAGTATGACCTGAGTCAAGTACCTGGCGAAGATGTTCCGTGATGTAGAGTAATGCCGTCTCGGTACTGTGTCCTGACCTGAAGCCGTTCTGACTGGAGTCCAGAGTCTGGTTGCGAGCCAGATGTTCGGACAGAACAGAGTTGACATGGGCTTCTGTAACTTTAGCGATCCAAGGCAACAGGGAAATAGGTCGATAGTTTTCTGGCAGTCGGGGATCAGAGTTGGGTTTTTTTAATATCGGAGTAACCACTGCCTGTTTCCATGCCGCAGGTACCGTTCCACATGATAGTGACATATTGATAAGGTTCAATATGGGGTCACGGCACAGCGGGGAAAGAGTGTTGATGAAGGCTGGCTTTAACGGGTCCGCAGGAGAGCCTGACTTGACCTTGAGGCTGAACCTGTCAAAGGCCTCACTAGACAGTTCAGGTAGAATGGCCAAAGGCTCAAAATCTGCCGTGACAGAAGTAGGAGCCACTCGATCCTGGTGGAGTGTGTCAAACCCATGATAGATTTTTGCCACTTTCTCCACAAAAAAGGAGGCCAATTTGTCACAGTGCAAGTCTGTGCTAATCACCTCAGAGGAGGATCTGTTTTTCATGAGGTCCTTCAATACCTTGAAAATCAGTTTTGAAGGATTGGGGCAGGTAGCAAATTCATGTGCATAAAATGCAGCTCTTGCTCTGCAGATCGCTCTATGATAGAGCTTCAACTCAGTAAAATACCGAGTTTTCAGCGCAGAGTCATAGGAACGTCTCCATTCCCTCTCTGTTTTACGGCAGGATTTCTTCAGTTCTGCGAGGGATTCATTATACCAGGGGCTAGGTGTTTTTGTCCGGCCTTTCGACCACCGCAAAGGTATAAGAGAGTCCAAGGCATCTGTAATCCACGCGCAGAACTGTTGATATCCTTGATCCACATTCGTGAAGATACTCAGCGGTTTTCGCTCTAGTATACCATAAAACTCTTCCAGCGTAAGCTTATGCCAAGGCCTTTTAAGAATAGGCCTGTCTGTGGGTATAAAAGGCTTATCGTGGACCGGACAGAAAGCTTCTATTAACAGGTGATCAGTCCACCCGATCAGCCTCGGTTCTGACAGCCTTAACCCATCTAGTGTAGAGAAGAAGGGGTCAAGAATATGGCCTCCCGAGTGGGTTGGAAGGGTAACGAGCTGATTAAGTTGGAGAGCTTCCAGATCCGCCAATAGAGAGCTCACGATAGTGGAAGACCCGTTATCAAAATGGATGTTGAGGTCACCCAAAATGTTAAAATTGGCACAGCCGAATGCTATAGGACTGACCATGTCTGCCAACGCAGACCTAAAAACCGAATCATTGCCAGGGGGACGGTATATAAGAAGGCCACTAAAGGTAAATTGATGGGAAAAGGCGACTTTAAAAATAGCGCTTTCGCATGCGGGTAGTCCTGCCGGCTTCCATTCCGCCGGAAAACAGGATTTGACTGCCATAGCAATACCAGTGGGTACTCATTGTTTGGTCTGCATCTTGGCGGAGGTGTTAGACTGAAGTTGGTTTCATCTGCCTCTGGAGGAACGCCTGCCTTGGTTTTGAGACCTTTGTTGTCCCCTATGCCAATGAGGGATCTGAACCCTCTGTTGGGAGGATCGCCAATTGTAAGGCCTGAATAGTCTTCAGAACTCTTTTGTTCTTCTCTGGACCCACGGCCTTTCGTGTGTCTAGCTCCGTCCTCATCCGGGATATTTCCTCATCCGTGTGTGCACCAAATAAAGATGAGCCGGAGAAGGGAAGATTGAGGATCCGAGACTGTGCCTCTGATTTAAGCGCTGTGAGTCGGAGCCAGGAGGTTCTTCTAGCGCTTATCCCATGCACATAGGCATGAGCCGATAGAGTAGCTCCATCAGCTGCGGCGCTGATAACTTGGTTTACCACCAAGCTGCTTTCATGCGAGAGCTCTTCAAAATCCTTGCCATCTTATTTGGGCAACTTTTCTGTGAATCTTTGAAGAGAGTCCCACAAAGACCTGTCATATCGACCCATCAGAGCTGATGCACTTGTTACCTTGATCATAGAGGCTGATGTGCCACAGGCCTTCCTTCCCCACGAATCCTGTGTTTTACTTTCCTTATCTGGTGGAACAGTAGAGGAGGAGGCAACTGCATGAGTCTTTTTTGCTGCAGCGATTATAACCGAATACGGTGGGAGGTCAGATTTAAGGAAAAACTGGTTTTCTTCCGGTGAATGATATTTTTTCAGAATCCTAGCTGGCGCGGTCTTGAGGGTCGCCGGCATAAGGGAGATGTCCATAAGCAGTCCTATTAGTCCCGGCACCAATGGTAGCAGTGGTCTAGATCCTGCCCTCTGGTGTAAAGTCTCGAAGATAAGAGACGACGAACTCTGTCGAGTCGGCATAGGGATGTTTAGCTTCGCCGCCCCTCTGCCAAGCACGTCCTGGAAAGTGTCAATGTCATCCACCGGAGAAATCTTAGACGGTGGGCTGTCCTTAAGAGTAGGCGAATAGTCTCTGTGTGACGTGTGTGTGGAAGAGGAGGAAGGTGTTGGAGATCTGTGCCTTCTCCTCCTGCTTCTGTGAGAGTGCGCAGGAGTGCGACTGCGATCCCTGCCTCTTGATGGAGTACGATCTCTCTCCACAGCCTGTACCATCCGAGCCAACGGAGAACTGTGGAGGGGGCTCAAGGAATGTTGTGCCCTTGTGGCTGGAGTTGTGGCCCAGTGATGCAAGGGCCGGCTCCATCTTGGTGATAGATGGATGGAATTTTATTTATTTATTTAATTTTTTATTTATTTAATTTGTATAGCGCTACAGCTACCCACCAAGGGGTTTCCCGGCGCTAGTAGTTCAGAGATGCGTATTTTGCCAGTCAATATCAGATGTTAAAAAGCCACGCTTTTAATGCTTTCCTAAACTTCACATGGCTGACTTCCGAACGTAAGGAATGAGGCATCTTGTTCCAGAGGGATGGGCCTAAGAAGGCAAAGGATCTTCCTCCCATCCGTGATAATTTGATTTTGGGAATAATGAAATTGTTAGCGGTTGCTGATCTAAGGACTCTCGAAGGTAAGTAAGGATGCACAAGGTTCCGCAGATATTTAGGAGCAGTTCCAGTTGAAATTTTGTGCATAAAGCATAAGGATTTGAACCTAATCCTATTTTCAATTTTCAACCAATGGAGGTCACGGATGTATTTAGTAGTGGGGCAGGACATAGGGATTTTGAAAAGAAGTCTCGCCGCTGCATTTTGTACTAATTGCAGCCTTCTGATTGTAGCTTTCTTTGCCCCTAGGTACAGCACATTACTATAATCTAGCCTTGAAGTAATCAAGGCATTGATGACAGTTTTTTTGGTGCCATCAGGGAGCATCCAGCAGATCTTCTTTAGCCATTTTAAGACTGCAAAACATGTAGCAGAAGTCTTAACGGCTTGCTGGTGCATATCTAAAGATTCGTCAATGATGACTCCCAAGTTACGTGCCTGTGAAACAGGTATAGGAAGAGGGCCCATTTCAGATGGCCAGTGTTGTGGTCCCCAGGCCTCTCCATTTTTTCCAAGAATAATTAGCTCCGTTTTCTCGCCGTTAAGCTTAAGAAAATTATCCTGCATCCATCCAGCGATCTTACCTAACCCTAATTTTAGCATGGAAGGATGGTTACTTTCGGCTCAAGAAAGAGAGAAAAGGAGCTGTGAGTCGTCAGCATATGAAAACATATTCAAACCTGTCTCCTCAACTAATCTCGCAAGAGGACTCGTATACAAATTAAAAAGCAGTGGACTTAAAATTGAGCCCTGTGGTACTCCATGTTTAAGAAGTAAAGTCTCAGAGCAGGCAGACTGAGAAAAAACTTGAAACGTACGGAAGGCGATCTTTGCCCTTCTCACCTCTCAGGAGAATGTGGAGGAGGAGGAGAGTTCTCTCTTTCTATCTGGGCAGGCCTGTCGGCTGAATCTTGATGTCTCCTGGACACTGGATGTCGAGATCACGATCTCCAAAGATCTGGACATTGAACCTCTGTGAGAACTGTGAGAACCTGTTCTCAACGTCGGTAACGGCGATCTAGACAGGCTTACCAGACAGGAGGCATCTTTGGACTGGTGCCTCAAAGTCGATCTGGAAAGTCTCCCCCGGACAGACTGTCTTCTCTACCGTTGTATCGGCCATGGTGACGCCTGCCTTGACGTCGACCTTCTCCTCTTGGAAGGAGAACTCACTGTTGCATTATACCGGTCCCTCGACATCGAGCTCCTACTTGTTGCCGACGGAGTACCTTGCTTCGACGTCAGCCACCTCTGCTCCAAAGACCAGTGTCTCGACGTCAATCTGCGGTGTGCTGCCGTCGACTGAGACTTCTGCTTCGGCGTCGGGATGAGTCTTGCGCCTCGACGTTAAAGATCTTTGCACTGACCTCGACGGAGACTTCTGCCTCGACGATGGAGTCTTGCGCCTCAACGTTGAAGATCTTTCAACTGACCTCGACAGAGACCGCTGTCTTGAAGTTGATCGCCGTTGCTGTGGCAACGACGGAGTGATTTGCCTCGACATCGATTGCCTAGCCAGTGTCAACGGAGATTTGCTCCTCGACGTTGAGCGTCGCCTGGTTGACAACGGAGGGCCCTTTACCTTCATCGTCGTTGAGAGCATTGTTCGCGATTTCTTAGAAGAGTGATGCGCCTGCACCACTGTAGTCTTCGACGACGACTGCTTCGCCGTCGGCAGCTTTGACGTTGATCCCGACGACGAAGGAGAACAGGTCGGGACCTTGCCCCTCGACGTCGACAGAGTTCTTTTTTTCTGTTGTCTCTCTGGAGACCTACCTCGCTCAGAGAGGCCATAAAGTCGAATTCTCTCCCTGTCCTTGATGGTCTTTCTCAACAACTTCTTGCAATGATGACAGGTGGCAGAAGAGTGAGAATCAGCAAGGCAGAGAATACACACCGGGTGTGTGTCTGATCTAGCCTTCTTTCTGCCACAGACAGGGCAAGGGCAAATAAGGAAGGCATTTCTGACAGAAATAAACCTTTTCTGGAATACAAAAAAGGCTTCACTCTCACTCGAAGGCTAAAAGACGTTGAGTGAAAGCAAAAAAATCCTCCCAAAAAAATCAGATAATTTTTGACAGAAAGTAAAAAAGGAAGAGCTGTGAATCCAGGGTCCTGACTGAAGGAACCAGAAAGAACAACTGACCTAACTGACACCCTTGAGGCATGATGGGAAGCTGGGGGTCATGCCTGCCTTAATGACACGTTTGACAGTTTTTGTGCGAAAATACTTTCATTTTCTATGCTGTTGGTTTACAATGCAGCCAGTAGGCTAATAATGTCTGCTTTTCCTTTGCAGTGTTTTCATGGGATTCACTCTTTAAAACAGAGTTAAAGTGATCCTTGCCGTCTTGTTTATTTATGCATGTACTATGTGTTTGCAAGAGCAAGTTATTTGTTATTACATTGTTTAGTCTACTTGATGTGGGCTGCATTGGTATGAGGAAAAATATTATATATATATATATATATATATATATATATATATATCCATCACGCAGGGTAGCCCAAGCGGAGTGATGCCACACGGAACCAGTGAGCACTTATCTTTTTATTTTCAAAACTTGCCAGCAGTTAACATGTCAGGTACAAGCTACAAGTCTCTCATTACGCCAGACGCGTTTTGGGATGTTCCGAGTCCCTTCCTCAGTGGCGTTTCATTCAAGGCATAGGAGAAGCAATGTTCACGCGCTCACTTAATGAACAACAGCCATCACAATTGGGCGTGGCCACTCGCATTGCTTCTTGGGCGTTGTAGTGCGCTGCATTCTTTCCCATGTGGGATGGCTTCTCTTACCCTCCAGATCGAACCAAAATTATAACCAAGTGGTTAGCAGTCACGTCCTGATAGTTGTCCTTCTCTGCTTTGCAGTAGTGAAACTTCGTGCAAAAGTCAGCCCCATCCTGCATAGGCGCTGTACTTTCTTCCGTCCCAAGTTGCTCGCTTTCGACTTGGAGCCAGCATGGATCTGCACGCCGGCAGAGGGCTTCACTCCACGGCTGGCACAGCCGTTATACATCCATCACGCAGGGTAGCCCAAGCGGAGTGATGCCACACGGAACCAGTGAGCACTTATCTTTTTATTTTCAAAACTTGCCAGCAGTTAACATGTCAGGTACAAGCTACAAGTCTCTCATTACGCCAGAGGCGTTTCGGGATGTTCCGAGTCCCTTCCTCAGTGGTGTTTCATTCAAGGCATAGGAGAAGCAATGTTCACGCGCTCACTTAATGAACAACAGCCATCACAATTGGGCGTGGCCACTCGCATTGCTTCTTGGGCGTTGTAGTGCGCTGCATTCTTTCCCATGTGGGATGGCTTCTCTTACCCTCCAGATCGAACCAAAATTATAACCAAGTGGTTAGCAGTCACGTCCTGATAGTTGTCCTGCTCTGCTTTGCAGTAGTGAAACTTCGTGCAAAAGTCAGCCCCATCCTGCATAGGCGCTGTACTTTCTTCCGTCCCAAGTTGCTCGCTCTCGACTTGGAGCCAGCATGGATCTGCATGCCGGCAGAGGGCTTCACTCCACGGCTGGCACAGCCGTTATACATCCATCACGCAGGGTAGCCCAAGCGGAGTGATGCCACACGGAACCAGTGAGCACTTATCTTTTTATTTTCAAAACTTGCCAGCAGTTAACATGTCAGGTACAAGCTACAAGTCTCTCATTACGCCAGACGCGTTTCGGGATGTTCCGAGTCCCTTCCTCAGTGGCGTTTCATTCAAGGCAGAGTTAAAGTGATCCTTGCCGTCTTGTTTATTTATGCATGTACTATGTGTTTGCAAGAGCAAGTTATTTGTTATTACATTGTTTAGTCTACTTGATGTGGGCTGCATTGGTATGAGGAAAAATATTATATATATATATATATATATATATATATATATATATATATATATATATATATATATATATTTATATTTATATATATTTCTGTATATATATATATGTTTTTCATATAGAATTTTTATTATTTCCGGGGTGCCCGCACATGGGCGCGAATATTCAGTGCTTATGACTAACTATTAATGAGGATCCCCTGGAAGAGAACAAGACTCCTCTCTGAAACCAAGACACTCTTCGACTGTCTGGACACTTGGACTTTGTTGAACTTTAACTAGAATCAGGACTGCATCAAGGAACACTTCTTCTCCTGGCCTCACTGTTCTTCAAGTCTTATGCCTAGTGTGTGTCTGGGCTACGCTAAGGTTCCCCAGAAGACTTGTGGGCATCAAGGACATCTGAAGAAATCTCCCTTAGAGTGAAGGAGTAACTCCCCTGCATCTGCAGGCACAGCAACAAAGCAGACCAGTCTCCTGCTCTTGTCATCCTATGGACTTCCAAAGGCCCAGCAACGCAGGTGGTGGTTCTGCAGCTTTCCAGTGGCCTGACCGGTTTTTCCTGCACTTTGGAGGACAGTGTCCCTCGTTGGAGCCGCAGGGACCAAGACCCTGTGCACTGCGTCGACTTGCCGTTGCCAAGGCATGTTGGCTCTGCACTCCGGAAATCTTCGGGCTCCAAGAAACTCCAGCCTCCAGCACCTCATCTCTTGGAGATCAGCATCTTCACTGCCTCCATTGCACCGTCGGCACCCATCTTTGGTGAGCTGCCTGAGGATCTCTTGTGACTTCTGTGCCTTCGGCCTGTGGGTCCTCTCAAGGGTCCTTTCTGCTTTGGTGGGCTCCCCTGCTTGCTTGGGGCATGCTCGGGCCAGGTCTGACTCTCCACTGGATCTTGTTGATCCCAACAATAGTCTTCCACGCCAGTTGCGGCTACCAGGGCTTGTTGGTGCTCCCTCCGGACACCAACAACCTAGGCACTGACATCCGACGAGGGACAGCTCGTGCTGGCTCCTGGTCTTCCTCATCATCACCTGATTCCCACAGCTGAAGCAACAAGGTCCTCGTCAACGCTCTCAAGTTCCCTACCAAGGGTGGGCATTGTGCTTCCGTGCCTCCTGGTCACCTCCAAGTGACATAGACTCTGTCCCCTTAGCTTGCAGGTTCTACTCTTCAAGAATTCACCCTTGGATTCCACTGGACATCTTCACAAACTTTTGTAGAGGTATTTTCTCCAAAGTCTTTCATTGTCATCTACGGGAGGTTACGACGTCACGTCACACCTATGCACGCGGCTTTCCTGGTGCAGGTTATCTGGTTCCTGGGCATCCACAGGTGGTGTGGCTCTCCAACCTTCCATTCTCCAAAGTGTTTCTTTCGGGTCCTACAGGAAGAGTCCTTCTTCTTTACAACTGCAACTTCTCCATAGACGTCCACTGGACACACAGCTGTGTTTCCACTCTGCACACAGCCTGTGTGGGATTCCTGGGTACTTACCTTGGATGGTTCCTTGTTCTCCCAGCTCCGCTGAGTCTTCTGGTCCAAGTCCTGGTCTTCCTTGCAGTTTGCATTACACTTTCTTAGTATATGGTTTGGTCTCCCCATGGAGATGAGTGTATATTTGTGCTACTTACCTGATTTTGTTGGGTATTTTCATGTGTACTGTTGATATCTCCAGCTAGTAGATATACTAATGTGTTGGTGATTGAGTTGTGTGACAAATAGACTCATTTTTATAAACACTATGTGGTTCTTTTTCACTTACTCTTCACTGTAAATTAAATGTGGTAAAACAAGCTGCTTTACAATCCTTCAAGATAAACATGAAGTCTGCTCTCGACGGCTACCACTTTGAGAGTCTTATATGGTTATGAAAGACCTCTAAAATCACCATAAGGGTTGCCAGGATTAGTGCAAGGTCCATCACTCCTGTGAGTGTGCACCATATACTAAGCCAGCCTCCTACAAGTGGGAACGCTCCGACATGTTTTAGATCTCAGAGGGCTCTGCAAAGGACCTGCAGTGGTGGCTGACAGACTGCCATTGGGTCAGAGGCAGACCCCTCTCCCTTCACCAACCAGATTTCACAGTAGTAACAGATGAGTCACTGCTGGGATGAGGCGGCCATCTAGGAGATGTGGAAATCAGGGGACACTGGTCTCCAGTGGAGTTGGAGCTCCACATCAACTTGTTGGAGCTTCGGGCAATCCGGCTAGCATTGAAAGCCTTTCTTCCATCTGTCAAGGGGAAGTTAGTGCAAATGTACACGGAAAACATCAATCTCATGTAGTACTGCAACAAGCAGGGCGGGGTGGGTTCATGGGCCCTTTGTCAAGAGGCCCTGCATCTCTAGACATGGCTGGAACAGCAGAGCATAACCCTGGTGGTTCAACACCTGCCAGGTTCTTTGAACATAGGGTTGACTAATTCAGCCATCGATACCAAGTGGATCACAAATGGCATCTCCAGTCGGAGGTGGTGCAAGGTCTCTTTCAGCAGTGGGAAGAACCTTGGTTCTTTTTGCCTCCAAAGTAAATGCGCAGTTATGCGCACTGGAGTTTCCAAGGTGGCTATAAATTGGCAACGCTTTTCATCCAGAGTGAAGCTCAGGCCTCCTATACACCTTTTCGCCCATACCACTTCTTCCCAGAGTTATAAAGAAAATCATGAATGAATGGGCCCAATTCATTATTGTAGCTCCGGAATGGGCACGGAGAGTCTGGTATCCATAGTTTCTTCAAATGAGCATTGAACCTCTGGTCAGGCTGCCCCTTCGGGAGGATCTTCTGTTACAGAACCAGGTGAGGGTCCTCCACCTGAACCTGTCACCTCTCCACTGACATGCGTGGAGATTGAGCGCCAGCAGTTAATAGCTTTTGACCGTCCTCTTAAAGTTTGGAATGTTATTTTGGCGGCCAGGCGGCCCTCCACTAAGACTGTATATGTCTGCAGTTGGCAGAGATTTGTAAAATATTGTACAGACAGGTCTATTGACCTTCTTTCTCCCTTTCTGTCTAATATTGTTCTCTTTATTCCTACACTTGCCCTGCAGGACTCAGCTCTGGGTACTCTCAAGGGTTATCTTTCTGCAATGTCCACTTTCCTGCGGCTGCCAGACCAACACTTTATTCAAGTCCCCTATTATAAATTGGTTCTTAAAAGGAGTTGTATGAATGTTTCCACCTATGCCCTTTGTCATGCCACAGCAGGACCTTCATTTGGTCCTTACATTTCTTATGTGTGCTCCCTTCGAGCCATTACATAATTGTCCCCTCTGGCTGCTTACTGTCAAGACAGCCTTTCTAATGGCGATAACATCTACCCGGAGGGTGAGTGAATTGCAGACATTGTCATGCAAGCCTCCTTACTTGATGACTTTTGTTGATGAGCATCATTTTTACTAAAAGTGGTGAGTCCATTCCACCTGGGTCAAACAGTCCCGCTGCCCGTCTTAGTTGCTCCCCCGCATCACCCCAAGAAAGAGGCAAAAAGAACAGTTGATGTACAGAATGCGGAACAATGTCATAAATTCACCCCAGTACAGAGATCTGGGCCAAAATCTATTGTTTTTTTACTCCCCATCTTGGTGGTGTGGTGAGCAAAAGAATGATGGATTTAACCCAGATCCATGTGACTGGGGGTGAAAGTTTGCATTGTCCAGCATTCCGTCCATCAATTGTTTCTTTTGCATATGTTGCCCTAAGTCGAAGGGTACGCCCAGACGTGGGTTCCGTGCTCAGTACACCACTGGATTCAAGCTAGCCTGGTTTATTAAGGGTGATGCCCTGAAACCGGTCGCCGGATGCTTGTTTCCAGTGAAGGGAGGACCTGGCTTGGCAGTTCGGGCTGGACTGTTCCCACAAGGAACAGGGTCAAGACTGATTTGCATATGGCTGGGTCCAAACTGGGGTGGTGTGGTGAACAAAAGAATGATGGATTTAACCCAGATCCTTGTGACTGGGGGTGAGTGTATGCATTGTCCAGCATTCCGTCCATCAATTGTTTCTTTTGTCTAAGGAAGAGGGGCATCTCCACCATCTGGACCCCAAATGAGCATTGCCGTTCTACCTTGACAGCACAAAAGGGTTCGGGGTGGACAACCAACTTTTTGTGGAATGAAAGGGAGCTAAAAAATAGGTTGGGCAGTGCAGAATGAGACTATTTCTCAACAGGTTTTCTGCATTAAGATCTGTTAAGCCATGACTAGGAAGCGGGACCCCGGAGGGCTTACAAGCTCATTCCACCAGAAAGGAAGCTGCGACCATGGCATTGACTTGGGGTTTACCAGTCCTGGACATCTGAGAAATGTGGGCATTTCTGCACACGTTTGCCAAGAACTACTACCTGGACAGTCAGGTCCGCAGGGACAGGCATTTCACCCAATCAGCCCTGCCTGACTTTTTATTGTGAACATTTTTTCACAGCCCACCACCAGGATGGTATGGCTTGGAAATCTATTCAAAGGTAAGGAATCTGCAGGTAGAAGTCTATCAGATAAGCAAGTTACTTTCCTTTGGTAATGCATTATATGGTAGAGACAATATCTTCCTGCAGCTTGCTTACAGACCCACCGATGCCTCCTCACTGTGCAAACTTATTTGATAGGGCTGCTCACTTTTCAGGGCCCTAGTTGTGATGATATATATATATATATATATATATATATATATATATATATATATATATATATATATACACACACACACACACACACACACACACACACACACACACACACACACACACACACACACACACACACACACACACACACACACACACACACACACACACACACACACACACACACACACACACACACACACACACACACACACACACACACACACACACACACACACACACACACACACACACACACACACACACACACACACACACACACACACACACACACACACACACACACACACAATGGCTCTCCGCTTCTGGCGTGGAAAAGTAAAAAGTAGCTGCCATCTGTGCGCCGCCTATATAGGTAACAGCAACATCATAACTGACGCCGACGTCATGCGGAGCCAAACAGAGCCAGCCGACGGCACGCAAGGATACTGCTCACACAAATGTTCCCGGATCCAGCCTGATACCTGGGAAATTCAAAGGTAAGGAATCTGAAGCTAGATATTGTCACTATCAGATAATGTGTTACCAAAGGTAAGTAACTTGTTCTTTTGTATTTCAACTTATTGAATCGTAGAAAAACATGTTCTACTTATAAAGTTCACATCAGAACCTTCTGTTGTTAGCATATAATCAACATTATTGGTTGCCTTCAGTTTCTGGTCGTATCAGTGTCTAGTATTTCACGTAGACCTGCATGGTTAATGGTTACTTCCTACTGTTCTTCTGAGGTATCTGTTCATTAATGGTGTTAATTACCTTTAATGGTGTGTGGATTCAGTTTGTTTGGTATTCTATCCATAAATTCACTTTCTTCCCTATAGCCATTGATGTCTCCATCCCACTGGTCCACATCATGCTTTCTTCGTGGCATTCCTAAACAACAATAGTTCTGTTTCCATGCTAGTGTGTTGTCCCTTCTCCGTTTCCCCTTAAATCTATACAAACTTAGGGGCATATTTACAAGCTCCTATTGCCACCAGAATGTCAAATTTGTTGCCAATTATGGTGGTGATATGGGCTTCGCCTTATTTACAAGGCGGCGTTAAGCCACTTAATGTGGCTCCACGCTGCCTGGTAAATAAGGCACCCTTTCAACCTATACTTAGTGTGAAAAGGTGGGCAATGGATTTTGCGGTGGGTGTTCTGACGCAACACCAATTGATTTTGACGCTGTCCCACATTTACAAGAGTGGCCCAAATATGGTCAGTGCCAAAATTAAGACCAGGAAAAACCTGGTCTTGACAGGACCCAACAATGAGAAATGCTTCATTTCTCCTTGTTTTTGCTGTTTTAATGTGTGCTGTATTGTGCAGCACACACAAAAACAGCAAAGATCTATGCATGATTGTTTATGGACATATACAATCATTTAAAAAATGACTAGTTGCAACTTCTAAGTGTAAAGTATAGAAGGCCGCCGCACTCCAAAGGTAATCTTGTTAATCCAACTTTTTCCAAAGTACAAATGGTTAGGGTGCTGCAGATGTTCACCTCCTGTTCATAGAGGTGCAAATTGATAATACAGAAGAAAAACCCTTCCCCGGGAAAGGTTAAAATCTAGAGCACTCCTTTCGCTATACGAGTCGTTGATTCAAAAAAATAGGTAGATGAGGCAAGTTTGCTGTTCAGAAATAATCCCAAATTTATTCAATCTTTAATGTTTCATATTACTGCATATGAAAAGTAGTCTGTCACCATAGGATTAATTGCAGTTGGGAACATCAGTAATTCTTCAAAGATCATAGATCAATTAACATGTTGCAAAAACGTTAAAAATATCTCCTTGATGCATTTCGAGTGGTAGAAGAGCTTCTTCAGGGGGAACGGTCTAAGGAATAAATGAAAAAAATCTAATGTATCACGATCCAAGCGAGAACAGAATGCCATCAATAAAATACCCAAGGGGTATCTGTAGTCAATAGAGGGTGTGGGTGAACAGTTACATTACGATACTGGAGTGGCTTGGGAGAGAAAATAACACAAAAAGCGAAAGTGATACAAAAACACATGGGTAGTGCTCATTAAAATGCTTAATAAGGTGATGGTCGGTGTGGAGCAAAACATATAATAGAGTGGAGCATGCTCTAGTATCGTAATGTAACTGTCGGTGATCGATGCGGTGGCGTCGAGAGGCGCTGCGTTGGTTTCTTTAGCCTTTGATCCCTCGATGCGTCAGTTCTTGCAGCTGCATCGGTTTTGGCAGTAGTTTAGCCATGGGTGGAGATTCTCCTCGCATGTCGCAAGAAGAGCGATGCGTCGATTTCTTCAGTGCTTCCAGCTCCCAACAGTAGAACTTGAACAGGCACATCCTGGCAGGTCAGAACCCAAGCAGCAGAGTTCAGGGGAGATAGAGGTGAAGTATTTGTGACCCTGAGACTTCAGAACAGGAGGCCAGCACACTCAGGCCTTTGGAGATCTTATTCAAGCAGGTTCAAAGCAAAGTTCCAGTCTTTACCCTCTCCTTGGCAGGAACAGCAACTGCAGGCCAACCCCACACAGCACTCAGCAAAGGGGCAGTACTCCTCCTCACAGCTCTTCTCCTTGGCAAAGGTTCCTCTTGAGTGCAGAAGTAATCTAAAGTTCTGGGCCCCAATATTTATACAGCAAAATGATTTTGTTCTATTTGAGCAAGGGTCTCTGAGCCCAGTCCAAACCAGTCCTATCCTCACTGGTGCAGTATGACCACAGGGGGTGGATACAGCATTGTGTAAAGGAGACAGGCCCTATTTAGGTGCAAGGAAAACTCCTCCCACTACTCTAAATTCAGCCAAGGTCTATTCAGCTCAGCTCTGAGTCATCCAGGAAGGGCCAAGCACACCTCAACCCCCCAGTGGCTGTCTACAGTGAATGCACATCCCCAGACCCTGTCACTCCAAAACCAGACCGTCAAAACACAAAGAGGCAGAGGCACACACAATGGTTAAATAAGTAAATGCCTACTTTCTAAAAGTTAAACAACAGGGGGTGGTGATGGACAGAGTTTCTGAATTAAGCAGAATACTCTCACCCAGTCAAGAGATCAGGGCTTAATCCAATACCGTTTTTTAGCTCACTGCACCATCCCAGCTCAGAACCTGGCTATATGCAAATTAGTCTGTCCCTGGCCCAGTGTATCATGGGAACAGGGCAAACCAAACTACCAAGCCAATTCTTTCACTGGGAAGGAAACAAGCTACCGGGGACCGGTTTCAGGCATTTCAGCCGTCTTCGGCCCGGCTTGCTTGAATCCTGATGGTGCTATGAGCTAGGGACTCGCGTCTGAGTATACCCTTCCACACTTATGGTGGACAAAATAGTTAAACAACAGGGGGTGGTGATGGAGAGAGTTTCTGAATTAAGCAGAATACTCTCACCCAGTCAAGAGATCAGGGCTTAATCCAACACCGTTTTTTAGCTGCACCATCAGGATTCAAGCAAGCCGGGTCGATGACGGCTGAAATGCCAGAAACCGGTCCCCGGAAGCTTGTTTCCGTCCGGTGAAAGAATTGGCTTGGTAGTTTGGTCTGCCCTGTTCCCATGATGCACTGGGCCAGGGACAGACTAATTTGCATATAGCCAGGTTCTGAGCTGGGATGGTGCAGTGAGCTAAAAAACGGTGTTGGATTAAGCCCTGATCTCTTGACTGGGTGAGAGTATTCTGCTTAATTCAGAAACTCTGTCCATCACCACCCTTTGTTGTTAAATATTTTGTCCACCCTAAGCGTGGAAGGGTATACTCAGACGTGAGTCCCTTGCTCATTGCACCATCAGGATTCAAGCAAGCCGGGCCGATGACGGCTGACATGCCAGAAACCGGTCCCCGGAAGCTTGTTTCCGTCCGGTGAAAGAATTGGCTTGGTAGTTTGGTCTGCCCTGTTCCCATGATGCACTGGGCCAGGGACAGACTAATTTGCATATAGCCAGGTTCTGAGCTGGGATGGTGCAGTGAGCTAAAAAACGGTGTTGGATTAAGCCCTGATCTCTTGACTGGGTGAGAGTATTCTGCTTAATTCAGAAACTCTGTCCATCACCACCCTTTGTTGTTAAATACTTTCTAAAAGTGGCATTCTCAAACACACAATTTATAAACCATCTTTACTAAAAGATAGGTTATTAAATTCTGAGTTCTGAGCCTAAACTTTATTTCTCTGTCTTGTCCCAGTGGGAAGTTATACTTGCAAGGTGTTACAAAGTAGTTCCTATTCTATCCTATGGGACAGATAGCCTTTCAATAGTGAAAAATGAAACTGGCAGTATTTCACTATCAGGACACGTCTCACACACACAAGTACATGCCCTACATTTCACATACAATGCACCCTGCCCAGGGGGTACATTGGGCCTACCATAGGGGTGCCTTACATGTAAGAAAAGGGAAGGTTAAGGCCTGACAAGTAGGTGCACTTGCCAGGTCAACATGGCAGTTAAACTGCAAACAGACAATGCAGTGGCAGGTCTGAGATACCTTTTTAGGGCTGCTCATGTGGGTGGCACAATCCGTGCTGCAGGCCCAATAGTAGCATTTGATTTACAGGCCCTGGCACATTCAGTGCACTTTACAAAGGGCTTACAAGTAAATCAAATATATGTTACTCAGGGAGAACCAATTGTAAACACAATTTACACAGGGAGCACTTGCACCACTGTCAGGGGAAACCACGTCAAAGATGCTAAGTCTAACACATGTCCCCTCCACCAGAATGGCGGGAAGAAGTACCCACCCTCATGGGAGTTCTCATCACTAAGGTGGAAGAATCTGGATAGACCATCAGTACTGGCGGGTTCTGTGCCAGGACGAGGTTCCACAGCAAAGTCTATTCCGTGTAGGGAGATGGACCATCTCAACAGTTTTGGATTCTCACCGCTCATCGGCATCAACCATCTGAGGGGCCTATAGTCTGTCTGAACCCGGACGTGAGTCCCAAACAAGTAGGGTCTTAGCTTCTTCAGTGCCCAGACCACAGCAAAAGCTTCTCTCTTAATTGCACTCCACCTCTGTTCCCTGGAAAGTAGCCTTCTACTAATGAAAGCTACGGGTTGTTCCAAACCCTTGTCGTTATTGCTCCCACACCATGCTCTGAAGCATCTGTCTGCATAACAAATTCTTCGGAGAAGTTGGGTGCCTTGAGCATGGGTGACGTGCACATGGCAGAATTTAGGGCATCAAAAGCAGTCTGACGGGCATTGGTCCAGATCACTTTTCTTGGCTGCTTCCTTGGAGTCAGCTCTATCAAGGGGGAAACAATGGTGCCATAACCCTCGACGAACCGTTTGTAGTACCCGGTAAGACCTAAAAAGGCTCTCACCCGTGTCTGGGTCTTGGGGGGCTCCCAAGCCAGAATCATGTTGATCTTAGGCTGTAGGGGCACCACCTGGCCGCTTCCTACCTGGCGTCCTAAGTATACCACTGATCCCTGCCCTAGCTGGCATTTACTGGCCTTGATAGTGAGGGCTGCCTTCTGCAAAGCCTTCAACACTTCATAGAGGTGTTGCAAGTGTTCCTCCCAGCTGGAGCTGAACACAGCAATGTCATCTAGCTAGGCAGTGCTGAATTCCTCCAGCCCGGACAGTACGTGGTTGACCAGTCTCTGGAATGTTGTGGGGGCATTCTTCAACCCAAAGGACATGACACGGAACTGGTAGTACACCGCTGGTGTTGAAAAGACAGACCTTTCTCTTGTCCTATCGGTCAAAGCGATCTGCCAGTACCCAGACGTTAGATCAAACATACTAAAGGTACAGGAGAGCTCCCAGCCGATCAATGAGCTCATCAGCTCTGGGGATGGGATCCGCGTCCGTCCTGGTGACGGCATTGAGCCCACGGTAGTCCATGCAGAACCTGAGTTCAGGAGTGGCACCGGGTGCAGGAGCTTTCGGAACCAAGACCACTGGGCTAGCCCAGAGGCTGCCGAAGGGCGTTATTACCCTTAACACCAACATCTTGGAAACCTCTTTCTTGATGCTGGCCCTGACCTTGTCAGTTACTCTGTAAATTTTATGTTTCACACGTCAACTGTCCCAAGTGTCCGCATCATGGACATACCAATTGGTGATTCCTGGAGTCAGGAAAAACAGGGAAGCAAACATTCCCAGCACCTGGCGATAGTCCCTCTGCTGCTGTGGGGTCAGGGTGGGAGAGAGGTTCACTCTATCCAATGACCCATCATGCTCCTTGGCTGACAGTTCAGGAAGAGGCTCACTCTCCTCTTCCATTCCATCATCTGTTGCCAGGAGCATTGTCCCTTCAGACCTCTCAAAATGAGGTTTGAGGTGGTTCAAGTGTATGACCCTCAAAGGGTTCCTGGGAGTTTGCAAGTTGACCAAGTAGGTCACATCACTCTTGCGTTCCACCACCTCAAATGGACCAGTCCAGTTGTCTTGGAGTGCACAAGGCTCCACGGGTGCCATCACCCACACTTTTTGGCCAGGCTGAAAATGAACCAGAGTGGTATTCTGGTCGTATCAACGTTTCATCTCCTGGCTGGCTTCCAGGTTCACCTAAGCGAATTTCCTGAAGCACAGAGTCTGGTTCTTGAAGGCCAGCATGTAGCTGAACACATCTTGTGCGGGGTGGGGGGGTCTTAGCAGGAGTTTTCTCCTAGCCCTCGTTCACCGGACTCCGAAGTGTCCTCTCACAGGGTGACCAAACAGCAATTTAAAGGGACTGAACCCTAAGGATTTATGCAATACCTCCCTGTAGGCAAATAACAGGCATGGTAGGAAGACATCCCACTTAAGTCTAGTGGGTTCTGCCAGCTCCTTTATCATACCTTTCATGGTTTGATTGAATCTCTCAACCAACCCATTTCCTTGGGGATGGTAAGGAGTGGTGAATTGGTACATTACACCGTACTCCTCCCACAATGACTTCATATACCTAGATATGAAGTTGGTACTACGTTCAGAGACCACCTTTCTGGGGATCCCCACACGGGAAAAGATCCCCATTAATGCACGGCTCACTACAGGGGCTGAGATTGTCCTGAGAGAGACCACTTCCAGGTACCGGTTGGCACCAAGACCAAGATAAACTTGTTGCCTAAGGCTGTCTTGAGTTCCAGTGGTCCCACAATATCGATGCCCACTCACTTGAAATGGGTGCTCACCGCCGCAAAGGGTTGGAGGGGAGCCTTACACTTCCCTCCACTCTTGCCACTTGCTTGGCAAGTCTGACAAGACCTACAACATATGCCAATGTGCCTCTGCATTTGGGGCCAGTAAAAGTGGGTGATAAGCCTATGATAAGTCTTGTCGCACCCCAAATGTCCTGCCAAAGGCATGTCATGAGCCAGACCCAGTAAGAAGGTCCTGTAGCACATGAGTACCAAAAGCACGTGGGCTGCCCTGGCCTCAGCAACATAAGTCTCAGAGTACCCCTACTGGCTGCCATTGACGGAGTGGTCACACAGGCCCACTCAGGCAGCCCCAACATCTTTAAATGAGCCTGGTGCTTCACCTCATTCCGAGGGGAACTCTCCAGGTCATTGCCAAGCAGACAGTCAACAGGCATGGACAACCTTCAAGGAACCTGAGACCCCCCACCACCCACACTCAAAGGGAAACTGCACCACCTTAGACAGGGGCTCAGAGTTGTCTGCAGCGACTACAGTGTGAAACACATTGGGTATGCCCTGCTCTTTAGACACCCAATGAAACCTGACCGATGTCACACTGGCTCCTGTGTCTGTCAGAGACTCCACCCTCCTCCTACTGATGGTACCACCTGCAGGTACTTTTTAGTGTTATACGGCAGGCAGGTTTCCTGGACCATCTCTCGATCTCCTAATGAGATAAGAGGCATCACAGCTAGCTCTTCACCCTCACTAGGAACCAATTCCTACCCCAGCACTACACTAACTAAACTAACCCCGGGGAGAGTGCACCAGTGGGTGCTGGTGGTGCCTTGGGATCAATCTGCATGTGACCCTCCTGACCACATCCATAACACTTGCAGGCACCCCGGTTGTATGGCCTACCCTTAGGGTGCCATGACTTCTTAGAACTGGGGGGCTGGGAATATTTACCCAGATAAATATTTTGGGGCCCTTTAGAGAACTCCTTTTGGTTACCCTTGTACCCCCTACTCTTCTGCTGTGGAGCACGCCCACCCTTGGCTGGTTTTCCCACATACCCTTTGTGGACCCTTGTACTCGTCCAGCTGTCTGCCTCCTGAGCAAGCTTCCTGGGGTCAGTCAGCTTACTATCCATCAGATGCTGGTGCAGGTCTGGAACACAATGACAACTCAAGTGCTCCCAACCAATCAAGTTGTACAATTCCTGGTAATCGGTTACATGGCTGCCCTTTATCCAACCATCCAGTGCTCTGCAATAAAGGTTCACACACTCAACCAACGTGTTGGGATTCAAACTAACCTTTTCCCGGTACTGCTACGGTGTGAGCCCATACCAGAGGCATAATGCCTCCTTCATATTGTGATAGGTCCGAGCATAAGCCTCCTCCAAAGGTGTTCCTCCCATTGGCCTCCAAGTGTCCCCACAGGCCCGCCCCCCAATTCTTCTCAGGGACCTCATTCATATGCAGTGTTGCCTCATAAGATGCAAAGCAAGCATAAATATCCTCTCACTTTTGGAAATTCTGTACTAGGTCCTTGGGAATGTAAACATTACCCAATTACACTGGCTGTACGCTGCCACCTTTTGTACTGGACTCCACTTGTTTGGACTTGATGTCCAGTTCTCTCATGCTCAACTCATGGGCCAAGATCAATTTCTTTTCCTCCAAGGCACGGGCATTCTTGCTCTCCTCTGCCTTGGTCTGGAGCCTTAAGACCTTCAACTCATGATCCCTGGCCCAGCGCCTATCCTCCATTTCCTCTGGAGCCCAATTGCTGGAAGAATGATTGCTGCCAGCCCTAGAGGCTTCTCTGCCAACAGGCAAATCCTGGGATCTGAAATGTATTCTGGCACACCCCCATCTACATCATCTTTCTCCTCAGCTTATCTGGCTTCCCACCAGACCCCTAAGGCCTTTTGTAGCTCTTCCTTCCTAGAATTGCTTTTCTTGGGACATCCAAAGCACTTGCAGAACTGCTCGAGTTGCTCTACTTTGTAACTACTTAACATTTCAATGTCAGACTACAATTTTGCAGGCTCGCTTGCTGGTTTACCACGCAGAGACATGGTGCATGGAAACATCAAGGGTCAATTCAAAAATAGAACCAAAAATAAAACAATGTATGTGGTTGGGTAATGGTCTGCACTGAACTAGTGATGTAACAAATCACTGTGGGTCAAGTACAAATCCAAGTTCTAATCATTACCGCTGACCGCCAATTTTAGAAATGGGGGTCTCTACTTGGCAGAGGTAGGTACCTTTGTCCAATTAGGGACCCTTGCTTATAGTCAGGGTATGGGAGATACACACTAGATAACCCATGCTCACTCCCTGGGTAGCTTCACACGAGCAGACAGGCCCAAAGGCAATGTGTAAAGTATTTGTACTCAAAACACACAATAATAAAGTGATAACACCACAAATGGACACCACGCCAGTTTAGAAAAATAAAGTATCTTTATTTAAACTCAACAAGACCATAACAGCAAAAATCCAATGTACATGTAATAAGAATATGACTTTAAAAAGGTTTCAAGAAAGTGGGTCCATAGAAAACTATGGATGCGCGATTTCTCACAAAGTACCTGTAGATGCATCAAAATTCACAAAGCCAAACAGCTGCAGAGATGGGAAGCATCGAGAAACAAAGAGACGCCTCAGTTCCTGAGACCTTGGAGAGGTAATGCAACAGTTCTGCTGAACGCAGGAGAAATGATGCATCGCATCCGGTCTGTAGGGGGGGGAAGTGATGCATCGACTCCAAGACGATTCTGGTCTGCGGATGATGCATCAGGAAAACTTGGCGCACAGATGCGATGCTTGAAAATCCGGGATGCGTTGGTGTTCGATGAGTTGCCCTCAATGCGTCAGTTCTTTTGCAGCGTTGGTTTCGGCAGCCACGTGTGGAAAAAAACAGCCGCAAGAAGAGCGATGCATCGATTTCTTCAGTTCTTCTTCTTCCAGCTCACAACAGCATGAACAACCACCAGAGGCCCGGAACTGGAACAGGCACCTCCTGGCAGGTCAGAACTCTCAGCAGCAGAGTTCTCAGGAACTGTGTCCCTGAGCCTTTAGAACAGGAGGCCAGCACACACAGGCCCTTGGAGATCTTCTTAAAGCAGGTTCAAATCAAAGTTCCAGTCTTTGTCCTCTCCTTTGGCAGACACAGCTACTGCAGGCCAACCCCACACAGCAGAGGGGCAGTACTCCTCCTCGCAGCTCTTCAGCTCTTCTCCTTGGCAGAGGTTATTCTTGAGTCCAGAAGTAATCTAAAGTTCTGGGCCCCAATATTTATTCCTCAAAAGGTCTTTGTTCTCTTTGTGCAAGCGTCTCTGAGCCCAGTCCAAACCAGCTCTATCCTCATTGGTGCAGTATGACTACAAGGGGTTGAGACAGCATTGTGCAAGGGAGACAGGCCCTATTCGGGTGCAAGGAAAACTCCTCCCACTACTTTAAATTCAGCCAAAGTATATTCAGCTCAGCTCTGAGTCATCAAGCAAGGGCCAGGCACAACTCTCCCCCGTGGCTGTAGATCTACAATGAATGCACATCCCCAGCCCCTGTCATTCCAAAAACCAGAGAGTCAATTGACAAACGGGCAGAGGCAGAATGGTTAAACAAGAAAATTCTACTTTCTAAAAGTAGCATTTTCAAAAACACAACTTGACAACTTAAAAGTAATCCTAGACCTAGCCATGAAGCTCCTGACCACATGGCAGAGGACTCTACACTGCTCCAGATCCTGGTTGCTGTCACTAGGGATGTCCTGGGAAAGCTCCCAGAGTTGTTTGTAGAGGTCATCATAGTGCTCCCAGACATCATTGGGTAGGTCCCATACAAAGAAGTCTAAGTGGAAGCGTTCTTCTAATTCTCCAGGCCAGTCCAAGTCACCGTACGAGGAGCGGGAATGATGCCACAAGTCAAAGACCTGCTCCCACGTCGCTCTTGTGGAGTATAAGTCTGGGTCAGCTCGATGCCTCCCCCAGTTTCCCGGAGCCAGAGCGAACCCTGCCCAACTTAGAGTTCCAGGAGGCCATGCACTTCATTTTTGGGAGATCAGACCCCTCTCTAGTGCCTAAGGGACCCATGGGTCCGAGAGGGGCCCTGACTGTTTGCGCTGGCGGGTTCACCCTCAGTATCAGGTAGCCCATCTGGATCTGTTCCTAGATCCGGACCAAATCCTGTCACGAACCCATGACCTCCACCGGGGTTCATTCCAGTGGCACCGTTACTAGAGCCACTAAAACCCACTGGCGGCGCCAATCACATCATAATTCCTGACTGCAATATGGAGCCGGACTGACATTGCACAACACTGGCCCTGGTACGGACACGATTTCCCAGAAAGCCCTAAGATTGATTGGAGGGGATGTGAGAACCTGTATAGGTATCTTTACTGACTCAAAGAGACCATGGCCGAAAACAACTGGTGTGAGGAACTGGCTGATGCCAGTGGTCTGGATACCTACCAGACATTGGTCTCCTCTCTCCCACTACTGCGGCTATGGAAGGAGGGGCATCCTTTGCAAAGTGGTACATAAAGCGGCTGAGGTCCTGGACCTCACGCTACCGATGGTGGAAGTCCAGACAAAGTTCTTGACAGAGGTGCTTCAATCTGGGGTTTCTGCCTCAGAGCCCCAACCCCCCTTCCCCCTTTAATGAAGCCCTCATTGGTGTCTTGTTCAGGGCCTTAGCCAAGCCCTGTGCAGGTACCCTTGAGCACAGTATCATCAACACGCTCCCAAGGATCCAGCCTTTCTTACTCAACACCCTACCCCTGGGAGCCTGGTGATTCAGGCCTCTACTTCTAAAGTTAACCATGGCATGTTGTTTATCACACTACCTGAAATGGAATTTGAGACCCTGGATACCTTGGGAAGAGGATTTTCTGTTCCACAAGCCTTTCACTGCAATTGCTGAACATTGCATGCTTATTGGGTTGATACTTCCATACTGTATGGGATTCCGTTGCACAAGTGTGGTCTGTGGTCTCAAAGGAGAACCCACCCATACTCTCCCAAGTAATTGCTGATGGACAAGATGCAGCAAAGTTCACCATTAGCTGCGGACTGGATATATACACCCAACTCGCTATCCAGAGAGATAGTTTCATCAGGGGCACTCACGATGTCACACCTAGTTGCGGTCAACTTGCTTTTTGAGGGATGTCAAGGCATCCGTTCTTGACATGCCCTTCGACGGCACCCGCCTTTTTGGTGACAAGGCAGATTCAGCAATTGAACGTTTTAAAGATAGCAGGGCACCCATAGGTCTTTGGGGCTCACCATGACCCTATGGTAGCCGCATTCCTCCCCTTCCATGGCTACCAGTGGTGTTCTTTCACCCCTAGTTACCACAGCCACCAGGCTCTTCTGTCCTTTTGTGGCCGCGGCTCACACAGACCTTGTGGGAACCAAGGCCAGAGGTCTACCCATTCCGCCACTCACCCAGCCACAAAGCCCCTTTATTTGGTCCTTGCAACAACATGGATAGCAGTTGACAGAAGGATCTGGCACCACCTGCCCCAATAGCAAACAATAACTTCGAACAAATGGGTGCTTTAGATGGTTCAGTGGGATTATGTTATTCCTTTTACAGAAACCCCACCGCCCAAGCCACTGTTCTCAGATAGGCTGACGTTCCTCAAAAAGGAAAATGCTCACTAAGGCTGATGTCTTGTCTGCACTGGACCCTGGAGACTGGGTGGCAGCGTTGGACTTGCAGGGACATTTTTAGGTTTCGCCTGCACAGGTGAAATCTCTTGTATTTAATATACCTTAAAAGGGGGCTCTTATCAGGTCCCGTAGCCGAATTTCTGTGCTCATTTGCTTTTTTGTGAAACTTTTTTTTTAAACTTCCCCTGGCTGCACACATTTATGATACTTCTACTAAAGCTATTCACACTGTTTAAGCCTCATTCACTGTCAAGATAAGATCTCTTACAATGGAAAAGGGAGACCGCTTCTACCAGTATGCTGGAATGCTTGATTTTTTTTTACTTAGTTGCGTAAAGCAGATGCTTTTGCCTTAGAACTTTTATGGCATTTCCTATTCATGCCTCAGTACCTTTCTTTGCACTTTGTAGGCATTACCGGATTACCTTTTTCAACTTAATCTATTTGGTCATTATGATGATGATCAAATTCTATATGTTGTAATAAACATTGCTCATTAAAAATAAAGTTAATACACAAGAGCTATGCTATATTTTACTTCTAAGCAGCCATCTTCAAGTGCAGTTACCTTGCAGACAACAGGGTTATGACTTGAATGGTGCAGCAGGTGCAGTAGTGCCGGGCTCAAAAGTTGTCAGAACGTTTCTAAACAAATAATATCGCTATATTTGACTACTGAACAGTTGCAGTTACCCTGCAGTTAAAAGGGACTTGAATGGTACAGCAGGTGCAGTGGCACCAGGGTCGTATGATCTAGGGACCCCACTAGACCCAGATTATTGCTAAGATTTAAACTAAACAGGCATTAACAAGTGTAGTTATCTAGCAAATGCTACGGTCATGATTTCAATAGTGCAGCATGTGCAATGGCATCAGGGCAAAAAGCTCCAGGCACCCCACTAAACACCAATTATTTCTATATTTAACAACTAAACAGGCAGTCACAAGTGCAGTTATCTAGCAGGCACTGGGGTCATTATTTGAATGGTGCAGCAAGTGCAGTGGCACCGGGTCCAAAAGTTGTCAGAACTCCACTAAACACCTAATGTTGCTATATTTTACAACCAAACAGGCAGCTGTAAGTGCAGTTATCTAGCAAGCGCTAGAGTCATGATTTCAATAGTGCAGCATGTGCAGTGCTAACGGGACCAAAAGCTACAGGCATCCCACAAAACACCTAATATTGCTATATTTTCTTCCTAAACAGGCAACCACAAGTGCAGTTACCTTGCAGATAACAGGGTCATGATTTGAATGGTGCAGCAGGTGCATTAGTACCAGGGCCAGAAGTTGTGAGAACTCTTCTCAACACATTATACTGCTATATTTGACTACTAAGCAGGCAGTCAGAACTGCAGTTACAAGGGACTTGATTTGAATGGTGCAGCAGGTGCAGTGCCTCTTGGGGGCTAAAAGCTCTAGGGACCCCACTAACCCCAGATTATGGCTGAATTTTACTTCTAAACAAGACAGTCACAAGTCCATTTATCTAGCAGGCAACAAGGTCATGATTTGAATGATGCAGCCGGTGCAGTAGCACCAGGACCACTATCTCTAGGCACCCCACTAAACATCTAATATTGCTATATTTTTCTACTAATCAGACAATAACAGTAGGCAACAGGGTCATGATTTGAATGGGGCAGCAGGTACAGAGGCAAAGGTTGTCCGAACTCATCTAAACACATTTTATTATTTTCCTCTATCATTTTTCCAAATTTTGCTATTATTTACCCGCACCATACCACTAGTAACAGCACAATATATTGCCTTTCTGTACATAAACAAGTAATAACACTAACAGACTTTCTGTACTTACATTGTACAACTACTCAGCAAGCTAGAACTTAAAACAAAACGGAGCTTATTATTAATCTCATAGGCGAAACCTAATGCATTTACCAATGCTTGTTCCATATTTCCGTCCTGCCAGTCCACAGACATTACCTGTGGTTTATAGTGGGTCATGAGCATTTCCAATTCCCTGTGCTCCCTTTCGGCTTTACCAGTGTTACTCAGGTGTTCATGAAGGTGATGGTAGAGGTTACAGCCCTCATGGGGAAGTTAGGGGTTCCAGTCTTACCCTATGTCGTCGACTGGCTGTGGAAAGAGAGCTCTCCTCAGGCAGTCGTCACCCACCTCCAGACTATGGCAGACATCCTGCATTCGCAGGGGTTCTCTATCAACGTGGTGAAGTCAGACCCAGTTCCCTCTTAGATGTTCCCTTTCATCTGAGCCAATCTTGACACAGTGCAGTTACTTGTCTATTTTTTTTAGCGTAAATTCCAGAATATTCAGGCTATGATGCCGATGTTTCAGCCTCTATCCTAGATTTCAGTGAGACTGATTCTGAGGCTGCTTGGCCAGGCATAGGCGGGCACTACAGTGGGGCATGAAGTTCCAGTGGATTCATCATCAGATGAATCATTGGTGAATCTATCCAAGCTGGTTCAGATATCGGAGGGAACTGCAAAAGACCTGCAGTGGTGGCTGACGAACCACAATTGGGTCAGAGTCAGACCACTCTCTCTTCCCCATCCAGAACTCACAGTGGACACAGATGCATCACTCCTAGTTGAGACAGCCATCTGGGAGAGGTTGAGATCAGAGGACTCTGGTCTCCAGCGGAGTCTCAGCTCCACAGCAACTTACTGGACTTTAATGAATGAACATTTATTTCTAGAGCCCGAACAGCTGCTTCCACTTCTCTACCATAGGTGTCTAACTTTTTGCTAAACAGAAAAGCTTTCAAATTGGTCTTAAAACAGGCTCTAATACTGTGGCTCAGAACTGGTCTGGCAAGGAATTACAAAGACGTGCAACCTGAAAGGAAAAAGATCTATCTTGTGTACCATGGGAATAAAAAGAAGATTCTGGGTTGCTGAACAAAATGCCCTATGGGGAACTTATTTTTTAACTTTCTTCTGTATGTGGGAGGGAACTTTTTTGTGTATAGCCCTTTGGCCAATCATGAATGCTTTCAACTGTATTCTTTGCCTTATTGGCAGCCTGCACAAGTTGCCTCATTCCTTTTCGAATAGACTGCCATTTCGGAATAAATAGAACACATTACGTTGCTGCATTCTGCACTTATTGCAACCTGTTTAGAAATTGCATGGGTGCCCCGAGGTACAATACATTGTATTATGCCAATCTAGTGATTATTAAGGTATGTACATGTCTTTCTGAGTGACCACTGGGAGGGATGTTCAATTCTTTTTAATGATTTAAGCAGGAAAAAGCAAAAGGCTGCAGTGGACTTCACATGTGGTTGAAATGATAGTTCTTTGTCAAATTACACACCCATTTTTCTAGCAAATGATGTTGGAAGCAGGGTTCCCCAAGCTCAGTTGGCCATAATCTCCTAATATCCAATGACACGGAATTCACAAAGACCAACATTTCTGACTTATTGGAGTTCAGCTGCAAACAGGTACTGCACATCTAAATTACAACAGCCCAAGACAACCCTGAAAATTGGCTATTATCGTATCGTCCACTTGTTGAAATGCTAGCAACAGTGTATCATCCGCACAGGATACAATCTTGAATCCCTTAGGCTGAACTTCTAAAGTCAATGGTGCCAAATAGACATTAAACAGGGTAGGGCTAAGAACCGAACCCTGTGGAACACCACATTTTATTTCTCTAAAGCAGGGAGTGTAGTGTGGTAAAATACGGTCATTTGTAAGAAAATATCGAATCCAGAGCCATGCTTTGCCCATGATAGCTGGCTTGTCCAGTCTCTGCAAGAGGATATCTTGATATAGCGTAGTGAATGCCGGTGAAGAAGGATAGCCATAGACCTTTTTCCTAAATCGAGGTTACTTCTGATAAATTCAGTGATCTCTAAAATAGCTGATTCTGTCCTGAAATTTGCACGAACACCTGATTGGGACATATGAAGTATGCTGTTCCTTTCGATGTGACTGGTGATAGACAGATAGGTTTATAGTTGGATCAGAGCTAGTTTTTTCAGAGGGGGCCAAACCAGTGTCTTTTTCCAGGGCAATGGAATTGTTCCTTACACTGAAAAGAAGATGCAGCACGAGTCAAAATATGGAGGGAGGAGGTGGAGCGGGGTGGTAGGGCCCAAGATCCATAGGAGTACCTGATCTAAGTTTCAGATTATCAATTCCATCTCTGTCAATGATATTTTTCAAAAGCCGGAAGCAGAGATCCATAACCCTTAAGTGTGGAATCATGGGTAGATCCTATATGGTGATTTGTCCATGTCTTTGAATAAACATTTGCCACCGTATTATGAAAAAAGTTGATAAATTATCAATGAGTAATTGAGACGCAGGAATCACTTGTTTGCCAGCTTCTGGATTTAAAAATGATTTCAAAATCTAAAAAATAACTGAAGTATTATCTGCTGCAACAATCTGTTTTGTGAACAAACAAACTTTTGGCCTTTTATTATTTTTGTGGAAACTTTTAAGTGCTTTTTTTTAATAAACTACCTTATCTTTATGGCTGTATTTACATCTGTATTTACTTTCCAACTGTTTAGATCTATGATTTTCATTCTACAGAACAGGTGAAACGGAGGCTGCTGTGGGGGAGTTTCTTTTTCGGACTTCTCATTTTATTGGAGTCAATTTATTAGGCCCTTGAATCAGGGCCAAATTAGAAGAATTGACTATCTATTCGATTCTATAAGTCAGATTAATATGGACTTGTAAATAAATGTCTCCCAAATTTGAATCAGATATACGATGCCAAGGGTGGTCAGCAGAGGTCAAATATTTTTAAAGGGTCTAAAAAATGATCTGTCAACATTAGTAGAAGGCCTTAGGCTGAGACTAATGAAGATACATCGGTCAAAATTAGATCAAGTGTATGACCACCTGTGTGTGTGGGCCCCTCAACATTTTGTAATAAATTAAAATCCGACATTACTTCCACTAATTGTCCTGCTATTCAGGGTCATCAATATGTATGTTACAGTTCCCAAGTAGTAGAAAATTAGAATATCGCAGGGGAAAAAAAGAGAAAAAAAACAATATTGCAGGTAAAATGATGCAACTGCATTGGCAAGTACCTCACTAAACTTGGGGACATGTTTAGGTGGTCGATAAGCTAAAACTCTTGACAGGGAGAAACTGTTTGAAAATTTGAGTGAAAAGACAAAACACTGAGTCAGCTCTAGGCCCTCTTATGTTTTTGTGGAGCACTGAACATTGGAGCAATGTTTCTGATGGATACAACTGACTGTGGATTCCTCATTTTTTGAATTACCCCCATGCACAGCATTCCACAGCAACAGTTCTCCATTGCTCTCCCACATCGACAAGGATGTCATAACGCAATAGCTCCGCAGGCGACTCTGTGTGACCTCATCAAAGCCATAAGAAGACCTTGTCAACGAGCTGATGGGAGCTCCCTTTTTTCTGTGCCGTCGACGTGTAACTTTTTTTTTCCAGGCTCTCCATTTCTGCGAGATTTCTTTAAATCTGCTAATGTAACCTTGTTGCTGTTGAAGATGTCTCCTCTGAGGAAGTCCGGTTGTAAACCGTGTAAGGAAAGCAGTGATCAGATGTCTATCACTGACCCACATGAAGAATGCTTCTGGTGTTTCTCATCAGACCATGATTTTGAAGCCTGCTCATCATGTCGTCAGATTAACCCTAAGGCCTTGAAGGAAAAGGGGGCTAAGTTGTTTATGGCTAGGGCTAAAAAGCAGACTAGAGGTAGTCTGAGTTCTCTACCGCCTTCGGAGTCGCCATCTACCCACACCTCAAAGTCTTCCAAAACAAAGCATAAGAAGGTGCGGCACTTGGTGTCAGATGAACCAAATCCGGTGCCACCTGGATTCAAACCGGGGCCAGTGAGTCAGCAGCCGACTTCACTGACTCCATCTGTGGATCTTCCTTCAGCAGCAGTACTGAAATCACCAAAAGCACAGAGGTTGCTGGAAGAGGAAAGATATCAGGTAGAGTATTAAGGTGCTAAAGAAAGTGAAATTGTAGGTTTAGAGGAGGCTAGTGGATTGGACACCTCCCAGAGTGGCAGTTATTGTCTCATAAGGGTTTGCTGCCTACAGAAGTAATATCTTATCATGCAGTGATGAGAAAGGCTGCAGATATTTTGGTCTTGCTTCTTCCTTCTGCCAAATTGAAGTCCAATATTCTTACAGCGGTACTTCACTTGTCTGCCTCTTCTTTAGAGCCTTTATTACCTTTTAATAAGGCATTAACGTAACCTATCCTTGAAATTTGGCAAAAGCCTATGACCTCTACTGTGGTTTCTAGATCAGTAGCCAGAAGGTATAAAGCAGCTCCGGGAGACCCTACGTTTTTTTCATCACACTCCATGCCTGAAAGTCTTGTGGTTCAGGCTTCATGCTCCTTTAAGTTGTCTTCTGATTCATTCCCTATTACTCCTGCAGATAGAGAGTCCACAAGGTTGGAGGAATAAGTCAAGAAAGCCTTTTCTTCTGGGAGTATGGCCCTCAAATGGAAAGGGGAGACCTCTCGGTCACCCCGAACGTATGGCTGGGTGCCCCGACCGCCCGGGAAACCTTTGCAGGCGGGGGGCGTGTTCCCGGCCGGTATGCCCAAAGTGGCGTGGTTGGAGCACGTCCCGCCGCCTAAGAGGGTTGTGCTAACACCCGCCCAGAAGTCCCTGCACTTTTGGGCGGGAGGGGGATGCTGCCCCGCCTCCCCGCTGCAAGTTAAAAGGCGCGGGGTCCAGGCAGGCGTCCTCTTGTTCCCGCGCTCTGAAGGCTGCACCACTCGTCGCTTGTGAGCCCTCAAGGGAACAAGCTGCAGTTTTTTGAACGTGGTAATCGTTGTTTTTCTGTTTCAGTTGTCGAAGCGTATCTGGGATCCGAGGACCTGCACAGAACGTCGGATATGCCTGGAGAGAAGAGTGGAAAGAGCTCCGAGATGGAACGGATGCTTCGCACACTGGTAAACCAAGTGTCGGCGATGGACAGGAAATTTGGTAAAGTGGACCGATTAGGTCGCAGCTTAGCGGCGCTTCAGAAGAAAGTGGAAGCTCAGGCGGGGCCCTCAGGGAGACCTAAGAGGATTGTGGGGCCTGCTTTGCCGAACATTACTCCAGGGCGGGATAAGGGGAAAAAGAAGAAAGGGAAAGGGGGTCCTAGCGAGGTCCCGGTCCCGATGGAAGTTCCGCTGGTCCCAGTAACCCCAGGGGCCAGCCCGGTACCCGCACCGGATGGGGGATTGCCAATCCCTGTGATTATCACACCGCTGGATAAGGACCAGTTACCCCCCGAACTGGCGATGCATCTAGCGGCGGTGTTGCCTTGGTTGAAGAAGGGAGCGGGGGGATCTGCGGCTGCGGAAGATCCAGCTGAGAAGGCTAGGCAAATTATCGACCAGCTCAGGCAGGCAAGGGGCTCTGGGGCAGTGAACGTGCCTTCTATTCCTCTGCAGGTGGTGAACGAGGCCGCGGTCGAGAATCAGAATAAGTCGACGGACACGACCGGAGGTACGACAGAAAACGGTAAGAGGTCGCTCCCAATAATGGGGGAGGGCGCTGTACCTTCAAGGCGGGAATGCCTGGCACAACATGTTCCGATGGCCACGAAAGAGATGGTGTGGGCGAATAAATACATTAATATGTTTTCATTGTTGACGGACAATCGTGAGTTAGAATATGCCAAGACCCAGAAAGATTTGTGGCACCCCAGTGAATGGAGGGCAAAAATGGCAGAATTCAGGGTGGAAGAGTCTATGATGAACTGGATCAGGGCTTTTTCTGTTTTTGTAGCAATTATGGGTGAGCGAACACCAGAACTGTTGGGAGACCTTGCTTGCTACCAGAGCAGGATCACGGGCTTCCATGAGAAATATGGAGGGGACGCATGGAACGGGTACGACGTGTCGTTTAGAAAAGCGAAAGAGTTTAATGAATCACTGACTTGGGATTGTTTGGACACTGTATCTTGGCATGCGCAGTTCACGCCGGGCTCGGCAGGAGGATCAGGGTCGAGTGTAAACGGCTTTAGGGTTTTTCAGCAGAAACATCCACAGCCCTTTCGACCAGCCCACGGGGGAGAGACTCAGTCTAGATCGGGCGGGAATGGGAATAAGCGAGGGGTATGTTGGGGTTTTAACAAGGGAACGTGTAGTAGGCCGCAGGGAACATGCAGGTTCAGGCATGCCAGCGCAGGTTGTGGTAACACCTCCCACCCCAAAACTAGCTGCCGATCCAGAGGCAATAGTACTGGGGGAAAAGGGGGTACCAAGCAGGATTGACACGGTGCCTCGGATGACTAAACAATCGCCCGTGGATATTTTGGCTTTGACTCCCTTGGCTGAACAAATACCCTGATCATGTGTCCGCCGAGATCCTACGAGATGGCTTCTCGTATGGCTTCAGGATCCCGGCGGGTGATTTTCGGGGGGCCCCCTTATGCAAAAACCAACTGTCCGTTACGCACAACCCGACGCTGGTCGCCACAAAAATTGCAAAAGAGGTTCGCTTGGGGCGGGTTGCAGGACCGTTTGGTGAAATACCAACGGCCAATTTTGTGTGTTCCCCATTAGGGGTAGTTCCCAAGAAGGAGCCGGGCGAATTCAGGCTCATTCATAATCTATCTGCACCAAGGGGGGCTTCCGTGAATGAGGCAATCAATGAAGGCATTTGCAGTGTGAGGTATGCATCATTTGATGACGCAGTGGTCATGTTGAATCGCCTAGGCCCCGGTGCATTGTTAGCAAAATCGGATATTGAATCCGCATTTAGGTTACTACCGGTGCATCCCCAGGATCAGCACTTGTTGGGTTTCACATTTCAGGGGAAGTACTACATGTATATGTGCATGCTGATGGGTTGTTCAATTTCTTGTGCCTATTTTGAAATGTTAAGCTCATTTCTGGAGTGGGCATTCTCGAAGGCCTCAAGGCACCAACATGTGATGCATTACCTCGATGATTTCCTGTTTCTCGGCCCGGCAGGTTTCCTGTTTCTCGGCCCGGCGGGCTCTCGGGACTGTGCGCGAGCATTGCAGGAATTCTGCGTGCTCATGCGGGGTTTCGAGGTTCCGTTGGCGCCAGGTAAGACAGTGGGTCCAACTACCTCCCTGGAGTTTCTGGGTATTGAACTAGACTCCGTGGAGGGTTGCTTACGTCTGCCGGCGGAGAAGATCGCCAAATTCAGAGCCTCCTTGTTGCAATGTCTTCAAAACGACAAGGTGACACTGCATCAACTACAGCAAACAGTGGGACAGCTGAATCTTGCACTGAGGGTTATACCGATGGCTCGCCCTTTCTCCCGATCCATTGCCCAGGCCATGGTTGGCCTCAAAGAGGGGCACCATTGTACGAGGCTGTCGGCAGAGGTTCGCCAGGACATGCTCATTTGGCTGGCATTCCTGGCGGATTTCAATGGCCGGGTAGTCTGGAGCAATGCCCCGGCCTCGTCAGCAGAATTAGGTTTATGGACCGACTCAGCGGGCAGTGTGGGGTTTGGCACGATCCTTGGTAACCGATGGTCGGGCCAGAAATGGCCAGCATGGTGGGAAACAAGTGGCTTGACGAGCAACATTGGTTTCCTAGAGTTATTCCCCATCTGGGTAGCGTTGTCGGCCTGGCCAGAAGAGTTCTGAAACCGCTCGGTGATATTCTGGTCTGATAACATGACTGTGGGTGAGTGCATTAACCAGCAGGCAGCACGCTGCAAGTGGATATTGCGATTGTTGAAAGAAATTGTGTTAAAATGCTTGAAGCTCAATGTACAATTCAGGGCACAACATGTGCCGGGAGTACTGAATAATGCAGCTGATGCGCTCTCTCATTTCAAAATGCAGGGATTGTTTACCCTCAGCGGAGCTAGTGGCAGCGCCATTTCCCGAAGCATTATGGCAAATCGGCGCCCCGGACTACAAAACCTTGTGGCAGCCAGTTTAGTGCCCAGGACAAGAAAAGCTTATGAAGGGGCGTTCCGCTCGTACTGCGCCTTTTTGGGCCCTGCATGGGAGCATAGATGGGGTCAGGAGGGGTCCTTTACCCAATTTGTAGTGGCACTTCATGAGGAGGGCTGGTTGGCGGCAACCGCCAGTCGGTATGAGGCCGCCATATCGTTTATGGCTCAGCTCTAGGGGATCAGGGACCCGACGGACTCCTTTATAGTCAGAAAGGCGCTGCGCGGCTGGCGGCGCCTAGAGGGGCGTAAAAAGTATACCAGGCATCCGATAGGATTTGACAGGTTGACCGCTTTGCTGGCTAAACTAGAGGAGACATGCTCCTCACCGAGTGAGGTTGTCCTATTCCGGGCAGCATTTGCGTTGGCATTCTATGGGGCCCTGCGGGTAGGCGAACTAGTGGCTGCCAATAAAAGGGATACCGAGGGGGGACTGCGCAGGGAACACACGCAAGTGAGGGGGGATTCCCTGCTGATCACGATTGCCAGGTCAAAGACAGACCAGGAGGCCCAGGGGAGTAGCATTGTGTTGCAGCGCGCCCCGGGTAGTCCCTGTTGTCCAGTGAGGCACGTTGAGGCCTACCTAAAACAAAGGGTGACAACGTGGGGGGGGGGCTTGCTGCGGCATGCTGACGGCACCCCGTTAACAAAGTTTCAGTTCCAGAGGGTGCTGGCAATCACGATTGCAGCTGCGGGCTTGAACCCAAGTGATTTTGGAACTCATTCGTTCAGGATATGGGGCCGCTACAGAAGCGACGGCCGGGGGTCTGCAGGCAGACAATATTAAACAGTTGACTGTTTCAAACGTTACGTGTGGTTGCACATGTTGTAATTTACTGAAGAAGTGCACTCACGTTTGTTGTCTTTTGTTTGGATTACAGTTTCACGAGCCTGTGACGCAGGGCGGAAATTGGGACCGGCCCAGTATCAGCTAACCACCACTTCAGGAACAAGGAATGGAAGAAGGGTGGTCTGGGTCGTTGGCCACTCATACGTGAGGCGTGCCGGGGACATATTCAGGGCAGGTGATGCGATCCACACATCTGAGGAATATGGTTTCAGGGTGTCCTTCCATGGGAAGGGCGGTTTGTGTATTGACCGACTGCAAAGTTTTGTGGAAGAATTGTTAGGGCGGCACAGGTCACCGCCATGAGTAGTCATAGTGCACATTGGGGGCAATGACTTGGTGTGGTTGGGCAGACGGGCTTTAATCGAACACATACTTTCAGCAGTTAGTTGGTTAGCAAAGACACTCCCGGGGTGCACGATAGTTTGGTCACACATGATTCCGAGGAGGGTATGGAGGGGTGCGTGGTCCACGACAGCGTTGAACCATTCGGTAAAGAGGGTCAACAATAAAATGGAGAAATTGTTTCGATCTACCCACCTTCAAAGTATACCTCACGGGTGCATCTGGGGGGACCACTGTTATTCAGACGATGGGGTACACCTGTCCAGGGTGGGGAATGACATATTGATAGGAGACATGATAGCTTGGCTAGTGGCATTGAGGAGACATGACCTATAGGAGTTGTGGGGGGGGCCAGAAAGTCGGTCAACTATCTGGCCTGTGGCAGTAAGGTCATGATCGGTGAGCAGTGATTTCAAGATCCCTAGTGGGGGGGCCACCCATTATGGATGGGAGCGCCCGGGGGGAGGCAGCCATTGGCCCCTCCCAAGGGGGGCGGCACCCATTACGGATGGGGTCGCCCAGGGGGAGACGGCTATATGCCCCTCCCACGAATTTTCCGGGGGCCGGATATCCGCTCCGGTGGAAGAGAGTGCGGAGAAAGGGGGGGAAGGGGGGAGTCCACGCTGTCCTTCTTACGGTTACCCCGCACGGGAACTCGGATGACCTTAAGATGGCGCCGAGTGGAAGGGGGCCCCCATGACAAGGGAAGTTATGGTTGGCTACGAGGGTAAAGCCCTCTGCGCATGCGCCACTCACACGAGAGGGCGGAAATTTGGTGATAGGGATCTGACACCGGTTAAGACCTTGCCGTTGGCCCCTAACGATAGGATGTACAAAATTCGTATGCAATGCGTTATGACATGATGTTAGACTCAGTTAGGAAAATCTTTGTATTAGAGATTTGTTAAGGTTAGCCTGGATATCTGTCTTCATCAAGTGTAATGAAAGTTGAATTTTGTACATGATAAATAAAACGTTTTAATTTAAAGTTTTAAATTTTGTTTCATATTTTAATAAATACCGCCGGGGGGGTCGCGGTGCCCCCCTGCCTTCCAAAAGTTCAAACTGTGTCTGTCTCCTACCATTGGGATTGGTGGTGGAAGGGGTGGCGGGCATCCCGGACCATATCTACCAGCGCTACTTGTCTATTGTGGCATATATGCATGCCTCGATGTACTCAATGAAGGAGGTCATTTCAAAGTTGCCAACAGATCTTCAAGGTCATTTGTCTGAGCTGTTGTCCGACACTCAGGCGGCAGCCCAACAGGTTATACAATCACTGGGCACAGCAGACTCACTGGCAACAGCCATGGGTTCTTCTGTGGCTACAAGATGTTATGCCTGGTTGAGGGAGTCGGGCTTTTCGCCAGAAGTTCAAGCTACTCTTTTGGACTCACCATTCGATGAGTCTTGTTTATTTAGGACCAAGGCTGATTCTACGCTTAAGCGATTTAAAGACAGCACAGCCATTGACAGATCCTTAGGGCTTCAGACCCAGACTAATAGATAATTTCACAGATTTTGAAGATTCTCAAGGAATCTGTCCTTTTGGGAAAGAAATTGGCAGCAGAAGCAACAGTAGCTGCAAGCCTCAAATACCCTTTAAAAGAGCTTCTGGGGAAAGGCCAGAGGCTGTCAGCGTGGTTCTGCCCGGCAACAAGTCTCCTCCTCCTCTTCTTCCTCTCCAGCCATTGTTGCAGGAAAAGCAGCTCTAGCGTCACCATCTTAGAGCATGCTTGCCCCGTGTGAGGACGGGTAACCTATTTTCTGCCTCATTGGATGTTTGTCACTATAGACCTCTGGATTTTAGACATCGTAGAGAATGGGCATGCCCTACCCTTCCAGGAGTAAACCCCTCTATTTCTTACACAACAAGGCCTTTGCTCTGAAGGGCAGGAGGTGCAAATGCTGTTTCAAAGGGCGCAACTGAATTGGGGCCAGATGTAGGAAGGCTATTATGGGTCGATAACAGCCGAAATTAAGGAATTTCGGCCATTACAAACCGGTAATAGGCTTTTCTGATGTAGGGGCCGAAATTAACGATTAGGTAATTTACTGAATCGGTAAATTACCGATTTCTTAAAAACAGATTCGGTAAATTACTGAATTCCTAATGTAGTGAGCACTTAAATGAGTGCTTATCCCATGTTAGGATTCGTTATTTACCAACAACTACAAATTTTATGCAAATTGCTTCAGTGCCGTGTTGCAGACATACATGCCCTTAGGGTATGTATGTCTGCAACATGTGCACCCATACACAATTGAGGGGTACTACAGGGTGTCAAAGTGAAACCCTGCCACCCTTCAATGTTTTCCCCCTTTTACCGAATCGGTATTTACCGATTCGGTAATTGACATTCATTCCTATGGGCCTCCAGGCCCATAGGAATGAATGGCAATTACCGAATCGGTAAATACTGATTCGGTAAATACCGAATCTTAACGATTCGGTAATTTTTACCGAATGATTTGCTACATAGCATTTACAGATTCGAAAATACCAAATCGGTAAAATTCGGTATTTTCGAATTGGTAAATGCTATTTACCTACATCTGGCCCTTAATTCCAGAGCAGGAACGGGGTCAGGGATGCTATTCCAGGTACTTCCTGTTTCCTAAAAAGGATGGTCGTTTGCGGCCAATACTTAACCTCAGGATTTTAAACTCCGGTTCTCCTTGCACTGGAGAAGGAAGAGTGGATGGTTTCGATCAATTTACAGAATGGCTATTTGCCGAATCCCTTTTCTGAAATCACATCAGAAGTATCTCTGTTTTACGGTGGGTACACAGCATTATCAGTCTGCGGTCCTTCTGTTCGACCTTACTTCCGCTCACCGAGTCTTCACAAAGGTGATGGCAGTGGTGGCAGCACATCTGAGAAGGTGAGGATATAGGATTCCTGTATCTGGATGACTGGCTGCTCAAAGCGAGATCACCAGACATAGTGTTGTGCCATTTGCAGTCGACAGCTCATCTGTTGTTCACTTTGGGTTTTTCAATAAACGTGCCCAAATCTCACCTGGAGCCCTCTAAGCGCAACTTGTTTATAGGGGTAGAACTGGACCATAGAGTGAGTCATGCCTTCCAGCCTCCTCAGAGGATACAGGACATTCAGGCAAAGATTAAGCTGTTTCAGACCGCAGTTTTGGTTCCAGCCCTGAACATTTTGCTTCTGCTCAGTTTGTTAGCTTCCTGCATTCTCATGGTCAACCATGCATGTTAGCAGATGAGGGCTCTTCACAGTGGTGCCTCCGCAGGAAGTGGTTTCGACACAATGGAGAACTGGAGGAGTTAGTCAAGATCTCCAGAGACAATGCTTCAAACTGTCTCAAGGAAAGCCATCCTCCTCCGGTGGCCACAGTGATAACGGATGCTACTACTCTAGGGTGGGGAGCTCATCTGTGGGATCTGGAGGTCAAAGTTCTTTGGTCTCCAGAGGAAAGATCGTTTTACATCAATCTTCTGGAATTGCGGGTGATACATTTAGCTTCCAAGGCCTTCTTCTCTTCCCTTTGCGGTCAGTTAGTTCAGATCTTAACAGACGATACTACAGCAATGTGGTATATCAACAAACAGGGAGGAATAGGGCGATATCTTCTTTGCAGAGAAACTCTACGACTTTGGTCCTGGGCCCAGGGCCATCAGATTTGCATCATTGCAAATCACTTGGCCAGAGTCCTGAATGTAGGTGGGGCAGTATTCAGCCAATCACGAGTGGTGTCTAAAACCGTAAGTGGTTTTTCAAATTTTCGGACTATGTGGAGACCTCTCAGGTAGACCTTTTTGCCACTCACGAGAACACATCATTCTGCAGTCTCCAGTTTCCGATGCAGGGAGCATTTGGGGACGCATTTCAATTAGAATGGAGCTTCCAGCTTTTCTACGTGTTTCACCCCATTCCCTTGATTCCTCGGGGTCTGAGGAAAAATAGCCAAGACTTGGCCAAATTCATATTAATAGCCTTGGATTGGCCGCGAAGGGTGTGGTACAGGGACCTTCTTTACCTCTCATTGTGCCCTCCGCTCTGTTTCCCTCTCAGGGCAGACCTCCTCTCACAGTCGCGGGGGAAGGTTTTACACCCAATTTCGAGAGTCTGCACCTTCATGCCTGGAGATTGAACGGGGCAACCCGAGTTCTTTCTCCATCTCACCTGATGTGGTGGACGTTATTTTTGTCGGCCAAAAGACAGTCCACGCTGGCAGATGGGCAAAATGTATTAAATGGTGTGGAGAAGGTTCAATTGACCCTTTGAAAGCCCATTTATCAGATGTTTTAAGTTTTGTACTATCCCTGGCACAACAAGGTTGCGCTGTTGCAACTGTTAAAGGATATCTATCTGCTTTATCGCATTTCTTTGTTTGCTGGATTAGCCTTCACTTTTTAAGTCTCTTATAGTTATGAGAGTTATGAAAGGTCTCACTAATAAGTTTCCTCCCACTCCGTTCATAATGCCTCAGTTGGATCTTAATCTTGTACTTACATTTCTGATGGGTTCTCCTTTTGGGCCCTTGTATAGTTGCCCATTGAGGTTTTTCACCTTTAAAACTACATTTTTAGTTGCCATTACGTATGCTAGAAGGGTGAATGAGTTGCAGGCCCATCCTTTCATGCAGATAAGATGGTGCTTAGACCAGAGCTGCTTTCCTGCCCAAGGTGGTCACTTTGTTCCCGTTGGACAATCCAACACCTTGCCTACTTTCTATCCTCTCCCACATCCATCTAAGGAGGAAAGACTTCATAATGTGGACCCAAAGAGGGCAGTGAGTTTTTATATGGACTGAACTCAAGAGTTCAGTTTAGACAAGCAGCAGTTTGTTGGGCATGTGGGCAAAAAGAAAAGAAGGTGCATAATCCTGTGCATCAAGATTTGCTACGCCATGGCTAACAAGCATTGGCATAGCAAATAGGTCTCACCTTTGGTATCCTATAAGTGTTTAGTCATGCAGCATATTATGCTGGGTCATGTGCCGCTAGGGTTTGCTATTCAATTACTATACTCGGAGTCATGCAGTGTAATTCAGGAATGCATGCTTGGCTCTGCCACATTTAACATATAATGTCAGACTGAGAATGCGAAAGCAAATAACTTCACATTATACGCGCACAACCCGCCAATCTCAATACAGTCAACAGGCACACACTCCATTTATAATGTAAATTCTCTGACAGCGAAATCTGTCTTGTCACTATCAAAATACCAGATGGAAATATGAGCAATGGAGCACTAGTAAAGATTATATATAAAACTCAAATCAAAATTCAAAAATATATTTTTTTACAGAAAAATCATACGTACCATTGAACTTATTCTGTTTCACGAAACATTTCTGCCATAAAAGTTCACAACGCAGCTATCAGGTGGCCCATTCCCTGAGTAAGCTGTAACATGATTCAAGGGTGCCCTATTCTGAATTCAGCATCGTTGCCGATTTACCATGTCAACTGACGATCTGTTGTTGGGCGTTGGTGTGACCCGTTTTTCAACTGAATATGCGCGTTAAGACTGACCAAACCATTCCGATGGCCAATTCTGTTTGCTGACCCATTTCTCAAGTGCTATTCGTCAAATGATCCCCTTCTCCACTGGTGACCGCGTGAACCACAAACAGGACTGCATGAGTGCTGGTTCATGTGCAGTGGCGGCTGCTCTTAATGCAACTGGTAAGGCAGCGCGGTAACCACATCTAACGTAAATACACAAAAGAATCCGTGATACCGCTATGTGTCTACCAGCATGCTCCTGTCAAAACACCACGGCGCTCAGCATTAAATTGTGGGCGACTCACTTTGGAGGCAGCAAGTTGAGCAGCATTAAGGCACTCTAACAGTACCCTACGTTTTTGTTTCCACATCTTATCCGATCAATAATCCATGCAGTTACAAGTGAGCGTTCGTGTAGTACTGCCAACGGGGACGGCAGCAGGTTAATAACTCAACTTATAATTTTTTATTATAAAGTGTGTCCAAGGGGGCGTGGCCAAGATGGCGGCCGGGACAGTCGCGTAGCCACGGAGCTCCTCGCCCCGACCCCCAGTAACCCCCACAAAAGCCCCCTGTACAAGCTGATTTGTCCCCCCACAGGCTGCACACCGCGGGGCAGACTCAGAGCCCCGATGTGTGAGCCCACGGAGCTGCTGCCGCCCATACCCGCCGCCACCGCCGACCGCGGCCGGAAAACGCAGAGGAACGGACCCTGCGCTGGCCGTTCCTGCCACGGCTCTGTGGCCGCCTGGATCTCGCCACAGTGCCACAGCAACGGATCGGAGGCCGATCCCCGACGAGCAGGGCCCTCAAAGACACGGGGAGGGGGCGTGGCTAGCAGCCAAACATGGCGCCAGCATAGAGCGAGAGCTCCTGAGGGCACTGCGGCCTAATCATTAATCCGACGCACTAATCCGCTAAATTACCCACCCGCAGCAGCAGCGATCGGGTCCGGGCTCGGAGCGGCATCACCAGGCCAACTTCTGGCGAAAACCGAGGACCGGAACCCGCCAAACCACGCTCTGGCGCACTGGGGCCTGTAATCAGGAAGGAAGCATCGACCTCGAGTGATCCTCAGGCCCCGGCGGAAGTGGGACCGGGCCGGCCTGAGTGAGGAGACACTTTCCGGCGCCCTACTTGGAGCACGAAACCGCCCACAACGGAAACCGGAGCAATAAGGGCACCCTTTGAGACGCTGCCGAAGACTGTGCGACACAATTATACCTACCGGCATCTGCATACGGCGGCAAAGAGAGAGACAGCGGACACGGAGACGGAAGACAGGCGGAGCGGCCGGCGGCGCGCTGCAAGACGGTGAGCTCCCCCAGGGGGTAAGCGATAAGCCCAGAGCATCCGTGCCTACCGACCGGCGGCCACAACAGGAGAGTTAAACTCCATTCACCCTCTGAGACACTACGGCTGAGCACGCCGAAAGAAGGCCGATTGCAGTGAAGGCGCGTGCCCCCGGGGGACGGAGGGACACGGCACTACCGCGCATGAGAACACGGGGAAAACCGGCAGCGCCCATCCACACGAGACGATGGTGGCAGTCCTGACCCACTAAAGTTAGAACGGTCCTAAAAGTCGAGGTAAGAGACACCCTGGCGGGACCTCGACCAGACCGGCAGTGTCAACACCATAAGTGGCACATCGGTGGTGTTGTGAGCACCCGACAAGACATTCTGCCTGGCAACGTGACGGCTGACCTGACCCTGCCTGAGAGTCCCAACATAAGGGCCACTGAATCCGCCCCTGCTTGGGACGCAACCGATGGCAGATAGCGACACAGTGCACTAGACACTGACTATAGAGGAACGGGGCACTGCAGACATCACGGCCATTACAGGGGCCTTCCGGACGGCGAAAGCACAAAGGTCCGCAATCACTGGCCTGAAGCACGGCCCAAACAGGGGTCGGTGCGGTGACGGTGGGTGGATGAGAGAAACGCCCATCCAGACGATCGAAATACCGAAGTGCACCCCAACCCTCTGTCCCCTGACCTACACGCCGGAGACAAAGACAATCACCCAACGCTGACCACGGCACAGAGAGGGACGGCCCCAGACTCCCCAAGCCTCGACGCCATGGCTGGCAAAGGAACTAGGAGTGGATCCACACAGGCCAAGCTAGATAAGTTTGCATACAGCCATCACGGACAATCACAAAGCAATGGGCGCAGCTCCACGGGTGCTACCCCAGAAACGGAAGGGACCAAAAAGATAACGTTGGAAGACATTATGAAAACCCTTACAGAAGTTAAAACAAAGGTGGGCTCCATCTCCTCTGAAGTCACGCTGTTACGTGCGGACTTCCAAAAAATGACTGAAAGAGTATCCCAAGTAGAGGTGGTCACGAAATCTCTTGTAGAAGACACGTCGGAACTACAAATAGCCATGGAACGCATAGAGAAAGTCACCAAACTCCTACAGGATAAGCTGGACGACCAAGAAGGGCGTTCTCGAAGGAATAATGTACGCATCCTTGGACTTCCGGAAATGGAAGGGAAGGGGGCAATGGACCTCTACATCGAAGATCTCATAAAGACCAAACTGCAACCCAAAGGTCTATCCCACTTCTTTTCAGTGGAAAAAGCACACAGGGTTCCGGGCGGAACACCTAAGCTAGGAGCGGCGCGCGGCCTGTGCTGGCCAGGCTCTTCAACTTTAGAGACAGGGATGCAATCCTACAAGCAGCGAGGGTCTCCCCACCTGTTAAGATTCAGAACGCAACCTTATCCTTCTTCCCGGACTACACGGCGGAGGTGGCCAGACGCCGCAAATCATTCACGGAGGTGAAAAAAGCACTACGGGACAGAGAATTGCCATACTCCATGCTATTTCCGGCCAAACTACGGATAGTAGCCGATGGAAAGGCGTGGTTCTTCGACACACCAGAAACAGCCCAAGACTGGCTGGAGGGTTGGAGACAAGTGGGACAACGTCACCGTCCACACAGGGATCGGCCTAATCACCGTAACGGCAAGCAAATGGGCAGCCAGGCCAGCCACTCGACTCATCAGGATGGCACAGCAGCAACGGAGTCCGACACTGCACAAGATCCGCTAGACTCTGGGCGACCGGCTCCGGTCTGAAGATTGGCTATATATGGGAAGACCTGAGGGTGCCGCAATGGACCTTGGACCTGGTACAGCTGAGTAAGGTGGGCGCAGATAGTGCCTGAATGGGACTCACCAACCCCACGAGCAAGTAACATAGTTGGGGAAGGACTAAAGCACTCTGCGATGTTGGGGAAACGGGCGGGGTTTTGTCCGTGGAGCAGGGGAGCAGGGAGGGGGGATGGGGCTATACAGTTTTATTGTTAACGTTTCTATGCATGGTCATCACTCAGTTCACATGTACTACTGCCACTCTAGATATAGGTATACTCCTGTGCCTCATCACGGAAGGCAACGGCTGCATGGCACCTAACGACACGTTTCACACGACATTATCCCACCGATTACATGGCCAACCCACTTCAGGCTGCACCCACTGAGGATGCCCCGGTGACGATAGGGGTGCCCCCATTACGCATGCTGACTTGGAACGTCAGAGGCCTAGGGGACAAAATAAAAAGGTTCCTGGTCCTGCAAGCCATTAAACGCCAGAGCCCGGATGTGGTTCTGCTCCAAGAAACACACCTTGCAGGGACGACATGCAAAGCGCTTGATAGGCGCGGCTATACAATGGCGATACATGCAGACTTTACTTCTGGGTCCAGGGGCACAGGGATCCTACTAAAAAAGACGTCGCCCTTTATAATTACACATCGCGCGACGGATGATCAGGGACGCTTCGCAGCTATACATGGCCAGTGGGAGGGCAAGCCGCTTAATGTGGTGTCAGTATACGTCCCCCCGGCACTTCACTCCGTAGCATTGCCTGCCCTGGGCAAATTCCTTCTGGACCTCCCTGAGGGCGACACAATCATAGGGGGGGGACCTGAATGCAATAATAGACCCTGCGGTGGACGCCTTTCCCATCAGGACCCGCTCAAGAGGTACTACATCCCTCCCTGACTTCTTAGAAGCACTGGGCATTGTGGATGTATGGCGACATCTACACCCCGCAGCGACCCAATACACTTTTTACTACGCCGTACAGAACAGCCTATCTCGCATAGATTACTTTTTGTTCCTGGGGGTGGGACTAGGATCTGTGGACAAGGTTGACATCCTACCCAGAGGCATATCTGACCATTCACCAATCGTTATAAGTCTTACTAGCAGAGAAAAGAAATGCGCTAGGATCTACCCAGTTTACCCCAATTATTTAAAAGTCCCTAAAATTCGGAGAAAACTTAAACTAGCGACGACACACTACTTTGCAGAAAACACTGGGACGGTGGCTTCACCATCAATCCTATGGGAAGCTTACAAAACCGTCCTTCGGGGTACTGCAATAGCAACTATTACGGGGCACAAACGGGATTCCCGGAGAGAACTCGCAGAAATAGAACTGGCACTCCACGATGCAAACACTGCTCATATGGCGGACCCCTCCCCAGCTACGACACACACACTGCTGTTACGGCAACAGCAGTACCAGCCCCACCTCAAAACGACAGTGCAGGGCTACATCACAAACACTATACATAGAATCTATGATGTGGGTGACAAAGCAGGGAAAATGCTGGCATGGTTGGATAAGCGAGGGGGAGGCGCAAGAGGTATTCAGAGACTGTGTACTGCTGACGGCCGAGAACTGACACATCCGGAAGACATTGTGCGCACTTTGGCAAATCATTTTCAGAACATATACACCCCAGACCACATCGTCACTGCGCAAATGGCGGCAATCTCGCTAGCGGACATTGTCATCCCCAGCTTAACACCAGAGAATGTGCAAGACTTAGATACAGACCCAACAGAGGATGAAATTCAACTGGCGATTCAGTCACTACAATCAGGCAAAGCACTGGGTCCCAAGGGACTGCCTGTGGAATGGTATAAGTCAATGGCCTCGGAGCTCAGTAGACCCCTACTGGACATGTATATGAGGAGTAGGGAGAAGGCGGAATCGCCGCTGGATCAACGCACGGCCACGATAGTAGCTATACCAAAGCCGGGTAAACCTCCAGCCGAATGCACCTCATCTCGCCCGATATCATTACTAAATGTAGAAGCCAAGGTGCTGGCTAAACTTCTGGCCAACCGTCTGATGCCGCACCTGCGCACCCTGATCCACCCCGACCAATCGGGCTTTATGCCCCATAGAAGTACAGCGCTGAATCTCCGGAGGGTTCATGGAGTGCTGGCTCGTTCACACCTCCTCTCAGAGAGGGCTGCAATTCTCTCCCTTGACGCCAAAATGGCTTTTTACCTAGTAGGATGGGAATATCTCTTTGAGGTACTTGCGCGTATGGGCTTTGGGCCGAAATATATAGCCTGGATACGACTACTCTACACAAAACCGGTGGCGCAGGTAGTGGCTAATGGCCACATCTCGCCGGCGTTCCCGTTGGGCAGAGGAACCAGACAGGGATGCCCCTTGTCACCCTTACTCTTTGCGTTAGTGCTCGAACCCTTGGCAATCCTGATTAGAACAACACCCTTATTCAAGGGCATTAAATGGGAGGAGAGTTGGGAGGATAAAATCTCCCTATATGCAGACGACATGCTCATTTATATGGTTGAACCTGACGACAGAATCCCAGCCCTGCTGGAACTTTGCAACACGCACGGGAGGTCATCAGGCTATACCCTGAACTGGTCAAAATCGGTGATATACACACTAAAGGGCCCGGCACCGAGACTACAGGAAGACTGCCCCCTGGCGGCGCCGACGACCTCCTTCAAATACCTGGGCATTGTCATCGCACATTCTGAAGCAGATTTCTTTACTAACAACCTCAAACCACCTATGGATGGCTTGCGCGCAGACGTTAAGCACTGGGCGACCTTGCCCCTGGGGAGGGCAGCCTTGTATAAGATGATGGCACTCCCCAGGTTTCTATACATATTGGAAAACACTCCGCATCCTGTCCCACCGCGATATTTCAAACAGATTGCTGCGCTAGTCTCCAACCTACTTTGGAATAATGGCCCAGCGCGTATAGCCTATGACAAGTTGGTGAAAAGTTGGTATGAGGGAGGGATTGCACTTCCCAATATTCAGCTATATTACTGGGTAGCTCAACTTAAAGTAATTAACCAGTGGATCCACACCCCGAGAGACGACCCAGCGTACCGGGCAGACTGGTCAAAACTAGGGACGTACTGCATGCTCTCGGTACTGTATAACACATCGCAACTCAAACATCTGCACGGTCCGACACAGCACACAGCCGCACTCTGGCATATAGCACAGGCACGACTGGGCTGGAAAGGAAGAATCACCAAAATGACACCATTATGGGACACGAGATCACTGGGAAACCTTAGAATGTGTAAAGAATTTGCGCAGTGGGACTCTATAGGTATTTCCACGGTGGGGGACCTCTGGGACAAAGACACGGTAGTACCGTTCCCACAACTCCAACAGCAGTATGGCCTCAGACCCACTGAAACATTTAGGTACGTACAAATTAGACACGCGCTACTCCAGGCGATCCCAACGGGCACTGCTTTGCCGGAATCCTCACCACTTGAGGACAGGCTATTGACAGACTTCATGCAACAGAGCGCGACTTCCCTCACATACAAAAAACTGATCAACAACTTAGAGGACCCCACACTGAAACTTAAAGAAAGATGGGAGGGAGAAATAGGTGTGGCGGACGAATCGGAATGGAATGAAGCCTTGGCCTCCCCGAGAGAGGTGGGCATCTCGGCGAAGTTTAGACTGGTGCAACTAAAAATTTTACACCGCATCTATTACACCAGGACACTACTCCACAAAATACATAGAGCACCTCATCCCTTTTGCTTGAGGGGTTGCGGGAGGAGGGAACACTATTTCATACACTATGGGACTGCCCGCACATACAGGAATTCTGGAGGCAAATAATGCGCACAATCTCCCAAACACTCAAGCTTTCCATTTTACCAGAACCACGTAAGTGCCTTTTGAACATATGGGACCCCAACGACTTAGACAGGTATGGGATAATTTGGGCTACACTAGCCATGACAGTGGCTAAGCGTGATATTGCACAGAAATGGGGGGCTCCGGACTTGCCCACTGCGAACAGATGGGCTAAAAACATGGATGTCTTGATGGTCACGGAGAGAACTGTGTATGTCCTTCGAGCTTCCCCCCGCAAATGGAACAAGGTGTGGACAGCATGGAATGTTTATAGGGGTGAGATTTGTGAACCCTTACCAGAGGGAGACGACCTGGACTCCGAGGGGGAGGATGAGTAGCGGATGGAGTCGGGGAAGACTGCTTGCACGAACCAAACGCAGCAACGTATTGGAATAACTTACCTATGAGAAGACAAAGGGGCATGAGGACTTGTTGATGGGAGGGGAAGTGTGAAACGTACTTAAAGAGTGATGACCTAAGTTTGGGGGGGGGAGGGGCTTTCTCTTGAAGTTATAAGAGAGATGCTCATGTTAGGTAACGCATAACGGGAGAAAATTGATAAACTTTGATAACTAATGTAAGGATGTACGGAAGAGCATATACAGATTTTAGATGGGTTGAATGAGACACGGATGAAAAATAGGTAATGCCAACTAAAAACTTCCAGAAATGTATCAAACAACTACGAATATATCAGCTTGAACGTATCATAATACCTGTATATTATGCCTTCATGTTAATAAAGATTCTTTTTTTTAAAAAGACACGGGGGAGCCGCTTAGAGTGCCAAACCACCTCGCAGCTGGGAAACGCCGGATCCCGGGCGGCCCCCAACTTTAGCCCCCGGCTTCGGCCTACACGGATCTCGGACCCGGTGGTGGGAGTGTGCGCGGTTCCCGCACTGCGCCGCCCGAGCAGCTGACGGAGTGTCCTGCCTGGAATCGACACGAGATCTTTGCCCTCTGGACAGGGACTGTAGAGTGGAGGGTGCCGCGGCCGGCACTGGCGCACCTGAGGCGGACTGCGGCCGGGGTGCGCTGCACGCCAGGCCCCGGCTTGGGCCTACGCCGCAGAAAGGAGCAGTTGGCGCGCGGACGCAAGAAGCCCGCCAGGGACGATAGTGGTGTGCCCCAGACACTAGCACCTCAACCGAGCCCCGGCTTGGGCACACGGAATGCGACTATGAGCTAGGAGGAGGCGGGGAGTGAGGGTCCCGCTTCGAGGTGGCTGCTGAGCACACTCGAGGTCTGCCCCGGCCTGTGAATCCAGGCCTCCCTTCCAAGCGTGAGGGATCTTGGTGTGGCACCTGTAGCCCGTCTGGGAGTGGACGATCCAAAACACGGCTGCACCTGAGGTGAGGAGTTGGGGGTGCTCGGGGGGCCTGGAGGTCGGCCCCCGGCGGGAGGAGAGCTGGTGTCAGTCCGGGGCCGGACCCCCCTCCGGATCCACTTAAAAACAGCCTAAGGCGCCCGAGTGGGCGAGAGCTGACCTCCGGACACGCCCTGGGCGCGTGTTGGGGGCTCAGTGGACCAACTGGATAGTAGTGTGTTGCCCTTGTCAGCGCTGCCCCATGCCAACCGGGGGGCACAAACCGAACCTCCGGCGTGGGTAAGACATACTCATCACTCGCGCACATCTCGAGGCACGGTGAAGGGGAGCTCGAGAGACTAGAACTGCGGGCCCTAACATGACGCTATACTTCAACTCCTCTGGGGCATAGTCTGTTCTTCTTGTCACCCCACAATTTCGAACGCCAACCGGAGACGGGGCCGGCCGATTAATGAACTACTTATGAAGACTTCCTCTAAAACTGAGAAATCCCAAGCGTCCACATCACCAAAGGCGCAGACAGCCACCCCAACCAAGGAGGCTGAAGATGCCCCTATCACAAAGTCCTTTCTGGAAACCCTCTTCAACACGTTAAGGGAGGACTTTCAGACTCTAAAGCAAGAACTGGTGAGTGAACAAAGGGAACTGCGCCGGGACTTGGATGGTTTAGGGGAAAGAGTGGTGGCGGTGGAGGAATCTAATCATGCGCGCTGTGAGGACTTGGTGCTTCTCCAGCAAGAAGTTATCCGTCTTCAGGAGCAGTAGGTGGGCCTCCAGGCCCACGCGGAGGACCTCGAGAACCGCTCTCGGCGGAACAATATACGGGTTCGGGGAGTGCCATTGAAAGCTGAGGGGAATAGCGTCACGGAATATCTCCAAGACCTCTTTCGGGAGGTCCTCAACGAACCTGCTGACTTTCCCATTCGCATCGACTGGGCACACCGAGTGGGACTTCCCCGCAGGGCTCCTGCCCCACAGCCAGACATTTTGGCTTTCCTCCCGGACTTTCCCCTGAAGGAGAGGATTCTGAGGGACGCGCGGCGAGCGCAACCTATCCGCTTCCGAGACAGGCCCATTGAACTCTTTGAAGATCTCTCAGCCATCACTCTCCAGAAGCACAAAGACTTCAAGATCGTCACCACGTTCCTCAGAGAAAAAGTAGTGCCATATTCCTGGGGTCACCCGTTCCGCCTGATCTTCAAATGGGATGCTGAGATGTACCGCTGATTTTTTATCCTTCAGGCCACCAGCCCACACTAAACATGAGCTTGCCCCCACTCCGAGCCTGGAATGATGCATCCGCTGACTATTCTTTCCCTAAATGTCAGGGAGCTTAACAGCCCCAACAAGCGCAGGGCGATCCTTTCCTTCCTAGAGCGCTCGCAGGCCGACATCTGACTCCTGCAGGAGACGCATCTGCTGTCCAAGGACCACCACAGGCTTCGGTCCCGCGCCTTCCCTGAGCAGCTTTTCTTGTCCACGTCCAAGAAAGTAGCTGGGGTGGCCATACTGGTGGCAAAGTCCTTTAAGGGACGGGTGTTGCAGAAGGAGGCGGAAGTAAAAGGTAGATTACTAATCCACCGCTTCCTTGTGGCAGGGCAGACGCTACTAATAGGCTCCATGTACGCACCCAATGAAGGACAAGAAAAGTACTTGCACCCCGCGCTTGAGGCGGCCACAGCCAACACGCACCAACACCTGCTACTAGGGGGGGACTTGAACCTGGTGTTTCACAACATCGCCAATCGCTCCAACCAGAGGGTGGGCCAGGTAGGGGCATTGTCAGTGGAGGGCCACGCACACCTTGCAGACCTGGGACTGATCGATTTGTGGAGACACTTTCATCCCCACGCCACAGCCTACACTCACTACTTAGCAGCCCATAAGTCTTATGCGCGACTAGATTACCTGCTTTGCTCTGCCCAACTTGCGACACGCGCGCAGGAGGTTGAGATCCACCCGACCTCGCTCTCTGATCACTCCCCGGTTTCAGCATCCTTTCTGGTACCCGACACACCCAGCCCACAACGTCACTGGCGCTTGCGAGACGGCTTGCTGCAGAACCCCTCTTCAGTGGAAAAGATCAAGGCAACCATCAGCCAATTCCTCACATACAATGCTAACGGTGACACTACCTAAGCTACCCAATGGGCAACACTAAAAGCTGTCCTCCGTGGCGAGTTTATTTCCCTGACGGCGGCTAACAATAGGGAGCGCGCGCAGAAAAGGGCCGACCTCACACAGCGCGTAAAGGAGCTGCAACAACTGCACCAACGCACCGGGGCGGCCAGGGCATGGCGCCAGCTCTGCACAGAGCGGAAGATGCTAGCTGCACTGGATCAGGATGTTGCGGAATTCGCCGCGATACGCCTGAAACATGCCTACTATACAGGTGGGGACCGCTGCGGGAAACTGTTGGCGTGCAAATTGCGGGAACAACGGCAGCAGCGGCACATCAACGCCATCCGACCCACTCGAGGGGATACACTCACCGATGACGCTGCCATAGCGGCTGCATTCGGGACCTCTACGCCGACCTGTATGAGGCGGACGGGCTGGACATACAATGCGGTAGCGACTACCTCGACGGGGCAACCCTTCCATCGCTGACCGAAGCGCAGTCTCAGTTCCTCGATAGGCCCATAGGTCTGGAGGAAGTCATTTCCGCGATTTCCCGCCTCAAGCTGGGGAAATCCCCAGGCCCGGATGGCTTTTTACAAGAAATTCTGCCAGCAAGTGGCCCCCCTACTGCGGGATCTCTTCAACACCTTCGACCAGGCCCGGACTATCCCCCCCGAACTGCTGGAGGCAGCGATCTCGGTGATACCCAAAGTCGGCAGGGACCCCACTTGGTGCGGCTCCTACAGGCCGATATCTCTATTAAACGTCGACCTTAAGCTGTATACGGGTATCCTCGCGAGCCGGCTGGCGCCATACATGCAGCAGCTGGTCGAACCCGATCAGGCCGGCTTCATCCCTCAGCGACAAACGAGCGATAACACCAGACGCGTCCTCCACCTTATCGAGGCAGGATCGCGCACGAGGCCGGGCTGTATGCTTCTCACCATCGACGCCGAGAAGGCATTCGATCGGGTGCACTGGCCCTATCTAGAACAGACGCTCCAGAGATTCGGCTTTGGGGAGACTACCCGAAATCGGATATTTAACTGCTATAGACAGCCCACCGCGACGGTACGGGTTAATGGTCATACCTCACCGCGTTTCCCGATAGGCAGAGGGACCAGGCAGGGCTGCCCGCTCTCTCCTCTCCTGTTTGCGCTCTACATGGAGCCACTAGCACAAAGGGTCAGGCATCACCACCGCATTAGAGGCATCCCCTTTGGGGGAGACACGCACAAGATCAGCTTATATGCAGACGACATCCTGCTCTCCCTAATGGACCCTATGCAATCCCTGCGGGCGCTTCTGGTCGAACTGCACTCCTTTGCACAGGCCTCGGGTTTTAAAATTAACGTGGAAAAATCTGTGGCCCTGAATTTGTCCCTGCCCCCCGACGTGTTGGCGGATGCCAAAGCCGAGTTTGACCTGCAGTGGTCCAGTTCCACGGTCCCGTATCTGGGGGTCTTACTAGCGCCGACGGTGCGAGGTACGGCAGAAGCCAACTAGGCCAGGCTGAGCACGCAAATTAGTGAGACACTGCGGAAATGGAATCGCCTCACACTTTCCTGGCTCGGACGTGTAGCGGCGGTCAAGATGACCCTCTTACCGCAGGTCCTTTACATTTTCCAAACCCTTCCTCTACGCCCACCGACGGGATGGCTCCAGAAGACCAAGCGGATCTAGCGCGCTATGTCTGGAACGGGCGTCGTCCCCGCTTTAAGCAGCGGATCGCGACTCTCCCCCGGCCCATGGAGGCGTGGGCCTGCCGGACCTCACCCTGTACTTTCAAGCAGCGCAGCTGCGCACTCTGGTGGAATGGTACCAACTTGAGTCCAGCAAGCATTGGCTCTTCCAGGACCAGGCCGTAGCTGGTCGACCCCTCCAGGGTGTACCCTTTCTACCACGGCGTCATAGGCCCCCTAACCTCTATGCGTCATACATCACAAGTACGGTGATGAAAGTTTGGGATCAAGTGGCTGTCCGGAGAGAACTCACCTTGTTTCCCTCCCCACTGACGCCAATATTCGGGAATCCCGACTTTACACCGGGCTTGGACCCACAGCTTTTTAAAACGTGGAGGACTACTCCCTGTAGGGAAGCAGGCCACATGTTCAATCTGGAGGGCATCCTCTCCTTTCATAAGGTGAAAGAGGAGTATGGGATACGGGAGACAGACCGACTTCCATACTTACAGGTCCGACACTTGGTCTTACACCCCTCCATTAAGCCGGGAGCGCAGCGTTTCCTCACGCCATACGAGAAATGGCTCCTCACGCGCACGTCTGAGAAGAAACTGCTCTCAGATTTATACCAACACTTGCTCCTCATCAACATATACACCTACCACCCAGGGAAAGCTAGATGGGAGGAAGACCTGGGGAGGCAACTCACGCGTAAGGAGTGGGAGGGGATATATCATAGAGCCAGGCACTCGGCCTACCACACCGGCCTCACAGAGACCCTGACTAAAGTAGCCACATATTGGTACCATACCCCAGCGCGAATCCATCGTTGGGATCCTTAGGCAAGCGATTGCTGTTGGAGGGGATGTGGGGAGCGGGGAACACTTGAACACCTGCTATGGAACTGTGAGCGGCTGCAACAATATTGGTCCACCATCCTAGATCTCGTAGACGCGCACTGAGACACCCAGCTTCCCAGGTTCCCTGCCTATATCATTCTTGGCTTGCCAAATGCGCTGATGTATCCCCTGAAATCCATGAGAGGGAGGTTGATCGCCATAACACTGGGAACTGCGGTGCAAAACATTGTGGCACGCTGGAGAGATCCACAGCCCCCCGTACAACTTGGTTGGCTACACCGACTCTGGACAATCCTGGGAATGGAGAAGCTGTCCCTGACAGCGAAGGGCGAGGCGAGGAGTTTGCAGACCTCTGGCGGCCATTTTTGACTTTGCTCACCGGGGAATTTCGGGAGCTGAGCTGCCCCCGATACCTACGATTGCTGCATCTCGCAGACACCCCGCTCACTGAAACTAAGGCGAAGGCCCGCAGGCGTAGAGTCCAGATATGAAACAGTTCGACGACCGGCCCTTTAGGGCTGCTGGGCTGGATGGGGTTTTGCTTGGTTTACTCAGCGGACAAGAAGGGGGCTGGGGGGTAGGGGAAGGGGGGGGTTGTTGGGGGTTGTTTGGTGTTTGGTTTTGTTGCACATATAATTACAGCATCCGACACGCTCCATTGCCTTTCGACGCGGCCGGCCCAACTGGGTTGTAGGCGGCTTGCTGTGTTTAATGCATCCTGAATGACACTTGTGCCCGCTATGGTCTTACTTAGCATTGTAATTGTGTGGCCGGTGCCTTCTCAAGAATGGGTCGGTATTTTTGCTATGAATAAACAGATTTAATACTAAAGTGTGTCCAACAGCACATGTTGCTCTCCAAAGGAAAGCACCAGATTGAGTAGTAGGCAAAGGTACCGGATTCATTGTTCTCCAACTGAAGCGTTACATGTCAGCCCCCAAGTCGCCCAACGTTACCAGGCCACCTCCCTTAAACCCCTCCACCACATTCCAACCCCCGCTAAAACCCTCAAACGTAAACACCCCCATAGATACTTTTGCCAGCGGTTAAGGATGCAATAGCATTCTTTGACAAATGTGCGAGCACGCAACAACACTACTCACTCTCGCGATATTCAGTACTTCGTCAGCATTTAAAACCTAAACAATTGGCCATATATACGAGCACAGCCACATAACTGAGGTCCCCAGACTTCTGCCCCTGCATGGCGACCGACCCTGGACGGTAGCTGGCAGCAGAAATGCGGGATGGGAGACTGCACCGCTGAGTGGCTAGTTGCCAAGGACTCTCTGTTGAACGAGGGTCACCTCGACCGCATTATTTAATAATGCGACCGCTTGTGACCTCACCTGGCATGGCCGGCGCATGCCCTTTCAGAGACGGCACAAGGACTTTCAGCTGAGTTCTTTCTCTATGTTCTCGCGGCCGCTATGGGTCAACAGAAGGGAGAGGCAGAGGAACTAACTGGAGGCACAATGCGGGGCAGGCTCTGTCCTCTCCTCAGGCAGACACACATAAATGTATACAAGAGGAATCGTTTTATATTACCAGTTTTTGATTAAGTAACGGAAGAATGCTGCGAAGTACTTCATATTTGAAGTAAACAAATAAGCCAGTATTTTACCCGGTGCTTCAAGTCTCTTCACATAGTAACCAAAAGCAGTGCTTTTGCACGTACCCAATAAATGTATAGGTTGTAAGTGAGGCGAGTTTTCTACAGTATACTCCTAAGGACTGCATGCAACAAATATTTACAAGAATGTGCAATGTGGTAGCTCGACTCAGAAATATATTCAGATCCAGTCTGCAGCTGCCCGTATCTAGGGCACGTCGTGCCTCACCTTTGTTACAAAAACAAGCCAGCTAGTGGTGCGCAAGAGCACTCGCGTTTGTGTGAAGGTGAAGCCCATCTGATCCCAATTATCACACACGCGTCTGGGTATGATAATTGGAAACAGATGTCACCCGTGCCGGTAACCGCAAGCCTTAGGCCGTGGGCGGAGCAAAGGTGGGACAAATTGCATGATGTCTTTTTTTGAAAGACAGCACGCAGAGCCCAATTAAAATAAGCAAAAAAAAAACACGCACGCAGGAGTGTGTGAAAAGTCCTGGTCAGCTGCAGGATGCCGTATCCTTCAAGCAGCGCATGTGCGCTGCACTAAGGCTCGACCTAAAAAGGAGCCGCCTGAAGGTATTCATGCTCATTCTACCAGAGCTAAATCTTCTTCTGCTTTTGCAAGAAGTGTCCCTGTGATTTACATCTGCAAAGTGGTAACCTGGGCCTCCCCCTACATTTTTACAAAACATTATTATTTGGATTCGGAAGTGAGGAGGCACATCCATTTTACTCATTCTGTGTTACAGGATTTATTGGTGTAGGCAGGAAGGTACCCTCCTTTGAGTGCGGGCCTCCTTGGGTATTCTATTCAAAAGGTGAGGAATCCATAGGCAAATTTATCCATCAGAAGAAAAAGTTACTTACCTTCGGTAACGCTTTTTCTTGTTGATAAAGTATCTGTCTGTGGTTTCTTCATTAACCCACCTGCCTCTCCATTGCTTGTCTGCTTATCCCCAAAAATAAATTTGCTTATATCTTTTGTATGAATGTTTCTTATAAGGTTTTCTATTTGAAACATGAAGATGTGATGATTTGGCAATTCAATTGCATGTGGCTACTTCCTTATTATGTTATGTACTGTATACTATGGAAATGTTGTTGGTTCACCCGTTCGCCTTGAAGGTATGGAAAAAAAATGAGAGGAAACTGACGTCAGCATGCCGACAAAGTCTTCTTATGGCTCCGATGAAGTCATACAGAGTTGCGTACAAAGGTGATGCATTCTGATGTCCTCGTCGACGTGGGAGAGCTATGGAGAAATGTTTCTGTTGAATGCTGTGCATGGGGGTAATTCAAAAGGTGAGGAATTCACAGGCAGATTCTGTATCCACCAGAAAAAGCATTACCGAAGGTAAGTAACTTGTTAATTACAGCAATCCCGCCCCCTGGTTCATAATCACGATCCATATGTGAAATAGTATAGCCCTCCATAATCATCAAAGTATTATCAATCCCAGAGTTCTTATTTAGCCAGGTTTCTGTAAAGAATAACATGTCCCAAACATTATCATTCAATACATTTCAGCTCTCCAGTTTGTTTTGGCAGAGATCTTAGACCTTCAATTTGTTTCTATCAAAGTCATCCAATTTTAGAGGTCTTATTTTAGTTTCTATTTCCCCCTGACAACTGGGGGCCCCCCCACAAGGCAAAAATGTGAACTAACTGTTCCTATATTTGAATGTTCCAGCTAAATCAGCCCCATTGATAAACAGATTGCATCACTTCGGCTGTTTAAGAGTCATAAGAGACTCTTTGTTAGACACCTATCGCCCCTTCCTTTATGGAGAAATCTGGGCAGCGTGGCTAGCGCTGGTTGCGTTCAAGTCGCAGATGGGTGCAGACAGGCTGGTCTTTGGCATCCAGCTGCATGTATGTGCTAAACAGGTCATTTAAAGGGTAAGGGACTTCTAAGAACCCTGCCCAGAGTGCAAAGGCTAGAACCTCTACTGTTACAAAATGGCATCCTTGGAAGTGTAAATCCTATCCTTAGGAATACATTCCTTCCCGCTCTGTTCCCACCACCCTGTACAGCAGGAAATTCAATTAAAAACTTTACTTGTGTCAATTTTCCTTCAAAATCAATATACAGCAGTGCTCGCACTAAATTCATCACATGAACAAATGAATCGCCCCCCCAAAATCCAGAGTCTTAAATTTCATAAAACAAAATATCTGATTAAGGTAAAACTAGGTTTACAAAAAGAGGTAAATCTAGTGTTCTGGTGCCATGCTCTCCCATCCGCTGAACGTCCGTGCTAAAGTGGTCACTTAAAGGATGAGGGAATTCGAAGAACCCTGCCCAAGCTGCAAAGACTAGAACATCTACTGCTCCAAAATGGCATCCCAGGAAGTGTAACTACTATACATGAAGGTATTGGCAGCAATAAAAGTTGAGTGATACACTTTTTTTAAATAATATTTTATTACATTTTCCACAATTATTGCACCAGATCTGACATAGTTAATCTTGTATAACAACAGAAGAACAACTAGTTGAGCCCCCCATATGACAATGAAAGCTAAAGAACATAAGCATATACACAAGTACATGATCCAACACCCCCGTCTCCACCAATCCAGCCAGTGGCCGACATCGAATCCCCCTCGCATGCCTCTCCATTCCTGTTTCAGCCCCGGACTAAGTAGGATTGAAGTTCGCCTTCCAGAGAATGGCCGGGGTTATCAGGTCTTTCCAGAACAATGCCCTGATATTCACTCCAAGCCGCCCAAATGTTGTAGTATTTAAAAGGACAACCTCTGGCTTGTATATGGAAATCTTCAGGCCCATGCAATGATCCAGCTCGGTTTCCACTGTTCCAAGGATGGGGGTCTCATTATCTTTCCAGGCTCTGGTGATGTTCCTCTTTGCGATGACCAAACCTAGCCACAAAAGGGTTGTACGATATCTATCCATGTCTACCTCTTCCATGATATGTGGGAGGACCAACTTCAGATCACGAGGCAAAACCCAGCCCAACACTTGTTCTAGGCACTCTCTTCCAGAATGGGCCCAATCAAACACATGCCCAAGTCGTGTGGAGGAAATCTCCCCTTTCCACTAGGCATCACAGGCAAGTCAGTATAGCCACTGCCTCCATTTCCCCAAATATCTCCCTGATGAAATAAACCCTGTGTGGGTATGTCCACTGTATGAGGCAGAAGGATCGCTGTCTTGCGGGGGAAGTCAAGGGGAAGAACAGGGGAACCCTCTCACACCAGAACCAGGGATCTAAGTATATATAAGGAAACAGCGGTTCCTGTGGACTAATAGAACTGATTTAAGCAATATATCTCAGTGTGAGGCAAGGCAGGCACTTCAGGCTCTTCAATTAACTCAGTGCAGTTAATCTCTTTGAAGTGCTGGGTACAGTGACAGCGCACTGTGGTATTCAGAATATTTTTATGACCAGACCGATCTCCGTGTCTGCTGCATCAAAAGCCGCGTGAGTTCGCTGCAGTCTGGCCGCGTGAGTTGGCTTTCGGTGCGATGACATTCGCTTTGCCTCACACTGAGAACCCGGCTGGGTCCTCATGTGAGTTATTACCTTCAGTTTTTTCACTGTGGCACATTACTTTCACCAAGGCTGCGCTTATCACAATCCAGATGTCCCTACATCGTTAGTCCCGAGGAGACCCCACATTGATAGAAGAATCAAAACGCCGTCGACAGGCACAAAGAACGTACCATTACCCAGCGTGTATCATTGTGTACCTATGCTGTTGAAAAAGTGCATATGAATGGCTGTTTCTTAGAATACATGGAAACCGTGTATATAACTATTCACCATGTATATTCACATTTTTGGTTAAATTTTTCACTTGGGGACACAATGCACAAATATTTGCGCTTTTGACTAAAAAGAAGTGTACATATGTTCTTTTGTTTCTTACAAAATATTCTATACTGAGTAAACTGTGTAGATGGTTTCTTGCCCTCTGACATTACTGCACCCTTCATATTGTGATTGTGCATCTATATTGCTTAAATCAGTTCCATTCGTCTACAGGAACCGCTGTCTTCCGGGGGAAGGCACAGGCCACCCTTCTGTCATCATTTGCTAGGTGCCGCAGGCCTCCCTCCACCGGTCTAATGAGTCTGGTGTATCGCCCACTAGTGTTCGATAAACTTGTAAGATTTTGTGATTGGGTAGTTCCTCCATCAAAATATTGGCTTCTAAAGGAGTGTATTACATCCAGAATGTCTGTGAGCCTTTTGATATATGGAGTGAGAGCTTGCCATACTTGCAGTTACGTAAAAAATTGTGAATGAGTCAGGTTGTATTCTGCTTGTAACTTAAGAAAAGATTTCATGGTGAACCCAGACAGAACATCCCCCAGCTTAGATATGCCAACAGTATCCCAAGATTTGAAGCCCTCCAAGGCAGTAACCTGTAATAGCCGGGTCCCATGCCTCAATGGGGTTCCTCGTATTAAAGCAGAGAGCTCAATGGTTCTCCCGCCAAATCTGGAGAGTCACTTTCATGGCTACTAGGAGATGCTCTGGGAGGGTTCCTCTGAAGCGCAAATGCTGGAGGGGGATCCCCTACATCATCCATCGCTGATTAGCATAAGTGGGGTCTTTTGTGATATTGAGCCACCACTCATTTATAACAATGATGTGGGATGCCCTGTAGTAGGAAAGTATGTGGGGTTGCGATCCCACCATCATTCGGGGATTTATAGCACTTGGATAGGGTGAACCACAATTTTGCCACAGAAAGTCTGTAAGCATACAACAGGCGAGGAAGGACAATCATCTTGCAAATGACTGATCGCCCCAAGATGGTCAGAGGTAGCATTGACCAAACACCTACGTCCAGGGTCACCCGTTCAAAATTAGGCTGAATATTGTGTCCTAAAGTTGAGTAATGTTTCAGTCACATATTCTCCCAGGTACTGAAAGCCCTCTCAGAGGACCTGTGCATCGGCTGCCCAGTCATGCGCTGAAAAGGGACATGCCAGGCGGTATACGGAGGATTTGGATTTGTTAATACAGAGCCCATAGAAGGTCCCAAAAATCTCTGAGATTTGGAGAACTCAAAGCTCTGAGTTAGGGGTATCATCCAGGAAAATGAAGACGTCATCTACGTATAGTGAGATCACCGGCACCCATTCCAGGCCCCTCACTAGAGGGTTCGCCCTCAGCCATTCTGCCAGGGGTTTAATTACGATAGCAAACAACAAGTCTGAAAAGGAGCAATCCTGTCTTGACCCTCTGCGCAATGGGAATGAGACGAACAATGAACCTCTTATCCATGTCTAGTTTGAAGATCAGTGTACAGTAGTCGTGTCAAGGGAATGAATTTGGGTCTGAAATTGTGTTTCTGCAGTGGGCAAAATAAATAGTCCCATCGTACAGAATCAAATGCCTCATGAAAATCCACCAGCAGGAGAGCATGTGCTCCTGGAAGTCTATGTGCTAGTGCGATATATACCAGCCAAACGTTATGGTGCGTGGCCCTCTTAGGCATAAAGCCAGATTCATCCGAATGGACCACAGTAGTAATAATGGAGCTTAACCTATTGGCCAGAGCATTTTCCCACATCTTAACCTCCATGTTGAGGAGCGAGATAGGGTGGTATGATGAACAGTCAATAGGTGGGTGTCCCTGCTTGGGTATAACAACAATTTCTGCTACTCGGAGGAGAGAACACCCGTTTCCTTGGCCCATTTGAACATGTTCCTGAGGCGGTCTAAAAGCATCCCTCTATAGGCTTTGAAGATTTCTACCGGGAGGCCGTTAGCACCTGGGGTTATTAGCCATGTGGATTTGACACACTGCTTCTCCTAACTCTTCGCAGGTAACGTCTTTATCCAATGAGTCCAATTCTGAGTCAGTCAGCGGGTGCACAGGCAAGTCCATCACAAAGTCAAAGATTGCCTCAGGGCTGCCCCTTGCGGCTGATCGTATAGCAGTGACTCACTCTAGAAGATGGTTAAGGACTGGGCAATAGCTGTGTATCCTACATGCCTGACCCCTTTTCGTCCGTTATATGAGCAAATAGGTGTGTGATATGCAGTGTTAGTGCAGAGCCAAAGCAGAGGCTTACTGGTCGTGTCACTCCATTGATAGATGTGATTCTCTGTGGTGAGCAAGGCGGTTCTGGCCTCAGCCTTAAGCAGTTGTAGCAATACCAACTGTAGGGAGTCTCTCTGGACAGTAGGATACTGGGTGCAGCATGAAGGGCCTCCACTTCCAGGATTACAGTCTACAAGTCAGTCATTTCTTGCCTGCACTTCTTACGTCTTCCAGTGATATAGCCAATGATGTTGCCCCAAAAAGTGGCCTTTAAGGCCTACCAGAAGGTGCTCTTTAAAGCACAAAAATGCTTCAAATGCTCCCTCTATTACAGAATTAGCTCACAGTTTTAAATAATATTAATGTTCACAAAATGGCCCTCTTTAATTAACTACCCTGGTGTAGTATCTGATATTAGAGCCTAGATTTTCAGTCTTTTACATTAGAATGTGATGGATGTTAAGCATTGGAATGTATTGAGATGGACTATAGAGGTCCCACAATGAGCAGTTGCAGAACCTCTGGTATGATGGTTTAATATGTTTTCCCTGGATGCCTCTACTGTATTTAGAATAAACCATCACTCTACAATCTGCGTCTGTGAGGTCTTTAAAGATCTTTACATTTTTGTGACAATCTGCTTTCCCATGTGTTTTTAAAAAGAAGCTTCAACATCAACTGTGTTCAGGGTCTGCATATAACTCTACAGATGCTTTGTTTGAGTAACGTGCTTTAAACATAGTGGCCCAGATTTCAAAAGACTTTGAATAGCTCTTTTTAATGCAGACCTGACTCAAAGTATACTGGTGGGATTTATAATCCAACGCAAATCGTTATTTGCGTTGGATTGTAACCCAAAGTAATACAGCACAGTGCGCAGCCTTGCGTTATTTTGTTTCAAAGGGGCGTCCCATGGGTGGTGTTGGACATTTAAATGCAACCACTAATGGCTTTTGATGCAAATCCCTATCTACAAAGCAGTGGTGTAACAAAATCTGCAGGGGGCCCTGACCCAAACCTTCCCCTACTGCCACACAATCTTGTACATGGTAAAAACTCTAACATTTAATAAAATGCCTACATATTTTCTTGCTTATTTCATTAGCAAGCAAAGATATGATACATCTTCAAAGTTCTAAGACTCGAAACACTGATAGATGTTACTAAACATTTAATCTTTCCGAGGTTGAGACAATTTGTACATTTTAATTAGGTAATAGCGAGGTCTGTTATTTACAGAGCTTAGAAGGGGCCAAACTGGACTAGTATGTGTTCTAACTATTATAACAATATTATTGTTAAACTATGGCACAAGGGGTTAGTATGGATCTATGTACACAATCAGTGACAGCCAGTGACCAGTGCCACAATGTTTTCGACATAATTATGGATGTGTGGCACCTGCAAAATAATCCATAATCTTCTACACAATTTACGGATTTTAACAAAAAAAGTGTTTGTTTCTTGCTGTAATGGATCAAGAGGTGCTGAAAACGCTGGTACATGTGTTGTCGCACAGTGGCAGGGGGTTTGTTTCCGAAGTGACAGGTCACCTTTCAGTTACTGATTGCTGTATTTAAATGTTAAACAGATACTAATAAGGTGAAACCTTTGTCCAGATAATGTTAACATGCATAACAATGCAAAATAGGGATAATACTGCCATAAAATATGTTGCAACACAACACATAATTTGCCTTTTCTTGGCACATAACTTAGTAAACCCTGCTGAGTTATTTGGTCCTCCCCAAAAGAATAATTCCAGTGGCCAATAGCGGTGTTATTAAAGGATGGTGTTGAGCACATTTCTTCACTGAACTTACTTCAGACACTGTGTACACTTTTGCAAACCTTCATACCACTGCACACAACTTTTCCTGCCTCTCCCTCTGTGCCCCCTCCTCCACCAATGCTCCCTCCTTTCTGTCTTCCCTCTCTGCCCTCGCAGGGCATTTTATCTGCTGGAGGTGCCTCTGGCAACATGGACTCTCTGGTTCCCCCAAGTCTCAGTTGGCTGCTCAGGGTGAGGGAGCATACTTTTAAAACTCTTGGATGTCTACTGCCAGCTTAGTGCCATGCTTTCATCTGCACAACCATGATCGGTTGGTGCTTGATGATCAGGAAGCCACCGGGACTATGATTACAATATTCACAAAATATAGTAAACTTGCCAAACACAAGGTGCTATAGCCAGGGTCATGCATTGCTCTGTGCCAGGCGAGGGTTAGAGGACAATGGTTCACTGGGTTCTACTGGACCTAAGGGTGGGGGTGCTTGTTTTCGCCTCGCCCGGTGGTAGGGGTAGACATCCGTGCTTCGGTCTTGTCAGAGCTCTTCTTGGTCTCTAGTTTTTCCCTTCATCAATCAGCACTGGAGATAGTATTGTCTATCCAAGGCCTTATTAGTGCATTTATTGTTTTGGCTACACAACTACATTTTAACATAAAGCCAAGTTACACCTAACACACTATCCACCAACCAATATCAGAAATGTGTTGTGCACAATGCAGATAGGAGTACAAACTCATACAAATTGTGTAGTCACTATTACCACCTAGACATTTTGCAATCATACTATATGCCCCCTCACACACACACACACGCCACAACCTACAGGCATTATAGCCACACGTGAGGCTCTAGCAGAGACACACACTTACTGCAGCCAATCTGCAAACACAAGCCTGTGCCTAGGCCGTCTTAGGGCAGCCAGAGCGACAGGCCATGGGGTTTCATTGACGGATCTGGACCGGTGCTGGTCGAGTGACCTCGCCCTTCCACAGTGCATGCTCCAGTCCAGGCACCCCCCACGCACCCAACGCCCAACGATGGAACCGCCCTCATACCATTCCCGACTCTGATACAGAGATAGACTGGCATCGTCCGACATTGGCACCGACCAGGGGCAGTCTCCCCATATCGGAGCCAATGCCTTATTCCTATAACAGGCTTTGATTGGGAGGGATCTGTGGACCCTCAAGCATATCAGACATTAGAAGACCATGAGGACATCTAGAATGAAGATCTGGCGGATGCCAGTGAGCTGGACACCTCCACAGACACTCGATTGGTCTCTTCCCGTACTGTGGCTACAGTGGAGGGAGCCTCATTCACAATGGTTGTGCAGAGGGCAGCTTAGGTACTGGACCTTACACGCCCTTCAGTGGCAGTGAAGGTAAATGTCTTGACGAGGGCTTTTCAGCTGGGAGTTGCCCCATCAAACAATTTCTTCCCTCTAATTAAGCACTTACCAACGTCCTACTTCAGGCCTGGTCAAAGAACTGAACAGGAGTTGTATGATGGAACAACTACCACATGAACAACTACAGTCTAAACAACGACTACTTAAACCACTAAAGTTTTAACAACAACTATGCCTTTACCACGACAGCCTTTACCTCATTACTTTATCTATTTTACAGGTTGGGGGGGGTTGTGAGTGAGTGAGTGTGAGAGAGAGAGATAGGTTTGTATGTACCTGTAAAAAACTTACATTTCATGGTAAAGGCATGCATGCTAAAGACATATGCGTTGTAAAATTGATATTGAGCAGTATTAACATGATATACATACATATATATATATATATATATATATATATATATATAGCACCAAACAATTTCCACCACTTCCGACGTGCGGCGAGGAAGGAACACAGACCACCACAGCGAGTCAGGCAAGATGCAGTTTTTATTTGCGTTTCTTTTCCAGCCTGCAACGACGCGTTTCGGGCTTCAAGAGCCATTGATCACATTCAGCAATTATCGCGACCGTTTGAAGTTTTATACGTTTTTTAACACCAAATGTACACACCCCCTGCACTGCATGGTCAGTAGGTCACATGATTACTAAACATGATAAAAAGACTATCACACGGATCTACGTCTTTCCCAGGTTATTTTACAAAAATATATAATTTTTGATTAAAAGTAATGTTTTACTAACTGCTTAAATGCGAGTTTGAGCAATTATTGTGGCATAGTGGTTATGTGATGTGCCATTATGCGGACCACTGATATATATCATCAGGCTTTAAATAATAGGTTAAATCCATTTATAAAGTTTTTACCCAATATGGGTCATTTACACAGTCTCATAAAAGATTTCTTTCTATATATTTGCTTAAACCACTGATATATGCCATATGTACATTACAGCCTGTGATCATGTGTTTAGAGTCAAAGAAATGCGAATACTATTAACCCATGACAGATTTCCAACAAATTTCAACATAAAGTGCTTCCTGTGATGATAGTGCAAAAAGAAAAAAATGATAAAAAATGTGTGTGGCGTGTAATAAATGCTCACTTAAACTGGTCAATTAAAAATTCTATAGTCATACATTACTATGCATATATAGACATACAGTATTGTAAAATTCATTATTACAATCAGTATTAATCAGTGTATTTTTTATATCTGAAATGAAGTTAGGTACCATATGCTATGTTTTGTCAAAAGTAAGTATAGGCTATTCTGAGGACAGGAGGGATTCATGGGAGCTGACATGGCAGAGGGAATGAACATGGTTTGTAATTGGGCAGAAATTACAGTGTAAAGATAGCTGCATCTTGAGCCAAAACTGGTGGGCACTTTATTCCTCTATAGATATGTGTACATATCCTCCGAATTATTGAGGCCCCTGGGCCACTTGCTGTCTAATTCCAATATAAACTTGGTCTCCAGCTGTCTAAGCTTTCTCTCTCTGTTTCCGCCGCGTTTAGATTTTGGAACTGCGGCGATAACAAAATAAGAAAGACAGTTGATGTCTTTGTTGTGGCATTTGGCAAAATGCCTGGCCACCGGATAGGTAACATCATTGTGGAGAATGGCCCTCAGATGTTGAAGGATCCTGACATGCACCTGTAGCTTTGTGCTTCCCACATAATTTAAACCACAGGTGCATGTCAGGATGTAGACATATATATATCCTACTGGCGGTCGCCAGTAGGTAGTTATAGTTAGGACCTACTTTCCATAGGAAATCCACAACGTTCTATTTGGAATAACTTTGGCGCCGGTGGACGAATCTTCATGAATTTCTCCAAGAAAATGGCCTGCTCGGTTCCGCTCCTTTCGTGAAAGTTTGGGGGTGATTCGTCTGATGGAGCAAGGATTTGCACGTTACGCGACTTGCTTGAATTCAAAAACCTCGCATAACATTTAACGTAATAACCAATTTGTTTCGATTATTAATCTTGCACTTTTACACTACACGCGGGTGTCCCAGAGATGCTTGCCTATGTGTTTATTAATCCTAACTACGCTTGCAACTAATATGGTCGCTGCTATGCGGGATTTCAGTCTGCGCATGCGTCGGTCATACCCATGTGATGTGACGCACTCTTAGTTCTGGAGGGATTTTTCGCTCATGCGCAGTACTGCTAAATATGGCCGCTTTGTTCTAACATGCTCTTCGCTTGCCACCGCTGCTTTTGATCAGATGTTTCATTCTGCTTAACTCCTAATGCTATAGATATTATAAAGTAAGGGGTGTAGTGAAGCCAATCATGGAATACAGTGTATTCATTTTTTTTTATGTTTCTAAATTGTTTTCACTTACTTTTCATGTAACATTCTCTGAGGGCCTGGGAGAGAGGTACTACTCCATCTTGGAAGCCCATGTGTCACCAATCACGTGATGGGGGACAAGAGAGTCTTGCAGCAGTGGAACTTAGCCAGCTGGCTGCCGAAGCTGAGATGCTCCTGGGAATCGACCTACGCCCCAGCTAGAAGAGCCGAACTGCACCTGAAATTGTTACATTTTGATATTCCACTGTGTGCTCTATTGTATTCTATAAATCGTATGCCATGGGAACTGGAATGTAAGGGGTGGGTTCAAGAAATTGAATATTAATTGTGGGAACACCAAATTCTAGGTGGTGACAATGACCTAACCATCTCTCTTGTCCAATCCGAAGTTGGGGATCCTTACACTTGCAAGATTTGTGGGTGGTCTACTGACCCGAAAACAGTATAACTGGCCTAGGTTTAGCTAGAGAAATTGTCCGACTTGTCTGAGTAGCTGACCTGTCACTGACCCTACGAACTCTATAGGTGATTGATACAGAGAGCTGCGGAGCACTCTGTCCGTAATTTCCACAAACTTAGTCTGGGGTGGAGAAACCTTTAAGTGCTGGTGAAGCACTTTGCTGGGAGATTCGAGAACCCAATCGGGGTTATTGGCAGATTCCTTGCAGAGAGGGCGTAGCGCAGGCGTTGCATCCGAAGCTGCAGGTGTTGGTCGTACCCTTCCGTGAGCCCAGTCCTGATCCAAATCCTGGGGTGATCCTGCCCTGACTGTCCATGAGCTGTACCTGCTCGCCTACTGGCATCCTAAGTCCTTGAGGGTCCTTTCCCGCCTTTCCCAACTGACCCGTGGCCAGGGTTAGTCTCCGTCCTGTTCTAGGTAAATATAGCCTGTGTGGGTGTTGGTCTATCAACTCTCAACTCACTCTCTCTTCTGTAATAAAGCAAACTTGCTTATGTTATTTTCTCTGTTTTTATTTAAAATTGACTTTTCATGCAAATGGTTTTCTAGCATGTTCCATATTTCTCCCTACCTTTAGTCAAACCACTGAGACTGTTTTCATATATAGTATGTCCCATTCTTACCCTCCCTATAGGAAATAAGTACTTGTTGATATAGAAACTTTCATGAGTGACGTTTCTCTTTAACTGATAGCATATTAGGAAAGTTACTTTGATTAGTATGTTCCCTTTCTTTACCCGCCTTTAGTAACATTTTGAAGGTCTATTTACTATAATAGCGTGTTTTTAGTTCTCTTCCCTTATATTTTCTAAAATCTAAATGCTTCTTACATTGATTCATAGCTACACTGTATTTCTGATCTTAGTTATTGATAGTCTGATCTGTGTAAATCTTATTCTCATGGCATATGACAACGAAATTTAAATAGATAAAGGTTTTTTAAACTTCTTGAGTGCGTGGTTATTACAAGGTATAAACAAAATTTAAATGTATATGGTATTGGTGTTTATCTACTTAAATCTCAAATTCAGCTCCTGATCCATGGCGATCATAGGTACCTGTTCTCGAGGAGTGGTAAGTCAGGGACACGTAAATAAATAGAAAGGAAAATCCCCGAATTACTGATAGCGGTGTGTGGGTTACCTGATTTATGGAAAATAGTGACAAACATGTACTGGGCCCAGTAGCGTATATTTGATATAAAAGGATCGGGTGACCTGCGCGCTCTATCAGTAATTTTCTGGTAGCCAGAGGATGGTTAGGACTAGTTGAGACAGGTAGATAGGTTAATTGTTGATAAACCGTGAAAATTTTAAATGTGCTGCTAAAATTAGTTTTCCCTTAAGATCGATCGACTACAAAAATAATTGGTTTGAAAATGTTATGAATGTTTAAATTGTTTTTATGAAATGCTGCTATATTAAATGTTTAACAACAAATTGTTAGTGATTGTTATATGTTGTCTGGAAATTCCCCGTTGGGGTTAGAATAGCGGGTGGTGAGTACAATCCACTCCGCAGAGAGGTCACTGACTGTGAGGAAGATTAGTGCATGGATAGGCAGAACTGGAAGCGCTAATTAGGGTTTTCTGAATGAGCAGTTGAATAAATGGTAGCAACGAGTCCGCTAATGACACTTCAGTTGTGATATTACCTAGTAAGGGTCACACCAGGAAGGAGTAGTAGGTTCATCGGAGCTTGAGTGATAGCAAAGGAGTACATTGGTGAAACTTTAGACAGTATATATCCCGGAAAGAGTGGATGAGTCAAAGAAGTAACAGGTTCTCTAATGCTTGTGTGAAAGGGTAGGCAGAAAAGTCTATCCGTAGTGTATGAAAAGTAGACAGAAGAAGTTTACTTGCAGTGAAACAAAACGTTCTTTATAGACACTCGAGTACAGTGGCGAATGTTATACGTTGTTAACTAAATTGAGCACTTGCACTTTAAGAAAAATTCAAAGTTTCCGTTACCTTGTGAAGGAGGGAGTCGGTCGCGAAGCTGCGCTGACGTCACTTTGTGCCGCGCTGGTATTGGCTGAAAGAGCGGGCGTGTAACAAAGCTAGTATTGTAAAGGAGGGGTGAGTGCGGGAGCGGGAGACCGCGTCTCGCGAAAAGGCTGCGCACCCATTGGTCGAAATTATTTGCAATCACAGTGTTGATTGGTTGTTGCAACTGTTGAGAGACGCGCTGGAATTGGAAGAGGATTTGTAAACAAAAAGTCGTAGCTGACCACGGAACTTCTGGTTACACAGTCTATGTGGTATCCGGAATTCTTACCTGATCCACAACTTTTAGGTTTTCGCAAGGATCAGATGATAAGAGGCAGAGACCGTACAATATGTACGGAAGCAAGAGGAAAATGTCATTTGCTGAAAAAATCAAAAATAATTTCAAGAAAGACAAGCCCATTAGAACTAGAGAAGGTGTAATCATTCCACCACCTAATACTCCCGCATCATTTATGATGTTTGACAAAGGTTATCATACCTGCGTATGGTTGGAGAATTGGGTAAAGTATACCCAAGACGATGGAATCTTAGCATTTCCCTTAGATGGTACCTTTAATAGTAGAATTCTGTTTAATTTGAGGACCCGAATGAATGATTTACATCCCAGACCAAGGTTGACCAAAGAGAGAGACCAAAGAGAAAAAGATGAAACAGTGGAGACAGAATATGATGGTCGAGGGACTATTTCCAGTATTTGGTGTAGAAGAACCTGTAGGAGAAAAAAGAACAGAGAAAACCCGACACTTAATGACTATGGGTGACTCGGAAGATGAATACTTGGAGGATTTATTTATGAAAAATCCACCCCCTTATGGTGAAGAGTCAGGGTCTTTGAGCTCGAAAAACCCATTCTTTAGACCTCCTAGAAGGAGAAGTGCTAGTGAAACAGATACAGCAGGTATAGGCAATAGGCAAACTAGTGGAGACGGATTTTGTAGACCTGACCCTACTGTCCCAAATTATAGACCGTTCGGTGAGGAGAGATCAGGTGTGACAGCCCCAACTGCCCCGAGTCTGTTTCCTCCTTTAGTTCCACAAGTATTACATGACGCATCAACTGACAGGGCTTTACATGAACGAGAGAAGGAAGCATTAATAAAACAGCGAAATGAACTCATTCAGACCATAGCTCAGATCAATCCCAGTCCGGAAGCCCTGACAATTCCTGTAACTATTGGTCCCGTCGTTCCTCTCTATGGGGATAGACAGGCTAGTCCAAAAACGCCAGTTATTACACCCCCTGTAGCCCAGCCCAGCCCAGAAAAGAGCCTCTCATAGTTGATGATCAGGCAAGCGAATGCGAATCTGTAATCTCCCTGATGGATCTGCTCATAAGGGAACCGGAAAGCAGTGTACCACGGAAAAGAACCCAGACTAAAGCAAAGGAAGTCCTGATAGAGACAGCTTCAGGTACCCGAGGAGCCACAGTAGTGACTCCGGAAGAATTAGACAGATGGACCCGAGAATTGGAAAAAGAAACTCCTCAGTCAAAACCTTTAGATATTTACAAACTAAGAATAGAGATGGAAGAACTAATTGCCGGAAATGTGGGATTAGACAGATTGAACACTTTTAGTGAGGAGGAGTTACTGTTTATAAGTGAGAGCCTTACCCGAAACACCAGAGTGTTCCATGAGAAACTAATGGACACTGCAGCTAATATGGGAATAGACGTTAGCAAATCCAAAGTCTTACAAAAACCATACAGAACCAAATTTTCGGATAAAGACCTAGAAAACATGAATGTGTCAGGGAAAAAGGTACAGATAAGAGAATTGTTTTATTTGTTGCAGAAATGGGGAGACTTAGAAAAATGGAAAGTCAGATGGGCAAAGAAAAAGGAAGACAGTAAGGCCAGACCGAGGACTTCTGAATATGTCTGAAAGGAAGTCGATAAGCCAGAAACCTTGTATCCCATGAGAGAAGTGCCAGGGGGAAAATATGTACATGTACCATGGTCCCGACAGGATATTGTGTCCTTTACCAATAATTTTCCGAAATTACGAGAGAAGCCTGTTGAGTGGTATAGACAGGTCAAGAGATTCGTCAAAGTCCAAAAGTGCCTCCTGAAGGACCTAGATGGGTTCTTCGACATTGTAGTTCCTGTAGATTTATGGACAGAATGTAAAATTGCAGTTGATTGGCCCAGTGAGGAGTATGAAAGCGACTCAAGAACAGGAGCTCCCTCTCCGAATGTAATGAGGCAGTATGACAAGGTAATACAATATTTGAAAGGGAAGGTGCCAGCCAAAGAAACTGATTGGACCCGCATACATAGAACTACCCAAAATCGTGATGAAACTGTTCACTCCTATTATGAACGACTGTTACAGGTATTCAAAACCTACAGTGGAATTGATAACATTGAAATGAAGGATATGACCCATTTCATTTATCGATTTGTGTTGGGATGGAGACCTGAAATCTCCCAGTGGATTAGAGATAACAAAATCTGTTGGCAGGGAAACCCCATAGATGAGGTCCTGAAGTACGCCAAGTACTGCGAAGATGAGCTGGAGAATAAACGGAAGGCCTTAAAGGAAAAGGTCATGTGGGCTCAAGTGAAATTGGCGGAACAACAAGAAAAACAGTTAAGTAAAATGAATAATAATACCCCGAACACAAGCTCTGGGGGAGGAGGGAAACCGAGTTAAAATGAGTCGAGAGGAGGCCATGAAGAAATTTCCCTGCCACGGGTGTGGTCAGATAGGGCACTGGAGAGACGAATGTCCGAATTTACAGACTGGTAATGTCACAATTAATGGTTTAAATCCACAGGTGCAGAAAGAGGGGCCACGAAAGACCCAGCAACAGGTAAAACAGAATCAGTTGCCTCGCGCTCCTAGACCTAACTATAAGAACCAAGCTCAGCAGAATGAGGGGGTCGAGGTATGGGAAGGAAGAGAGGATAGAAATGCAGCAACCTCGCAATTCCTGTTAAATGATACATTCCTCTGTGATGAACCTTACTGACGGGGCCTGAGGGGGGAGGACGAGGAGTGCGTACTTGGCGCCTCCTTGCCGGTAGACCAGACAGGGCCATACATTGAAGGAAGGGTTGAAGGAAATGACGTCACCTTTCTGTTGGACACTGGTGCTACCCGTTCTACTGTGCGAACAGCAGACGTTCCTAACCTACCCCTCTCGGGAGAAGCAATCCAAGTAGTGGGAGTGTCAAACCAGATAATTAGTACCCCAGTAACAGAACCAATGGAGATTTCAATAGGGAATTTATAAGAAATGCACAGATTTGTTGTCTGTGATTCTAGTCCTGTGAAATTATTGGGACGTGATTTGCTGTGCAAAATGAACTGCACCATCTTTTGCACACCAAAAGGCGTTGAAATCCAGACTCCAGATGAAGATGGATTGTACAAATTAATTTTGCTAAGGCCTGACTCAGAAATCAAGAAATTGACAATGCAAGATCTACCTGAAGAACTCCAACAGACAGTGATACCAGAAGTGTGGGATTTCACTGGAAGGGATGTAGGACTAATGGCAAATGTAGACCCGATTCAAATAGCCATAAAACCAAATGCGGTTTACCCAAATACCAAGCAGAATAAAATGAACGCAGAAGTGAAAGCCGGAGTTGCCCTCGAAATAAAAAGATTGCTAGAAGCCAACATCATACAGGAAGTAATCAGCAGTCCTTGTAATTCGCCCATAATTGGAATCAAAAAGCCTAGTGGGAAGTACAGGGTAGTGCAAGACCTGAGCAAGGTAAACAAGATTGTTGTTCCTTGTTGTCCTATAGCGCCAAACCCCGCAGTGATTTTGTACCAAATTCCATGGAATGCTGGATGATTTACCGTCATTGACTTGTGTCACGCATTCTTTTCTATTCCATTGCATCCAGACAGCAAATTTCTTTTCTCATTTGAATTCGACAGTCATGTCTACGTCTGGAATCGTGTCCCTCAAGGGTACACAGAGAGTCCTTCTATTTTCAATCAGATTTTGAAAAGATGCCTTGAATCATTAGTCTTACCTGGAGAATCAGTTTTGGTCCAGTACATAGACGACCTCTTGGTGGCGTCTAAAAGTCGGAACGACTGTGTTACCGATACCATTGCATTGTTGAACCATCTAGGTAAAGGAGGGCATAAGGTGTCGCCAGACAAATTACAGTTCTGCAAAAATTCTGTGAAATATCTGGGGCACCAGATAGAAAAAGGTATCCGGAAAGTTACTTCAGAAAGGATTAGGATAATTCGAGACATGGAATTACCCCGTACTCAGAAAGACATCAGAATGTTCCTGGGAGTAGTAGGATACTGTAGACAGTGGATTGTGGGATTTGCAGTCCTAGCCAAACCATTAATAAAAATGACCAAGAAAGGAGCTAAGGATCCAGTCGAGTGGGATGATGAAAGCATGACATCCTGGATAAAATTACGAAATTGTCTGTGCTCAGCTCCTGCATTGGGAATGCCTGACTATTCAAAGGACTTCGCCTTATTTTGTGACACACAAGACAATTGTGCACTTTCAGTCCTGACTCAAATTCATGGTCTAACTAGACGTCCGGTGGCATATTTTTCTGCTACTTTAGATCCAGTGGCTGCTGGATTGCCTGGGTGTCTGAAAACAGTAGCTGCAACTTGCACGAGTCTTGAACAAAGTGAATCCATTGTCATGGGACATCCAGTAACTGTGTATGTTCCACATGCAGTGGTAATCCTACTAACCCGGACCAAGACTCAGTACCTCACACATAGTCGGCTGACTAAGTATGAAAGGATTTTAGTGGGTGCTGCAAATGTAACTATCACTAGATGCAATATACTGAACCCAGCAACTCTATTACCAAATACACTGGCTGCAGAAGTCAGGGAAGAGGTTGAGCATAATTGCATTGATCTTACTGAATATAGCACAAAACCACGTCCAGATATCAAGGAAACGGCTTTGCCCATAGAAGACTGTGAATTGTTTGTAGATGGCTCTTGTTTAAGACATGAGGATGGAGGCCTAAGTGCTGCCTATGCTGTGGTAACTCTAGCAAAAACAATAGAAGCATCCTACCTATTTGGAGTAAAATCTGCACAAGTACCTGAACTGATTGCATTGACAAGAACTTGTAAAAATGGGAAAAATAAAAGAGTAACCATATACACTGACAGTCAATATGGTTACGGGGTTGTGCATGACTTCGGCCAGTTGTGGCTGCAAAGAGAATTCATGACTTCCTCAGGTACCCCTATCAGAAATGGAAAAGTGGTACAGAACCTACTGGAAGCAATCCAGTTACCAAAAGAATTGGCAGTGGTCAAGTGTGCTGCTCACAAATCTGGCAATGACAATGTGACAGCTGGTAACCGATATGCTGACCAAATAGCCCAATATTGTGCCCGAAACAAAATGTCATTGAACATCACTTTGGGGGGAGTCGGAAACAGCTGCCAACTTATGGTGTTTGAGGATGTATCAACTTGGGAGGAACTGAAAGGGTTGCAACAAGCAGCAGAACCAGAAGAAAAGGAAAGATGGGAAAAAGATGGTTGTCAACCACGGGATAGAGATGGTGTTATTGTCTATATGGATGGTATTCCTGTGTTACCAGACAGCATGGTTGCTTCTATGGCAAGACTGATACATGGAGACTCGCACATAGGGAGAGATGCGGTGGTTCGTGTTTTTAGACAAACCTGGTACAATTCGAAGTTCAGGAACATTGCAGAGGCACTTTGCCAGAGGTGCTTAACTTGTCCTGGAAAGAAAACAGTGGTGTTACCAAGTACAATTGGAAAAGCAGAAGGTGCTTTTATCAGACTACAAGTTGACTTTATACAGTTGCCCCGTTGTAAAGGAATGAAGTATGTTCTTGTCATAGTCTGCCTATTTTCAAAATGGGTGGAAGCTTACCCAGCTAAGAAAAATGATGCCATTACTGTAGCCAAATTGTTACTAAGGGAACTGATACCTAGGTTCGGTACTCCGGTCACAGTTGAATCAGACAGAGGTGGTGGGCATTTTGCCAATGACGTAATAACACAGCTCTTTGAGGCATTTAAAATTACACAAAAACTGCACTGTGCATATCATCCAGAGGCTTCTGGAGTAGTAGAATAGCTGATGGCACTATAAAATCAAGACTGGCAAAAATGTGTAACTCTACTGGATTGAATTGGATAGACGATTTACCCCTTGTCCTGATGGGACTAAGGAGTATCCCAGACCGAAAAACAGGCCTGAGTCCCCATGAGATACTAATGGGAAGAGTGATGCGGCAGGCATGGGTACCAGGACACAAACTGCTAAGTATTTCTGATGATTTGGTACTAGAATACTGCAAGCAGCTGGGTGACCAAGTGCGTTCTATCTCTCACCAGATTGGGGAAGACGCCGTCGCCAGGCCAACAACTCCAGTCCATAATCTGAATCCAGGGGACTGGGCTGTGCTTAAGAAACACACCCGAAAGAGTTGCCTAGCACCGAAGTTGGGAAAACCGAGGCAAGTGATTCTTATCACCACAACTGCGGTGAAGTGTGCAGGTGTGCCAAAGTGGATCCATGCAAGTCATACCAAGAAAGTGACTGAAAAAGAAGCGGCTGAAGCTGAAGGTTGTGCAGCTGAAGGGTCTCCAGACGATGGTCCTGAAATAGCTGAGGACGAACAACCGAGCACCAGTCAAGACGAGTGGTTCCCAGCAGATGATCTGGCTCTTGATCAATAAAAACCAGGAGATACACCTACCTAGATAGAGAGTGGGATAGTGAGGACGAGACAGGACTAGAAGGAGAAAATCAGATAATCGAAATCCATGACAGATCTGATGAGGAAGGAGGTCAGATAGGGACAGGACAGGTCATCGACACACCTCCTACAACTCCAGAAACGGAAAAGGGACAGTTAGAAATTAGGGCGGAAGTTCATGCGGAAGAAAATCAAGGGTTCGAAGTGCATGAACAGGATCAGATAGAAATAGACGAAAGTGTTCAGGAAACAGAATTTGAGACAAACGAAAGTCAAAATCCGCTTACACCTGAACCAGGCCAGTTTAGCAACCAGTCAGAAGAAACTGTAGTAAGACCTGGGACTAGTCAGACAGGAAGAGAAGACAGAAGCGTCGAAATAGCTGTGCCACAACTGAATGAAAACAAAAGAGCTTGTGAAGAAAGCCAAATTACAGTGCCAGTTAAAAGACTTAAAAGGAAGAAAAATGAACCAAGATTCATAAAAAGACTGAAACTGAGATTGAAAACTGTGGAGGAAAAGCTAGAAGACAGAAAAAAGGCTGCCAGTGAAAAGGAAAGGGCTGGAGCCAAGCCTAAAAGAAGAAGTGACAGAATAAAAAGACAAAACGAAAAATATCGGAGTCCTGAATGGACTTACCTAGTAATAGAGGAATTTGAAGACCTCGAGATAAGTGACGGGAGTGACGAAGAACTGATTGCTGATCAGGGTTCCGAAGAAGAAGACCCCACCTGAAATTTAACCTGCGTAAGCCACCTGTGTAAAGTTAAAAGAGGGGTCGAAAAAACTTCTTCTAAGCCAAAATATCTGATTCAAATGTGAATGGAAGACCTAGACAGAATTGCTGTAAAACATGCTGTAAAATATGTTAGTGTAGTGTAGCAATAGTACTGATAATATGGATAGGACTAACAATCTCAATACCTTTCATGATAATCAAAGACTCTAACCTGTACCCTACTAAACTAGTGACAAAGGACTCAGATGTTCTGCTGACAGAAGAGACACTACAAAGTGTAGAAAGACACGAGAAAACATCTAGCCTTAGACAGACAAAAATGGACTTAGATGCATCAGATGAGGGAGGACTACATTATCACAGAATGAAAAACAGAACACATTTAAATGTATTTGCAAACCTGTTAGTACACTATGTAGAAGCTATGGAAATAGAAGACTGTTATGTCTGTATGAAGCTACCCACTTCTGTAGCTGAAGGTGTGACCTATCACCATCTACCCCTAACCTATGGATTTTCCTGTAGTATTTTAGCAAGCCTCTTCTATAGAGGAACTTTACAGTATTACTATTCTAACTCTGACTTAATATTTTCTGAACTTCCTATTCGGGGAAATCTGAACATTGTACATACCAAGAGTGATGTGACTCGTTATATGGGAGAATACTTTTTGACTATAGGTGACATAGACTTAGGTGAAGCACACAGGAATAATTTGACCTGTTCATTACATGAACAAGAAAAGATGTTTTTAAATATGGCAGAAAAGAGAAGGGAGAATGTTCAAAGAAAGGCAAATGATAAAAGACAGAAAACTCCTAAATGGGCAGAAAATATGGAAAGCACCTCAAATGGTGAAGAGAATGCTGCACTGTTGCTAGACTTCGAAAGAAGGGGGAAACTGTGTCTTCACAGAGAAAAGACTAGTTATTATAACAATGCATTCATCGGTTCCAGTGAATGCGAACACAATTATAAGGTAATTGGAGGTTGGGGTTTCAAAAATGGGTCAGAACCTGTGTTTCCCGGAATTTATTATATATGTGGAAACAAGGCTTATTTCAAATTACCGGATCACTGGTATGGAAGCTGCTATTTTGGCATCGTCTTCCCGAAAATATACCATGTGAATGACGCCGCTGGAAGCAATGAAAATACTAATGGTTTAGTGCGTAGTAGAAGAGAAAGTGTAGGAGAAATTATAGGTGATATATTTAGTGCATTGATAGTGGGAGTGGTTCTGAATACACACCGAATTTTCAAATTGTCTACAGTGGTGGATCGGTTATCTACTGACACTGCTTCTGGTTTCCTAGTTGGTTTTCTAACATAGGTAAAAGTCTTGTGAGTAAGATACTGATGCCAATAGCAGGGATTAGTTTAATTGTGTTAATAATAATAATTTGTTGTAAATGCCAGAAATGCAAAAAGAAATATGCTGTGAATAAGAGAGGAGTGAAACGGAATGTTGATGAGCTTGAATTGGAAGCGCTGAATTATCAAATTTATAAAAAAATGAAGAATTACCATCCTAATAAGGATGCAGAAAAAAGGCTCAACAAAAAGTTTGTTGAAATTGAGATGGGTGAGATGTGAAAGAGAAAAGTTGGCATCTGGTTCCATTAATAGTGATTATAGTAAGTATCATCAAAGAGGGGATTGATGGAGCAAAGGATTCGCACGTTACGCGACTTGCTTGAATTCAAAAACCTCGCATAACGTTTAACGTAATAACCAATTTGTTTCGATTATTAATCTTGCACTTTTACACTACATGCGGGTGTCCCAGAGACGCTTGCCTATGTGTTTATTAATCCTAACTACGCTTGCAACTAATATGGTTGCTGCTATGCGGGATTTCAGTCTGCGCATGAGTCGGTCATACCCATGTGATGTGACGCATTCGTAGTTCTGGAGGGATTTTTCGCTCATGCCTATGTTATTTTCCCTGTTTTTATATAAAATTGACTTTTCATGCAAATGGTTTTCTAGCATGTTCCATATTTCTCCCTACCTTTAGTCAAACCACTGAAACTGTTTTCATATATAGTATGTCCCATTCTTACCCTCCAAATAGGAAATAAGTATTTGTTGATATAGAAACTTTCATGAGTGACGTTTCTCTTTAACTGATAGCATATTAGGAAAGTTACTTTGATTAGTATGTTCCCTTTCTTTACCCGCCTTTAGTAACATTTTGAAGGTCAATTTACTATAATAGCGTGTTTTTAGTGCTCTTCCCTTATATTTTCTAAAATCTAAATGCTTCTTAGATTGATTCATAGCTAAACTGTATTTCTGATCTTAGTTATTGATAGTCTGATCTGTGTAAATCTTATTCTCATGGCATATGACAACGAAATTTAAATAGATAAAGGTTTTTGAAACTTCTTGAGTGTGTGGTTATTACAAGGTATAAACAAAATTTAAATGTATATGGTATTGGTGTTTATCTACTTGAATCTCAAATTCAGCTCCTGATCCATGGTGATCATAGGTACCTGTTCTCGAGGAGTGGTAAGTCAGGTACACGTAAATAAATAGAAAGGAAAATCCCCGAATTACTGATAGCGGTGTGTGGGTTACCTGATTTATGGAAAATAGTGACAAACATGTATTGGGCCCAGTAGCGTGTATTTGATATAAAAGGATCGGGTGATCTGCGCGCTCTATCACGTCAAGCGGGGCCGAGAAAAAAGGGGGGTCCCAAAACATGTTTTCCCCATGCAATTTTCCATAGGGACCTTTAGCTAGGGTTTCAACCCTAAAGGCTGAACGGAATTACACTAAATTTGGCAGAGAGGTAGAGTTCTGTTCGCAGATTGTGTGTTTTGTTAAATGGTGTAAATCCGTTCAGTAGTATCTGAGAAAATTGCAAGTAAAATCATAGCGATATCTAGAGACTGAGTTCAGCACGCATACGGAAATCTGTTCAATTACGAGCGATAGCTGCATGCTGATTGGCTGTGAACTGTCTGTCAATACTCGAAACCAAGAAGTGTTGGCGGCCATCTTGTGCCTCGCTAGAACCGAGTCACAAGAAAACAGTAAAGCAAAGTTGAGAAATAAGGGAAGGGGGTAGGCTAGAAACATTCTGACGCTCTAGGCTTGCTCAGGGCGTCGTACATTAAAGTTTAGGCTCTATTTTTTATTTGCATTTTTTTAAAGGAAAATCGAGGCATACGCGTTTGGAAAGATGTACAATTACGAGCAAGAGCTACATGCTGATTGGTTGTCAATACTCCAAAATAGGAAATGTTGGCAGCCATCTTGTTTGTCGCGAGAGCAGAGTCACAAGAAAACAGTAAAACGAAGTTGAGATATAAGGAAAGGGGGCAGGGTAGAAACATTCTGACCCTATAGTCTTGGTCAGGGAGGTGGTACATGGATCTTTAGGCTCAATTTTTATTTAAAAAAAAATAAAAAATGGCAGAGCACTCATGCAGTACTTGTACGCAGTGGAAAAGGTGAAAAAAACTAGAAGTCCGTTTTGTTTATTAGGTCCTGGGAGGGGGGGGGAAATTACGGGGGTAATTTTTAGAGCTATATTTCTATGACAGTATGTAAAACTTTCCGTTTTTTTTTTGCTGCATCAGTTGTACTGTCTACGCATGCGCAGCCTTGTTTGCAAGTGCACTTTTTTTCTTTTTCTTCAAGTTCGCCAAGCAAACCTTTCCTGATTTTAGGTATTACATTTGCAGCTTTGTTTTCCCGGGTCATGTGTGTTATCCGGTGCTATACTTTTGTAATATATTAATAAACATATTGTATGTATATTTATTTGAAATGTAGTGTCTAGGCGCCAAACGTTGATTACATACTCCGTCCAACCGCCATTTTAGTAGTTTTCCTTAGTTATTTTTATTATACCTGTTACTTTCATTTTACCCTGCATATATTTTCTCTGTGATCGATGAGATTTGGTGCCACAGATACCACGGTGTGTGTCCTTGGCCTCTGATCTTATGAGAGTTGGTCACACGTATACCTAGAAACTAATTTGAAGGACGTAAGGCACAGGCATTACAACACGTGTTGGTCAACAAAAAAACACTGTTAAGATTATGCATTTATCATGTGTGGTAAATGCATACTAGTTGTAAAAGCATGTGTGGAAAAGCGATATGCGTGCTAATGGTTTTGTGGTGACGATCACGCGTGCTTATGAACCGGGTTTGGGCGTGGTGGAGTCTAGGGTACCAGGCGGAGGGGCACGCAGCTGGACTCATACAATATAGAGGTAATATAGGATTTTTAAAACTTACAAAAAAATTATTCCATAATTATCCTAGATTAAGTCTTCTGTTAGTATGTTCATTAAATACATGAATATATGTTTTAAAAGAATAAAAAAATTAAAAAAAATTAAAAACATTTGCGTCTTTTTTGTACAGGACGCCGTACATGACGTCACACGGAGGCTTTGATGCGACGCGTAACCTCAAAGCGTATTCGTAGCGTATGCTGAGAATGATTAGCAGTACAAACTATGGTGTGATCACTCTCACTGTCAAATCAGAGCACAGGGCGCGCTATGAGAATGGTTAGAAGTGGTCAGTCATTGGAGATCCAATTCAGGTGTGTGGCTTGTACATAGTATAATAACATTATTTTTTAACCTGGTTAAGTTTGAGGTTTGCATGAAATACTATGCTATAGGCAGATATGGATGTTTTGGCAGCGCTTATGTCCATGAAGCTTGGTTATTACCATTTACATATAGGTGTCTGAGGGTGGGAAAAGAAGTCTATGTGAATGGCGAGGATTGCACAATAGTACCACATCACTCCTTAATTGGGAGACACATACAATTGCATGGCTCTTGTATACAAGATGCGCCTGATTTGGACTGAGTTTTGAAAGGTAGTCCGACACCTGCTATCATAACAAGTTATTTACTTTGAAATAATGGAGATTGTTGTTCAATGTTAGCAGGCATCGCTTACATGATTACGGTAACTGAGCGTGTGGTTTGATTAAAAAAAAGTTGTGTTAACTCCTCTGCATGGAAAGCTGGATGTTTCCATCTGGCGGACGATTTCGACCTTGAAAGCAGAGTCAACCAAATGAGTCGTATAAGAGCGCTATTGTCTCAAAAAGTGGTCGCTCTTATATCTGGTACAGAAACATTTGTCCTTTATGTAGCAAACACCCGCACAGAAGTGCATGATTTATTAAATACGGACGTGCTCTTGAATTTTAGGGAGTTAATTTAGAGTATCTTTAATGTGTCCTTGACTACGGGGTTACCTTACTTTTTTAAAGTTAGAAGCAGTGGCCTTGTGACTTCTGTAGAAAGTATATTTGGTGTCTTTTGGGGATTTTTTCATTCGATTTTTTCCAGCATCTGCACTTAATACTCGCATTAGTTGCCGGTGTGCTTTTATTAATGTGTTTACATAAATATGGATGCACATCCTGCATCAGACGATAATATGTCTCGCCTGTTGCTGCTCCGCAAACCGAATGCTTAGTTACTATGGAGCGCTGCCTCTTGCAACGTTGAGTGCAGTTTATGGATTATCGTTTTGATTCTCCTTTTTCACATGCGTTCAACCTGTGTTCCATTGCCTGAGCTGCGATTTCGACTGGGCCCTGGATTTGTGTCTCTGCAATACAGTGTCTCCCAACGAGGATTATGACCAGTTGATGAGCCCCTTCGTGGTTCATGACTTGCTCTGTTCTGGAGGCGGGATTATGGCTTTAGCAGAGACACATGGAATAATGGGACGTTGGAAGGTTTTTGCAGCGACGCTTGAGTTCTTGGCACGCATTTACATTGAAGATGACCCGAGTTTTCCTCTGATGGTGATAGAGGCTCCGGTGGTTGAGGAACATGTATGTTCATTCCCACTATTGAATTGGATGGCTGAAATGTTTTCAGATGAGAACAATGACTTCCTGTTGGAGGCCGTTGCTACATACTGTGCTTACACGCTGTTGGATTAAGACTCTTTGATTTTTCTACGTATTCTTTATTATTTAGTTACTGCATTCTATCAAAGAGCGAATAACTTTTTTTTGATAATGTGAACTTGACTCTGCTTTTTAGGCTTGGACTCTGCGTTCCTAATTCACCCACGTTTATATCATGTGCTTTGATCAAGAAAGGGTGCTGTGTGGCTGAGCGTTGCACTCACACCCTGTTAAGTTAGTATGGTTTTATTAGAAGCTTACACGCTATTTTTGCTTTCCTGCTCTGCACACGGCACGTACTTGTGATATTGTTTTGCGAAGGCTCAGTATTTTGCTTTATATGAGAATAATTTGGTATGCTAGATTTGTAAAATGCCTCGCTAGTTTTGTGTGTATAGTGAGAGCACAGAACATCAAGGTTATCTTGAATACTGTATCTGTTATTCAGAATGATCCTCGCACGTTCAAGCCATAATACAAATGGAGCTGTGGCCACCTCTGATACTTGCGCGTTTCATAATCCATTGTGGAGGCAAAGTTACACACAGTTGGAGAACATTTGTATCCTGACAGTTTGTGCAGAACTCAATGTGATCCAATACTGCTGAGTACCAGAGGTCTGCCCATGTAATCCTATGTGACCTTCTGTAGTTATAAACTAATATGCTAGGTAGGGAGGGTGAAATGTAGGTATATTTTAAATTTGTTTACCTTTAGCATTATAGGATGCTTTTCCCGTTTGTATTTCATAGAATAGTAACAATGCTGACAACCTTGTTTCTGATAATATGTTTGGTTGTATTTTCTAAGGTACTGTGGATGAGATTATGGCGTTAGAAGTAAACATTTAAAAGTTGCATTTGAATTTAAAAACATTTATTCAGCGCACTTTTACCCAGCGGTTTCATGGCGCTATGTGTAAGGCAGTGGACGACAGCAGCTGGTAGAGGTTTAGGCAGTGTAAGCTTGCGCAAATAGGAAGGTTTTGAGATCCTTCCGGAACTGTAGGTAAGAAGGAGATGTTCGGAGGGCAGCAGGAAGGGAGTTCCAAAAAGCTGGAGCAAGGACAGCGAACTTCGCTCCACCCGCCCTCTGTTTTTTGAAACGAGGAGTGGCTAGAAGGGCCATGTGAGAGGAGCGAAGCTCTCTGCCTGGAAGATAAGGCTTGATAGCAGAGCATATGAACTCGGGGGCAGTGCCCGACCTAGCCTGGAAAGTGAGGCAGCCAAGTTTGAAGAGGGCGCGCTCTTTCACCGGCAGCCAGTGTAGTGCTTTGAGCAATGGAGTGGCCCGATGGTATTTAGGTAGGCCATGACCAGGCGAGCAGCCTGGTTCTGTACCAGCTGCAGGCGGTGGATCGCATAGGCAGGGGCCCCATTATAGATTATGTTGCCATAATCAATGCAAGATAGTACCATGGCCAGCACAATAATTTTTAAAGCAGAGGGGGAAAAGAAACGAGAAACTTTCCTAATTATTCTGAGGGAAAGAAAACAAGAGGAAACCACTGAACCAACTTGTGAATGGACAGAGAGTTGTGGGTTTAAGAAAATCCCGAGAGTTTTAACTTTAGGTACAGGGAGTGGAGGGACACCAAGGGACGGGGGCCAGAAGGAGGGGGACCACGGACTGCAACCACCTCCGGTCAAGAACAACTCGGTCTTGTCCGAGTTGAGTTTGAGGTGGTTGCAGTTCATCCAGTCCTGAATGAACGTCATGACTGTCTGGACATTCTGGGCGGATGAAGGTGAATGGGAAAGGTTAAAGATTAGCTGGAGGTCATCGGCGTAATTAAACACCGTGACCTCCAGCTGCTGTAACATAAAAATGAGGGGGTAAATGTATAAATTAAACATTAACATTTATTTACATCTTGTTTTTGACTGGTGTAAGAGTATATTGAAAGAGTGTTTTTGTTATCCACTTTACTTCATGTAATCGAAGTCGCATGTTCTGGGTTGACTGGTCATTGGTGTTTTTGCTCTAGGGCGAAGAACCAATGAGTCACTGATTTCTAGTTTGGTAGGGGGTTTGTGTAGTAAGGTGGGTTTTGGTACACCGTAATTGACTGAGGTCCTAAGTCTTTACGCACAGTTCTGTGTATGAGCAGAATTCCTGGAAGAGTAGTTACAACAAAAAGGCTCGATAAAGGGCTTGCACTTTGAATATGAATATAAAATAGAAGAATAGTTGATAATCACAGCTAAGGAATGCAGCAATTAGATGTGTGTATGTGTGGCTGATGTGTAGATTGAGTGGAAGATGAAAAACGTGAAAAATAAGAAAGGTTGGAGAGATGCAAACTACCCACTGCATTGTCAGTGAAGTGGATCTTTGGATTTCCAGGTCATTACACAGAAAGGGTGTTGGATTCCACAGTGGGAGCAAGAGAAACTAGTACAACAACTAAGGAAGAAAGCTAGTGTATAAAGCACACACAGTTGAGCAGATTTACAAGGTTGTTGGAAAAATTATGCAAAAGTGGCGCAAGGGGCTTGTAAACCTGCCGCAGTGGGTGGTAGAAAAGACCAAGAAAGGACCGAAGTGTGCAAATTACCCACTGCTATTCACGGGTAGTAGTTACCAAGAAGGCTGAATAAAGGGCCTGCACTTTGAATTTGAATTAAAGAAGAATAATTGATAAGCTTAGGCAAGAATGGTAGCAAGTAGGTGCCTGTATTTGTGGTTGTTGTGTTGACTGAGTGGAAGATGACTGAGGTGAAAAATTAGAGAGGTAGCAGAGATGCAAACTTTCCATTTCTTTGTAAAGGAAGTGAGTGTTTAGTTTTCCAGTGCATATATATATCCACTGAAAAAACCATAGGTTTCAGGCACGTTATAGTTAGGAATTAGCATTTAAAAAACCTTAGCAATTCACTGAAAAAACCATAGGTTTCACCCATGTTATAGTTAGCTGGACATTTCTCTCATACAAAACCATTGAAAATTCCCACGTTATAGTTAGTTCAGCTAACTATAACTCGTGAGCCCGCAATGCACTGCTGATGACGTCACATATTACATCACTCATGACATGGTCAGTAACATCACTCATGACATCACTGATGACATCTCAAATTACATCACTGATGACATCATTGATGACATCAATGACAAAAATGAAGAGTGAATACTTCTTTTTAATTTTAAAATGTTTTTGTAAATATGATGATTTTGGGTGAGATACCTTTTCTTTATGATTACAAAATGACAAATATTTCCGAGAAGAATGAATCATTAGCATGTTTCAACAAAAATATTTATCAAGTTTGACTATGCCCATCCAGGGCTCGATATTTTCTTTTCACCTTGTTTCATGTGTTTAAAAAGCCAGTTGTTTAAAGCAGTGGTTTTGATAGACTCTTAGATGGCCGCATTTTTAGCATGAAATTTAGTCCATCGTTGTTGTTTATCACAGGAAATGATGTTATTCAATCAAAACTTTATTTAAATTTGAATTATTGTGCTGGAAAGTAACAGCTAGAGGAAGGCGCGAAGCCGAAACGCGTCCTGTTGCTACAATTTTGAAAAAGAATAAAGAATAACTAACCTTATCCACGAGTGCGGTCCGTTCTCTCGCTTGAGAGGGAAATTGAGCGGATATTTTTTCTTTCACTGAAAAAACCATAGGTCTCAGACATGTTATAGTTAGTTGGACATTTCACTCGTACAAAACCATAGAAATTCAGCCAGTATTTTAGTTCAGCGAACTATAACTCGCGCACCCGCAATTCACTGCTGATGACGTCACATATTACATCATTCATTTTTTTTTGTAAATATATTTTTATTGCAGCAAGGACAAGTATTCATGACATATTGTATGCGCCAGTCCAGTCATTAATCAGTGTGCTTATAGTTCTCCAGTGCTCCCCTCACACAGCCATTTAGCTCACACCCCGGAGGTTGAGCGGCGCATTCGTGGAAAAGGTCCATTCTGGGGGATGTCACACGAAGCAGCGACAGCCTGTTTGGAAGATGGCAAGGCCGCTTTTCGAACCCCGCACTCCCCCCCACATTTGCAATGGTATAACAGTCCCAACCAAACTTCGTCCCCCTCCCCGAGAAAACCCCTCCACCCCTTGCCCAACTCCCCCTACCCCCCTCTCCGTCCCACCTTCCTCCCCCCACCCCATCTCTCCCCCCCTCCTCCCCACCCCCCACCCTCCCAGGCGTGTCAGAGTACCACTAATGTGAGTCTGTATACCACTATCGACCCGGACCCTAGGCAGAACATTAGGAGTAATCAACTAAGATTGACAGTCATCACGGAGGAAGCAGGGAAACAAGGGGTGGAGGTCAGGCCAGCACCACCTCAGCCTGCTACTCTGCCGGAGCAGGGCTATGCGCAGGGGTGTCTTCATCATCTAGGTCTAAGAGCTGGAGGTCAAGGACCAGCCGCTCCCACGCCCTGGCCCTCTTCAGAGCCATGGCATTGCTCACCCTGAGCGCTGCCTGCATGCGGAGCTCCCCCTCACATCGGGCCCATTTGTGCAGCTCAGCCTTCCATCTCTCTATAGTGGGACCCCTACTTGATTTCCATTGGGATGTTATGGCCCGCTTCGCAAAGAGTAGGCCCAGGTCCAGAAACTTGCTAGTGATTTTGTTCTTTGATGTGTGTGGGAACCAGTGTAGGATGCAGTGTGCCATGCTGAATTGCAAGTCCCTCTCCGTGATCTCCCCCAGGGTGTCCACTACCTCCCGCCAAAAGGTATATAACTGCGGGCAGGACCAGAACATGTGTTGGAAGTCAGCCACGTCCACCGGACATCGCGGGCAGGTCGCCGGATGGGACGGGAAATATGTATGTAGTTTGTCGGGGGTCAGGTACGCCCTGTGCAGGACGAAGAAGTGCACCAGCTGGAACCTAGCGTTGCGCGTCCCGTTTCGGGTCCATTCCACTATGCTAGACCATGCCTCCTCAGGAATCTCCGTTGTCAAGTCGGCCTCCCAGTTCGCTTTCAGGGATAGGAGAGGGGTGATAGTCTCCAAAACCATGCGCCTATATAGGCACGTGACAGCCTTGACCGTCCCCGCCATCATCACTACATATTGGCAGCCCAGCGAAAGCTGCGGTTCCGACATGCCCGTCCTCCAGTGCTTGCGGATCGCCGTTGTCAGCGCCGCGTGGAGGAGGAAGTCCCCCCCCCGCCAGTTCAAAGCGGTCTCGCAAGTGGTCGAAAGGCAGCAGCACTCCGTTCTCGTAGAGGTCACCCATGGACTCCAACCCCTGCTGCCCCCAGCTCTCAAGTCGGCGCCATGAGCCTCCATGTGGGAGCGCCCCGCACAGCTTCAACGGGATCTCAGGTGCATATGGGACTGTGATGTGGCCCCTCCGTCGGTATCTGTTCCAGCATTTCTGTGCCGTCGCAAATTCCTGGGTGAGGTGGAACTCTCCCATCGGAAGTCCCAGGACAATCCGGGCTAGTACCTGAACCGGTCCCGCCGGCTCCCCTGATCCATCCTCCTCCTTCCTGGCTCTCGCGACCCACTGTGTCAGCCATTGCAGCTGGGCCGCCAGGTAGTATAGTTCATAGTCCGGCACCGCTAGCCCTCCTTCTGCTCTAGGACGGAGAAGCGTGCTGTGTGCTACCCTGCGTCTGCCCGCCCCCCCAGAGAAAGCCGATCACCATCGATCTCAGCTTCCGGAAGTAGCTCACCGGGATCCAGATCAGGAGGGTCCTGAAGAAATAAAGCAGCCGCGGCAGGGTCACCATTTTAAGGAGCGCCACTCTTCCCATCAGCGACAGTGGGAGTGTGCTCCAGAAGTCGAAGTTCATCTTAGTGAGCCGTATCGCCGACCCAATATTGCCCTCAAGGATGTCAGCCTGATCATGAAAGATCGAGGTGCCTAGGTAGCGAAGACTCCTTTCTTCCCATGTCACTCCTACCGTAGACTGGGAACAAAGTCTGCGTGGGCGGGCCGGGAACAGGTGGGACTTCGTCCAGTTCACCCGGAGGCCCGACACCCTGCTTAAAGATTGAAGGAGGGACTTAGCCCCACGCAGGGATGCTGCCGAGTCCGCCAAGAACATCAGCAGATCGTCGGCGTACAAGGCAATGTGGTGTACTTGTCCGTAGACATCGAGCCCTTGATACGCCTGTCCCTGCCTGGCTCGCGCCGCTAGGGGTTCGATCGCTATGGCAAATAATAGGGGGGAGAGAGGGCATCCCTGGCGGGTGCCCCTGCCCACCATACACAGCTCAGAGACTATTCTGCCAGTTCTGACTCTCGCTGTGGCGTTTCGGTAGAGTAACGACGTCCAGTCCACGAAACCCTCTCCCAGACCCAGCGTGCGCATAACCCGGAAAAGGTACGGCCATTCCAGGCTGTCAAAGGCCTTCTCCATGTCGACTGCGAACACCGCTGCTTCCTCACCATCGTAGGTGTCAGCTTCCAAGACGTGTAGGAGCCGTCGTATATTAAGTGCCGTGTTGCGGGTCGGGATAAACACGGATTGGTCCGCGTGAATCAGTGTGGACATATGAGGGAGTAATCGCGTCGCTAGGATCTTACTCAAGATCTTGTAATCCAGATTGAGCATGGACAGTGGCCGGTACTCCGCCCTGTCCCACAGCTGTTTGCCTGGTTTCAAGAGCGGGATGATGAGCGCCTCACCAGTGGACACCGGCAGGCTGCCCAGCCGCCTCGCCTCATTATAAAGCCATGTTAGGCGGGGCGCAAAGAGATCGGTGTAGGTGAGATAGAATTCCGTAGGGTGCCCGTCGGAGCCCGGCGTCTTATTTCTCGCCATGCTCTTGATGGCGACCCTCACCTCCCTCTCTTCAATTTTGCCCCTGAGCAGCTTTGCGTTGTCCTCCGCCAGCTCCGGCAAGTCGAGTCCCTCTAGGAAACCCCGGAATGCGTCCTCCGACGGCAGTACCCTGCTACGGTATAGCTCCGTGTAGTAGTCATGGAAAATCTCGTTAATCCCCTGCTGGTCAAACCACGCCGCACCCGAGTGGTCTCTGAGCTCGTGGATGACCGAGCTCCGGCATGCTGGGTTGGCCAGCCAGGCCAAGAGAGCTCCCGACTTATCACGTTCCGAGTGCGCCCGGGTGAGGTAGGCTTTGTAGTCGAAGCACCGTAGTCGCTCCACCGTCGCCGCCACTAGTTCCCGCGCCTCCAGCAGGGCCTCATGGGTGTCTGGGCGCTCTGGCCGCGCTCTTTCCAGAACCTGGAGTTTCTCGTCCTCCTGCGTGACGTCAGCCAGCAGGGTCTTTCTAACACCTGACGCCGTCGCGATGCATTGCCCCCGCACTACTGCTTTAAAGGCGTCCCATTCAATTGTGGCTGAGCCCACGGTGCCCGCGTTGACCTGAAAGTATTCCTCGATGTTCGAGGCTATCGTGGTGCGGAAGAGCTGATCATCCAGCGCCTCCAGGCGCAGCTTCCAGGCAGGGACTCGGGGTCGGCACTGCGACCAGCGCAGTTGCAAAAGGAGTGAGTTATGATCGGAGATTGTGCGTGTGAGATACTCGCTGTGACTCACCTCCGCATGCACGTCTTGGGAACACAGGAAGGCATCTATGCGGACGTGCAGGTCATGAAGAGCGGAAAAGAACGAGTAGTCTCTATCCGATGAGTGGCCTGCTCTCCAGGAGTCAACCAGATTCCACTGGGTTTGCCAAGCGGAACGCGCAAGCGCCAGTCTGCCAGCTGGTGCATTCGGTAGGGGGGGGGTGTGATCTGTCCAGCGCAGTGTCAGCAACACTATTAAAGTCTCCTCCGGGGAGCAAGGGTTCTACCAAGAAGGGGGCCAGCCTGTTGGACAGCAAAGAGAGAAAGGCCACTTGTTCCACATTCGGGGCGTATATACAACCCAATGTCAGGTCCCTCCCATCTAGTTTGCCTCGCACCATGATATACCTACCCTCTGGATTGATTAACTGCTGTGTGCACTGGAATGGAACTCCCGCCCGCACCCAGATAGCCACCCCCCTAGCATATGCAGAGTAGCCAGTATGAAAGACCTGCCCTCGCCATCTTCTTTGCAGTGCTTTCCCCTCCTTAGCTAACAGGTGTGTTTCCTGGAGGAAGGCGAAGTGAATGCCCCGTCTAATCAGATAGGAGTGCACCTTGTGGCGTCTTTGCATAGTGTGCATTCCCCTTACGTTCCATGTGAGACATTTGTAGCCTAGGTCGGGTCCCATTGCAGTACTCATCGTGTTTCACACATCCTCGCAGCGACCCCCCGACACGCCCAGGACCCATCCCCAGCCCCCCCAACTAAATCAAGAAATCCCCCCCCCCAACTCCCACTCCCCCGACAGACAACCAACGTGGAATCCCCATCCAAACTTTAGTCAAGCGAGTGTATCTCAACAGAAGAGGGCTAGGTTGGCCAGTACGCCGACCCAGATGGGCCCGAAGCCCCCTGCTCCCCCCATCCCCCCGGAACATCCAGGAGTCTTCTCCACCCCGGCTCGCCCCCCTTCAGCACCACAGTGTTAAGTCTCAGGAGGCATAATCAGCACAGCGTTCAGCCTCTGGAGACAGCCTCAACTCACAACCCAGTACCTTGTAAACATGTCCAGTATCGCCCAGGCCGCATCAGCTAAGGATTCCGTCAGCTGTCTGAGGAGTCACCACCGGTAGGTCCACCTCCGAAAGATCTTGTACACTACTGGAGCCTGGGCTAAGAGCACTATTCTTCGATAGTTCCGATGCACTGCTGGAAGGACTGGCGTCTCCCTGGCTGATGGCCACTACCGCTAGTACCGCCTTAGCTCTCTCCTGCTGCCATCCCGACGGGGACCCAGATCCCCTCGTCGGCGTCGTTTCCACAGATCTAGGCGAGGTCGCCGGAGGGGGATCCGTGCTTGACTCCCCCCTAGTGTCCAGCCAGCTCCAGGCCTCCTGGGGCGTGAGAAAAAAGTGAGTGTGATCCCCAGCAATTACTGAAGGACTGGGTTCTTTTGGACCCAGCGGTGCCAGGGCACAACACCTGAAACCTTCGTGGGTAACCTGCTCCGGCGTACAAGTCACAGAGACACGGGACACTTCCTCTGACGTCAAAGATTCAAGGTTTATTTGCTGCAGGGAAAACAGAAGTCACAGGAAGTACATCGAGTGTAGTTCGGGGAGACTGCTTCAAATTGGTTCTGTGGATCGCTCCTTTTATACAGTTTTTACCCATAAGACAGCATGGTACACAAAAGTTTACAACCCGATTCCCACCATCATCCCCCAGAGGGGTCGCTTTGGTCGCTTTCAAACACATGAGGTCCGGATCATAAGTGCGGAAACATTTGGCGGCTCCCAACTGTAAAAACCCATCTTCCCACCATTAGCAAATTCCAATCAGCAGTAAAGTAGATCGGAAATAGGAACAAAGACAGGTGCAAAGGAAGACGGAGACAGTGGGGAGATCGGAAAGGGTGTAAAAGGGGAGGTGTCGGAAAGCACGAGATACAGGCATCAAAGGGACGTGCCTAATGAGATGCACGGCTGAGACAATAAGCCTGTGAGGCAAGATGAGCCTCGAGCGGCGCCACCTGCCTTACAGTAGCATCCCCCTCGTCATAAAGACACTTACAAAGAACATGTGTCTTCCGCCAATATCTTGGGAGTCCCAGGGTCGCGAAGCGGACAGCGTCCGTTCGCTGACTACTTGAGGGCAAGAGACAAAATGGATGCCGTATCTAAGATGGAACCCGTGGGTACAGATGAAAAACCCACATAACAAACGAACGGTCTAAGTTAGCACAGCGAAACTGCGCACACTTACTAAACTCGTCATTTGCGGTTCATAGATACCAGACTCGACCATATTCGTGCGAGTCGAAAACACCACTTACAATTGTCACGGAACCTCAGACGCTCCTTTTGCCCTCATGTAGGCAAGCACTAGTCGGAATCACATTCGATATTCATCAGACCATCGAGATGTTGTTGTAGCATAGCTCTGTCCAATCGAGTCCCCTTGGTAACAGATGGTTGTCTCATACACGTTGTAGCACAGAGACCACATAAGGCAGGACCACACTGCACACAAAGGCAACACGTGAACAGGAACACTACCACAACTCCGATGATCATCAGAATTTTCCAACCCCAAGTCGACATCAGGCCCCAAAACCCTCCAAGTAGCGTCCAATCCCCTACATCCACGTGTATGGATTCGGAGATCTTATGCAACTTCGAGATGGCTTGATAGACAGTAGGAGCATTATCTGGGATGAAAATGCAGCAGCTCGAATGGATCACCTTACATACCCCACCGCGATCCGCTAAGACGACATCTAAAACCATACGGTTTTGTAACGTCATAAGCCTCTCCGCCTGAAGTTCCGTGGTGATATTACCAAGGGCACTGGCAGTAACATTAGCTGTCGATTCCACCACTCGAGTCAACTGTCTCAGGTTCCTACTATTAACCATAGGTCCCCAAAACGGGAGGAAACCCTTGAAAAAGTCTCCTGCCTCTTGACCGGCAGTATCTTCTTCGCTAATTATGCCTCGTACAACTCTAGTCTTATGATAATCGGCATCTACAGTAAACGTCGGAGGCAACAAATTTGCAATGAAACATGTACCCATAAAGTCTGTGGGCAACCATGTGTATGCACGATCATGACAGATAAAGTATGTACCCTTGGCAGCCAGAAACACAGGGGACGGGGTCATTGGCACAACGTAGGTTTCAGTGCAAGCACTGTCTCCAAATCGGGCTTGCGGACTTTGGCCACGACCCATAAGACACAAATTACCAGTGTGGGGTACGACCCATATTGGAGGCGAGCTTTTAAGCTGCTTTTCACTAGTGAACATACTGTATTCCCCTCTACTTAGGACCCTATAAGCTCGTACCTCTTCTTCAGGGATAAGAAAAGGATCATGGATCTCATCTTCCATATCCTCTATTGCCATTGATAGCAGCTTCTGATACGAGGTAGGACCAGAGTTGGGGGAACGTGGTTCTCGATTGGGGTGGAAACCCAGTGCGCTTCGAAACATTGTTTGGAATGCTCGAGCTGACCCTTGGGAACTATACGGTAACACCAGATACGGAATTCCCTTACCCGTAGTATGTGGCATCAACCCACACACCCAACAATTAGTAGTGTTAACCACTAACTGATGCTGATGGAGGAGCTGAATAAAGGAATTGTTGCGGAATTCTACACGTCTAGCCTGCTCGTGTTCCGGTAACATGTGAAAGGAATGAGGAGAAGCAGTAGTGGTAAGATTAGGGTGAGGAGTAGGAGTAGGGGTAGCAGATAAGAAGTAGGACATAGTACAATACACCCCACCCGCCAATAATGCAGAAGCAGTCAGAAATAACATAAACAATTGAAATATGAAACATTTGGTACGACTGAGTTGCTGCAGCTTGAATCTGTATGCCTGAGCTCCTTCCAAATCATTTAGCTTCGAAAATGCCATTCCCTACGACCGTCCGCAACGTTTCTTGACGCACTTCGTTCTGTGCAGCAATAGTCAATCCCCAGGAGTTCCTAGGAACCGACGGCCTTTAACCTAGCGTCAAGACCTACTGTCCAGAAGGAAGTACGCGCGCGGCCCTACGGCCCTCAATACACAATATGTATATATTTTAGCACAATATTTCTCAGCTGTGGAAGGAAAAAGATACAAGGAAAAAGCTCGACATATGTACAAAAATTTCAATGATATGAATGTTCAAAATTGATCATGGGAAACGAGGATATTGCAGTTGTCAATTACAGCAATGCAAAAAAATTTATTTGTCCTTAGTGTGAGATCGCAAAGAATATCGATGTTTCCCGGGACGTGTCTGCTCGTCGAACAAAGGATCCGTTGAAGAGACAGCGTCCTGCTGATCAGTTCGTTGTTCTGGTCCTGAGTCTTTTGCTGACAAACGTTCAACAGTGGCTTTCTGCTGCGCTGAGTGTTCTCCAACAAGCTGTGCGTCGCTAAAAGGTACAAACGCCGACAATGTTTCTGTTTCTGTTGACGCAATGCCTTTCCTTACCCACGGGTCTGCCGGCAAAGGAATAGGGACTCGCTTACAATGGGTAGCATGTACCCAATTTTTCCGCCCCTCGAGACGAACGGCAGTCCTCGTGGCCAGGAGTACCTGGTACGGTCCGGTGAATCGGGGGTCCAGATTATTCTTGCGTGAGAAGTTGCGGGTAACCACCCAATCCCCGGGCTGGAGCTGGTGGCCTGGACCCTCCGTCTGCGTTGGCAAGGCGTCGTAAACCTGTTGGTGAATTAACCTCAGTTTAGCAGTCAAGTCATGTAAGTAATCAATCAACATCGGGTACTCAAGATCAGAGAATATTCCTGGCCTAGGAACCCCCCACACATTCGCAGGACGGCCGAACACTATCTCATAGGGACTAAGCCCTATTCGGGAGTGTACAGTCGCCCTAGTTGACAGTAGTGCTAGAGGCAAAGCGTCAGGCCACGAAAGACCAGTCGTAGCCTGAACCTTCGCTAACTTTAGTTTAAGGGTGCCATTGTACCCTTCAACCAATCCAGCTGACTGGGGATGATTGGCGCTATGGAATTTTTGATTAATTCCAAGGCCCTTACACACGCTCTTCATCACACTTCCAACGAACTCACTTCCATTATCTGACCACACAACTCTAGGCATTCCATACCGAGGAAAGTATTCCTTCAGTAGGATTTTCGCAGTAGACAAAGCAGTATTATCCTTGAGGGGATAGGCCTCAATCCATCGGGAGAATGCGCAAACCACAACCAAAACGTACTTCAGGTTATTGCATCGCTCCATATGGATGAAGTCCAATTGGATCACCTCAAAGGGATACGAAGGAGGAGCAAAACTGCCAGGGGGAGTTGGGGTTCCTTTGCCAGGATTGTACATTAGACACACCATACAATTCTTCACCAGACGTTCAGCACATTTAGTAATTCCATCATTCTTCCACACAGGCGACAACAATTTACAAATACCTTTCGCGCTAATATGTGCTAACCCATGTGCCATTGTCACAACGGCCAGCACATACGCATCAGGCAACATCCATCTTTTCTGATCCGACAAATCAATCCAACAACCATTCGCATCCAACTTTCCCGTACTTTCTTTCCACTTCATCTTTTCAGTGTCGGTGGCCTCATTCTGAATTGCTTTCACACTCTCAAAAGTATCTACACACATACTTGATTCTGTAGGCCACCTAACCGAACTCGTCACATACATTCGAGTACTAAGGTTCCGGGCAGTCTCCTTAGCAATCTCATCTGCAAACGCGTTACCACGACCAACATCATCCGTCACTTTACGATGCGCACTACACTTAACAATCGCAACTTGTGCAGGCAACGTCAATGCATCCAAAAGATCGTTCACAAGCTGGCCATGCTGTATTTTCGAGCCATGCGACGTCAAGAAACCACGCTCTCGCCACAATCGTCCAAAACTATGCGCTACACCGAAGGCATACTGGCTATCGGTGTACACATTCACACGTTTCCCTTTTGCTAACACACATGCTCTAGTGAGAGCAATCAGCTCTGCAGCTTGGGCAGAATTCTGACTCAATCTCGCAGTCTCAACAACAGTGTTCAATGTTACAACAGCATAAGCAGTAGTCACATCGCCATTCGGCAACTTAAAGCATGACCCATCCACATACAAAGTGCCGTCCGGATTTTCCAATGGGGTGTTTTTAAGGTCCACTCGACCCTTTGTTTCCTCTTCCGTCCGCAAGTAACAGTCATGTTCTGTTACTTCATCTGACTCTGCACTAATTGGTAACAAAGTTGCCGGATTTAGGACATTACAACGTTTTATCTGAATGTGGCTTGCCAGAAGCGTCAATTCGTACCCAGATAACCTCGCACTCGTCAAGTGCTGAGTTTTCGTACGATTCAACAGAGTATCGACTGCATGCGGAACCATCACCGTAAGCATATTATCCATGACCAATCCTGCTGATTGTCGGATGGAGACCGCAGCTGCCGCAGTTGCTCTCAAACAACTCGGCAATGCTCTAGCTACTGGGTCTAAGGTCGAGGAAAAATATGCACATGGACGTTGCTTACCACCAAAAGGTTGCGTTAAGACACTCAAAGCACAACCTTCCCTCTCGTGAACATATAACGTAAACGGCTTACTGTAGTCAGGGGTACCTAACACAGGAGCCGAACACAATGAATCACGCAGTTCAGAAAAACTTTTCTGACATTCTTCCGTCCATGGTAAAGGAGTTGAAACATCCTTGCACGTAAGAGCCACCAATGGTTTCGCTAGCAATGAAAAATTAGGAATCCATTGCCTGCAATATGACGTGATACCTAGAAAGGCACGCACATCTCTTTGGGTTTGTGGCACAGCCATTCGCGCAATCGCTGCAATTCTCTCTGGGGTCAATCTCCTTCCCTCCTTTGACAATAAGTGACCTAGATAGGTTACTTCTTGACAACAATATTGGAGTTTAGAAGGTGACACCTTGTGATTTAACTCACAGAGATGTTGCAGCAACGACACCGTAGCAATTTTGCAAATGTCCTGAGTATCAGCAGCCACCAATAAGTCGTCGACGTATTGGATTAAGGCCGCACCAACCGGCAACCTAAACGCATCCAGTTGTCCCTTCAGGGCTTGACTGTAAATAGACGGACTTTCACAGTAGCCCTGAGGAGCGCGTTTGAACCGGAAGCTACGCCCACCGAGAGAGAAACCGAAAAGGTCCCTGCTCTCTTCGGCAATCGGGATGCTGAAAAACGCGTTTTTCAAATCAATCACCGAAAACCATGATGCAGTAGCTGGAATCAGAGTCAGTAGCGCCGTAATGTCGGGCACAACAGGAAATTGAGGAACCACAATTTTATTTACCTCCCGTAAATCGATAACAAAACGATAAACAGGCGGTTTTGTAGGATCAGTACGTTTAAGAATGGGTAGTACAGGGCTGTTGCACACGTTTCCCCGAGTCTCCTCAATAACATCTTTCTCGATCAAATCATAAATGATCGCTAACAGTGCTCGTTCACCATCAAGGGAGATACGATATTGGGGAATACGTGGCAGTCGCACATTAGCTTTCAACTGAACAACATAAGGGGAGATATCAAGTAGGCCCACATCATTTGGACCCGTCGCCCACAAAGACACAGGAAGAGAACTCAATTCCGGTGGGAGCTTGTCGAGAGACAAGTACATGGGAGAGACAACCCTCTCTCCCAACGTAAGCTTTACACCCGCAGGAGAACAATACAATGTTGCATACAAACGTTTAAGCAAATCCAGACCCAAAAGATTTTCGCCACAACCAGTGGTCAAAATCAACGGAGCTTCGAGCTCACGCGGCCCAATTTGAAGGGGCAAAGGGCGTGAAACTGGATTGCTAACGGGGGCGCCAGAGAATCCAACGGAAACATTTGTTAAGCCAGACAAAGGTGCGCCAGGGAGTTTCGAATGCATAATAGAACTTTTCGCTGCACCAGTGTCCAACAGAAAAGGCTCAACGACGCCCGATGTAGCAACTGCGACGTAAGGCCCTCTCTGATCAACCGGAACTGATACCACTCCCTCCATTTGTCTTTGGCTGTCCTAGTAATTACTGTCGTCAGTTCCCTGATCGACGTAATAATCATCTACATTGTACTGCGCAGATCGTCCTTGCGATGATCCACGTTGATCGAAACAATTATTAGAACTAGATGAATTGTCTGAGCGATCATTTTGAGCACCACGACCTCTACCACGTGATGCCTGCTGTGCACCACCACGGCCTCCTTTGGACGAATTACCACTATTACGTTCATTCAGAGCAGGACAATTGAATTTGATGTGTCCCTCTTGTCTACAATAAGCACATTGATTATACCCTAACGAGGATCTTTGGAAAGAGGAATCGTTACGCGACTGCGATCTATTCGATTGAGACTGCGACCTATTCTGTTGAGGCGCATTCTGATTGGAACGCGGCGGATACGCTTGTTGCAACAACACTTTAGTTTTCAGCTCTTTTGTCTTTTTGTCAGCACGGTCATTCTCTTCTTTCTCCCTATTTTCGTAATATTGTGCCGTAGCCAATATCTGAGCTGAAGTAGAAACGGCCCATGCACTTTCCGAATTCTTTAATTTATAGCTCAAATCGGGCAACAAGTTCGATACAAATTTATCCACGAACAACCTCTGTCCACCCTCAGTACCCACATCCTGTCCACTATGATCAATGAATGCTTCTTCAAACCTCGTAAAGAAGTCGGGAACACTCTCATCTTTCTTTTGTTTACAAGCTGACAACTTGTCCCAATTTACCCTCGTAGCTGGCATAAGCGTTTTCATTAACGTAATAATTCTTTGAGGGAGAGCAGTAATCAATTGATCGGGCTTAGTAGCAGCCACATGTCCAGCATCTGCCGCTGTAATGGCAGCCCAATCACCACCTAATTCATTTGCGTGATCTTGGTGACGGATCTTAGCCCATACCGGCTGCGGTACGACGTTGCCAAACAACATGTCGATATCGGCAAGGTTCATCACCGTAGCATCTACGAGCTGCGATAATTCCTTATAATACCCTGTAGGATTTTTACGCGGGTCGGGCAAAGATTGCTTCACCTGAAGCACTTCCGATCGTTTCCATGGAAGGTGTATCCATACTCTCTCAAAATGTGCCGGTACTGGATGGCCAGCATTAGTATTATCAGCTGGTACCCAGACCGGTGGAACTTCGCGCATGGGATATTGGCCAGACTCGTCTTGTTTTTCAATATCCTCAACAAATAGTGCATGAGGAATGGGAGCGGGACGAAGGGATAGCAACTGCTCAATAGCTCGTCGGACATTAGTATCCACTATCAGTCCGGTTGCGAACTGAAGCCGGAGATTAGACAGGGCGGTCAGCACCTCGTCAGGCGCATTAGCCGCTATCTGGTCATGTAGTAACTTACACATTTCGTCAAACACATATCTCTGAGTTGGTATGTTGAATTGACTAAACGTTTCAAGAACAACTCGGGGTGGATTTCTCTGCGGATTGTCCATCCAACCCATCGCCATATTATATAGCGCAGCGCGTTCCCTGTTACCAGGAAGCTGGCTACGTCTCTGAGGACCATCAGAACCAGCAGACCCAAAAACAGGTCCAAGCGACTGAAAAAAACTTGGTGCAATAGGAGAATTACGACTACGAGTAGAGGGAGAGAGATAAGACACAGGACTAACAAGAGAAGGAGTGGAAACAGTAGCAACAACAGGGGTTAACAACACAGGAGCAGTAGCGGGAGCAGGAGTATGTGGAAGCGGAGGAGCAGTAGGAATAGAAACAGACGAAGGAGCAGGAACAGTCGGAGGAACGGGTGCAGGTTGAGGAACTGGTGGAGAAAGAATAGGTGGAAGAACAGGTACGGCAGGGACCACAGGAGCTGCGGTACCCTGGACGTACGGAGGTGGCGACTTCATAAGATAGGACATTAAAGGATCCTCAACTGCCTCTTCCTTCTTATCCGACTCCGTAGGTAAAGCAGGATAACATTTATCTATGGTCATACGCTGTAATCTCTCAAACACTTCCTTATCCTTATCCTCCTTATCACGCTGAAACTGCTCAGCTTTCTTTACAATGGTAGCAACATTATCTCGCTGACTACGTTTATTTTGTCTGATTTCTTTCTGTCGGGCTTCTTTGCGCCACAACCGAAAGGCATCAAACATGGCCGGCCTTGATTTACGTTCGAACAACTTCATCTCTAGGTTATCTAAGATCGACGCCTCGAAGCTACCGTGAGGTGGCCAACGAAGATCGCCGTCCTTCTTTGTATATTTAATCCAATAATCATTAAAAGCAATCGGGCCTAGCCCATGTTTGCTATATAAGTCATAAGTAGGAGTTCCAACTGGAGGTATCGGACACGAGTCCTCCAGCAGGGAATCCGCACCACAAGGTCTGAAACAACTAAACAAAGTACTGCGACCAGGCATCTTGCACACTAGCCGAGTTTCACAAACTTCAAGGGTTACGGGATTTACCAAGTCCCAGCAAAGAACAAAACCCTCGGTTTTTGGCGGCTGCAGTCGTCAAACAAATACAACAACAAAGTACGCTAGCAAAGTGTCACCGACAAAAACACTCACACAGCGTGCACAACAAAGACACTCGCTAAAGTGTCAACAACCAAGGACTATGGGAGCGACCCACAAATACTTAACTCAAAGATCGATGGCGTCACCAGGAAGGCCCGTCTATCGTCTCGCTCTACCAAGGTCTACGCCAGGCGCCAAAACAGGTCTACAGTCAGGGCAGCAGTCCGTCACAGCCGTCAGGAGGCGGGAATCTTCGCGGGAAAAGTCTTCGGGCCACTTATTTCGACAACAGGATCGATGAAGCGGGGTGCACCTTCCCTCGGAGATTTCACACGAAGTTCCTCACGATCGTCGGGCTTGGACCGGTACCACTGATGCAGCCCCACGTTGGGCGCCAACTGAAGGACTGGGTTCTTTTGGACCCAGCGGTGCCAGGGCACAACACCTGAAACCTTCGTGGGTAACCTGCTCCGGCGTACAAGTCACAGAGACACGGGACACTTCCTCTGACGTCAAAGATTCAAGGTTTATTTGCTGCAGGGAAAACAGAAGTCACAGGAAGTACATCGAGTGTAGTTCGGGGAGACTGCTTCAAATTGGTTCTGTGGATCGCTCCTTTTATACAGTTTTTACCCATAAGACAGCATGGTACACAAAAGTTTACAACCCGATTCCCACCATCATCCCCCAGAGGGGTCGCTTTGGTCGCTTTCAAACACATGAGGTCCGGATCATAAGTGCGGAAACATTTGGCGGCTCCCAACTGTAAAAACCCATCTTCCCACCATTAGCAAATTCCAATCAGCAGTAAAGTAGATCGGAAATAGGAACAAAGACAGGTGCAAAGGAAGACGGAGACAGTGGGGAGATCGGAAAGGGTGTAAAAGGGGAGGTGTCGGAAAGCACGAGATACAGGCATCAAAGGGACGTGCCTAATGAGATGCACGGCTGAGACAATAAGCCTGTGAGGCAAGATGAGCCTCGAGCGGCGCCACCTGCCTTACAGTAGCATCCCCCCCGTCATAAAGACACTTACAAAGAACATGTGTCTTCCGCCAATATCTTGGGAGTCCCAGGGTCGCGAAGCGGACAGCGTCCGTTCGCTGACTACTTGAGGGCAAGAGACAAAATGGATGCCGTATCTAAGATGGAACCCGTGGGTACAGATGAAAAACCCACATAACAAACGAACGGTCTAAGTTAGCACAGCGAAACTGCGCACACTTACTAAACTCGTCATTTGCGGTTCATAGATACCAGACTCGACCATATTCGTGCGAGTCGAAAACACCACTTACAATTGTCACGGAACCTCATTACCCTCAGCCGGGCTGGGAACAACATAGCATATGACAGCTGCAAAGACCTCAATTTCCGCTTGACCGCCGTGAAAGAGGCCTGTTGCTTTTGCACTTCTCTCGTGAAGTCTGGGAAAACCATGACCTTGCTGTTGTCGATTCGCAGATCCGGCAGGTTCCTGGCCCTCTGGAGGATATGGTTCCGGTCTCTGAAGCGTAGGAGGCGCATCACTATCGGGCGCGGCGGACCACCAGGCTTGGGCGGTCGGGCCGGGACTCTGTGGGCGCCCTCTAAGGCAAAGAACGGGGAAAGTCCTTCTGGAGCCAACTCAGACCGCAGCCATCCCTCCAAGTAGGAGACCGCATCTTGGCCCTCCACTTTTTCTGGCACTCCCACGAGGCGGAGGTTATTGCGCCTGGAGCGCCCTTCACTGTCCTCGGCTCTGAGCTCCAGCACCCGGACCTTCTGCGCCACTTCCGCTAACGATGCTCTTAGTGTAGCCACATCCCCAGGCAGGTCTTTCAGGGTCACCTCCGAGGACGCCACCCGCTCCTTCAGCTTCCTGTGGTCGTCCCTCAGGAGGGACAGGTCCGAACCGATGGTGTCCATACGCTTTTCAATAGCCTCCCGCAACGCTACAATCGCCTGCATAATGTCACTCAATGAGGGATCTCGCGAGCACGCCGAGCCCCCCGAGCCAGTAGCCGGCCCGGCCTCTTCTTCGAGGTGGCCTGGGTCATCTAGTTTCAGTGCTTCAAAGCCCTTCTTCCTGCCTCCTCGCACCATGCTGCCTAGTGCCAATATAGGGAAGCGTCTGTCGCGGCTTCCAGTGTTCCAAGGCACCTCTGATCTCCGCTCCGGCGTCATCACGGGGACTCAGCACCTCCGCACCTCCGCGCCTCCTCTCTTCTCATGTGGCAGTGCACCAGCTCATCCGCCGCCCCAAGGTGCAGGGCCCCACTCCACCAGATCAGGGGGGGATCCCCCCGGGGGCCCCCTCTCGAGGCGCGGGGCGAGTGCCCCCCTCTCAAGTACGTTTCAGGCTGATTTGTCCTGTACCTCCGGGAGCGAGGCCCAGGCCGACCCCTGGTGTGCGGGCGCCCAACAGTTCGTCGCTTCTGGCTCGGGGGCCGGCTCACGCCGCCGACAGCCTCGGTACCTCCTCTGTTCTTCCGTGTGACCCCCTTGCTCAAGGCCGCTCACCACTCACCACCAATGACCTGTGTTGAAGGCAAATGTCTTCCCTCCAGTTGCGAGGCGGCCGCCCCACTCAGCGAGGCCAAGATCTCCAGGGCAGCCCCCGAGCGCCTGGGCCACTGCCACACCGTGGGCGCTGTTCCCCACTCCCTCCAGGAATCTCTGGCTCCACCAGCGCTCTGCCGTCAATTACGGGCAGCAGCCGCCATTTTGGCCGCACGCCACTCGGGATGCCCCACCTCAGGACCTCTGGTCCGCCGGCGATGCCTGCGCCAGTCCTCGCAGGGCACAGGGCAACCGGGTCTCCGCCACAGCAGCAAGGCGGACCCACCAGTCAGCACGGTCTCACCGCCGATAGCGCCCGGCCCGGCTCCGTCACAATGGGGCCGCCATCTTGGGGTCAGGCAGCGTGCCGCTGATTCGGCCGCCGAGCTTCACAAACCCCGCCTCGCCGGGTCAACCCTCCGCCTCCTCCAGCACCGGGGGGCTCCTGTTGCAGCGCTGGTGATCGACTCTGTTCTTCCGCGTCCCCCGCCGCCTGCAGGGTCTCGCCGTCAGGCGTAGCTGGCAGGGACCGCGGCCGCCATTTTGGGCGCTCGTGTCTCTGGGCGCTCCTCGGTGCGTACCACCGCTCGTTTCTGGCAGCTACGGGGACTCCAGGGCCGCCAAAGTTGTCCCCAGTGCTCTCCAGACACTCCCATGTGCGTCTGGGGGTCCGAGGTCCGAGCCGGGGGTCAGGATCTGCTGTGGAGCGAGGCGGGAGCGGAGGAGCTCCGGAGTCCCGCTTCCAGCTACATCGGCCCCTAAGCCACGCCCCCCCTCACATATTACATCATTCATGACATAGTCAGTGACATCCCTGATGGCATCTCAAATGACATCACTGATGAGGTCAGATACTGAATCCAGGCGCCTAACCATACGGAGTTCAAGAACTACATTTTCCAGAAAGCCTGCCGGGTGGAAGAGGCGGGGCGTCACGTTTTATCTTCCAGCATGCGCGATCCTCCCACGCGTGTAATTCTGTTCAGTCATCGTTCCGTGTGGTTGGTATCCTGATTCTGGCGTCCTGGGTGTGGGAGTTGCATCGAGTGGAGACATAGCAGAAATTGCACCCGACGCAGAGACCGCGTCTTTTGGATTCATACCGAGGGGAGGAGGTCTTGTGGAGTTTCCCAGGACACACTCTTCGGTTCGTTTTGGTTCTAGGCGGATGTAGGTTAACAACGCTTCTGACTCGCGCTGAGGTAAGCGCTCTTGTTCATTCGGGATTTGGGTTATTCTCCCATTTACTCGCGAAGCCCCTCTTCGCTGGGAGTTTCACAGAGCACTTTGTAACCAGCAAACATTTTAACGTCTTGTTACTCTGGATATTCCTGCACGCTATTGTAGGCGCATTATTGCTTTTCAACACGGTTCAACCAATACTCATTGGATTAGGAAAGTCGCTGAGGTAGGCGCTTTCCTTTTCTCTTCTTTTGTTATAGCTTTTTCCTGGATTAGTTGCTATCAAGTTGGCCTGACAATCCTCATAACTTGCAGCATTGCAGTTCTTCTAGCAAATGATTACTTACTGAAGCAGTCCTTTTCCTTGGTTGCCTTATGAGCATATCCTTTTGGAATACTGGGGATTGCTATCATTTCTTTCTTCTCTTCTTTATGTAAAGGAATGACTTGGGGTATGTATGGCGCCGTATCTCATGATTATGATTGCCAAGAGGTGGATATTTGGGTGTCTGACCGTATCTCTGCTTTATTGTTGTAGGTCAGTAATGGTACACGTGGAGAGAAGTATCTCTGTGTTTATATGCAGGACAACTGCGTCATTTCAAGAAGTGTAGCAGGTAATAGGAGACAAAAGTGAGATCATATGAGTGTAGCCTGTATTTTAGGTTTTTGTGCTAGCTCATGTCCTTTTTGTTACAGGTATCCCCCTCCCCGCTGTCCCTACCCTAATTCCTTCTTTCCCCTCGCCTGATTGCCTTAAAGCTCGGTGTGTGTTATTATTCAGAGTTTTGGGGACGCCTGGAGGTGGACCCATTTGTGCTTCAACCTGATCTCAAGGAGGAACCGTGAATTTGACAGAATTACGCGCCCACGAAAATAACCTCCTTGTGGTGTGAGTGCAGCACAGAATGGCGTCCCTAGACGAGGTTTTGCAGGCCTTAGTATTGGTTCAACAAGAGCTAGCGGCCTCCAAGGCCGAGACAGCAGCACTACAAGAAAGAGTGGACCGACAGGCCAGGAACCCATTTGACACATCTCAATTATCATCAAAAATACAAGTGAATTTACCCCCCCCCCCAATACCGTTAGCTAGCCCTGAAAGATTTTCAGGAGATCCGTTGAAAATACAAACATTCCTCACGCAGACCATTTTACATTTCTCATGTAAGCCAGCTTCATTTCCCACTAACCATTCGAGAGTGGCCTTTGCTATCTCATACATGACTGGAGACGCTGCTAACTGGGCAGTTCCTCTGGTCAAGTAGGATGATTCTCTACTTTCAGATTGGGATTCATTCCGCCAAGAATTCGAAAGGGTTTTTGATAGGCGAGCCACCACCTTCTCAGCGGAAAGAGAATTGCTAGAGTTAAAGCAAGGGAAAAAGGAATTGGTGACTTATCTCAGAAAATTCAACCGACTGATAGCTGAAACTGCATGGCCGGAAGAAAAAAGGTTGTCACTTTATTACCAAGGTCTCAGGTATGAAATGAAGGACGTAATTGCCCAGATAGATCCACAGCCTACCACCTTTACGGACTTAATGAATCTTAAATTAAGGTTGGATCACAGGCTAACGGAAAGAAGGGGAGAGAGGACATATGGTCATTCTGAGAAAACAGTGAGAGGGGCCAGAGATACAGGGTCTTCCATAGAACAGACCTCAGAACCGATGGAAGTAGGTGCTGTTAGGGCGCCATTGTCTCCCGCTGAAAGGGAAAATCGTAGAATTCTGGGGTTGTGTATGTATTGTGGGAAGAAGGGGCACTTTGTAAGAGACTGTCCCAAGAAAACAGGCACATACTACACCAGTAAGAAAGTGGCTATCTCCTCTGTACCTAACAATCTTATGGATAAACAGGTTGTGGGAAGTAATGAACACACACAGGTCTCAGTTTTACAGTTGCCCTCTTTATCTGGTATAGAGTTGGTTAGGTCTGAATCACATATCGTATTATCCATGTTTTTAACGGATGGGGCAAGAACTCATCAAACAGGAGTTATGGTGGACTCAGGTGCCACAGGGAATTTCATTGATAGTGGGTTAGTTCAACAATTGGAACTAATTTGCGTCCCTAGAGGGATCCCCAAAAAAGTATTAGCAGTGGATGGGAAACCATTGAAATCAGGACCCATCACTGAAATCACTGAGGAGTTTGAATTGGTTAAAAAAGGGGAAGAAGTGGATCATGTAGAGAAAATAGTGTTGAACATAATTGAGGCACCGCAGTATGAGGTAATACTGGGTATGCCTTGGTTATGGAGACATAATCCCACGATAGATTGGATTAACAAAACAATAAAGTTTGATTCAGAGCAGTGCAGGATAGAATGTACTCAATTTTCACAGGATCATGTGTTAGCTTTGACACAGGTGCATCAGATAGCGACAGCAGCAGAAAAAGAGACACTGCTTCCTGATGAGTACCTACTATATAAAGAGGTGTTTAGTGAGAGCAAGGCCGAAGTACTACCACCTCATAGAGACTATGATTGTCAAATCAATTTGATTCCAGGGGCAGTTCTACCTTCATGCAGGGTGTATGCATTATCGGAACCAGAAACGCAATCTCAGAGAATATCTGAAACATTATGTAGATATAGGATTTATCCGCCCCTCACGATACCCTGCAGCTTCACCTCTGTTTTTCATAAAGAAAGCGAATGGGAACTGAGAACGTCTATTGACTTTAGAGTCTTGAATAAAAACACTGTTCGTAATCGTTATCCTCTTCCACTCATCTCTGTTCTATTTGACCAGGTTAGAGATGCCGTCATGTACACCAGACTTGATTTAAGGGGAGCATATCATTTGGTCAGAATAAGGGAGGGGGATGAGTGGAAGATGGCTTTTAAAACACGTTATGGACTGTTCAAATATTTGGTGATGCCCTTCGGGCTTTGTAATGCCCCTGCGGCACTTCAGTTTTTCTTGAATGACGTGTTAAAGGAGTTTGTTCACAGAATAGTTGTGGTATATATAGATGTCATTCTGATATATTCTGACCAACAAGAAGCACATGTCGGTCACATATCCCAGATTTTACAGAGACTATCAGAACACGGCTTGTTTTGTAAACTGAACAAATTAGAGTTTCATGTTAAGGAGGTCGAGTTTCTAGGGGTCATGTTGAGTCCTTCTGGGTTAGGTATGGCAGAGAGAAAAGTTGTGGCTGTGCAAGAATGGCCAGTTCTGAAGAACGTAAGAGAAGTACAGTGCTTTCTGGGCTTCTCCAATTATTACAAGGGATTCATTTCTCACTTTTCTCAACTAGTCTCTCCCCTCACCCATCTGCTACAAAAAGGTATTCCTTTTTGTTGGAACACAGAGGCTATGGATGCATTCGAATGCTTGAAAAAGGCATTCACAACAGCGCCTATATTACAACATCCACAGATCGAAGTGCCATTCATCGTGGAGGCGGATGCTTCCGATGTCGCAGTAGGAGCTGTGCTATCTCAAGAGCGACACACGGGTCAATTACATCCTATAGCCTTCCTGTCCAAGAAATTAAATCCAGCTGAGCTAAATTATACAGTGGCAGAAAAAGAACTATTGGCGATAAAGAAGGCCTTCCAGGAGTGGAGACATTACTTGTGGGGAGCTAAACATCCAGTAATTGTATACACAGATCATAGAAACCTGCAATAAATGAAAACAGCTAGATCTCTCAGTCAAAAGCAAATGCGCTGGATGCTTTTTTTTGCAGAGTTTGACTTTATAGTCACCTATAGACCAGGTTCTGCTAATCAAAAGGCCGATTCTCTATCCAGACAGGAAGGGGTACAAGAGTCTAGGATATGCATCCCAGAAGCCATTATCTCTCCCAACAAGGTGGTATGCACAATTCAGTTGGATCACTTTCTGGATGACGTTAAGGCGCATAAGACCCAAGATGGGTGGCGTGGATGGGCTAATCAGGACTCAAAGCGGACTATCAAACATGGATTGCCTTTTGTACAAAACAAGTTGTACTTGCCTTCCTTAGCATTAAGATTGAAAGCCTTCAACTGGTGTCATGATTCTCTGTTGGCAGGGCATCCGGATTGCAATAAGACTTTACAACTCACACAAAGACAGTTTTGGTGGGAAAGTATGGCCAAGGACATTAACTAATGGGTAACGCAATGTGACACATGTGCTCGGGCCAAAAGTGAACATGCCAAAGAGGAGTTGATTACTTTGCCTACGCCCTCACAACCTTGGCAGAATATAAGCATGGATTTTGTTTTGGGGCTTCCTCTGGATCAAGGTTGTGATGGAATCATGGTGGTAGTGAACAGCCTCACTTAGATGGGACATTTCATCCCCTGTAAGAACTTACCCACGGCAGGACAGACAGCTCAGTTATTGCTTATGCATGTGGTTCGATTACATGGACTTCCCAGGGTAATCGTGTCCGATAGGAGGCCGCAATTCATTGCTAACTTTTGGAAAATGTGGTGTAAAGGTCTTTGTGTGGAAGAAGCCACTTCAACCAGTTTCCATCCACAGTCGGATGGCCAGACGGAACATTTGAACCAGACTCTTAAAGCTTATCTGAGATGTTATGCGAAGGAAGCACTATCCTCATGGGTGTCCTTACTATGGTTGGCCGAGCGGTCATACAACAACGCATGGCATAGCTCCATCAACGAGTCTCCCTTCAAGGCTAATCATGGTTTTCATGCTAAGATCCTTCCATTGTCGATACCTAGTGATGTTGTAAATCAACCGTCTGTGGCTTCTCAGATGGAGGTTCTTCAGGATATGCATGGAAAGGTGAAGCGGAACCTGGAGCAGGCAAAGAGACAGTACAAATCCTGGGCAGATCGTAAGCGGATAGTGGGTCCGGTATATGGTCCTGGTGATAGAGTGTGGCTGTCCACTAAGAACATCCGTTTTAGGTTCCACAGCGTTTTTCATCCTCGCTTCATTGGTCCCTATGTGGTGGTGCGGAGAGTTGGTGCTGTTGCTTACAAACTGAAGCTGCCTGCTTCCTTACGGATTCATCCTGTCTTCCATTGCAGTCTGTTGATGCCGGCTGTTGGGGCATGTACGGTAGCGGTACATATCCTTTTGGAATACTGGGGATTGCTATCATTTCTTTCTTCTCTTCTTTATGTAAAGGAATGACTTGGGGTATGTATGGCGCCGTATGTCATGATTATGATTGCTAAGAGGTGGATATTTGGGTGTCTGACCGTATCTATGCTTTATTGTTGTAGGTCAGTAATGGTACACGTGGAGAGAAGTATCTCTGTGTTTATATGCAAGACAACTGCGTCATTTCAAGACGTGTAGCAGGTAATAGGAGACAAAAGTGAGATCATATGAGTGTAGCCTGTATTTTAGGTTTTTGTGCTAACTCATGTCCTTTTTGTTACAGGTATCCCTCTCCCCGCTGTCCCCACCCTAATTCCTTTTTTCCCTCGCCCGATTGCCTTAAAGCTCTGTGTGTGTTAATATTCAGAGTTTTGGGGACGTCTGGAGGTGGACCCATTTGTGCTTCAACCGTATCTCAAGGAGGAACCGTGGATTTGACAGATGACATCACTGAACACAACATCCAGTGACTGTGTGTTTCTGTAAAGTTTAAATTTGTTTTATATATATATATGTGAAGCTGTATTGAAGAATGAGTGAGTGTATACGTGTCTGTATAAAGGATTTAGTACGTATGTGACTGACTGTATAAATGAGTGATTACACGTCTCTTACTGAATGCATGGGTTATGTATGTAAAATACAGTGTGAGAGTTGAAGTATATAAATAACTATACATGAGAGTCAGTGATTGTGAGAGTGGCTGTATGGATGAGTGTGTACTTGTATCAGTGATTACATAAGAGACTAAGTATGCATTAGTATCTGTATAAATACGTAAGGTGGTGTTTGTATAACTGTATAGGTGAGTAAATGGGAGTTTGATTGATTCTTTGCATGACTGACTAGGTGTGTGAATAACTCCATGGGCGAGGGGCAGTGTGTGAGTGTCTGTATAGATGTATGAGTGCATATGATACATCTTTCCTTTCGGATCAAACACAGAGGGTGCAACTGGGCAATTTATTTTAAATCCGCACCTTTTACCATCCCATGTGGGGTGCCTCATAGGTCCTCTCTGAGCCCCACGTTGTTTAATATTTACGTCTCGGAATTAGCCCCTCTGATTAGGAGTTTTAACCTATGTCCAACGTCTTATGCTGACGACACTCAGTTGGTCATCTCAGCTGTGGATAAGGACATCAATTATTCAACCAAACTCCATGATTGCATGGTCTCCCTAAGCGACTGGATGGTGAGACATTGCCTCAAGCTGAACTCGGGAAAAACTGAGGTGGTGCTGTTTGGCAGTCTTTCCCCTCAGTGGTCTCCAGTCTGGTGGCCAGATACATTGGGCATTACCCCCTCACCAGTGGCTAAGGCAAACAATTTGGGGATCATTATAGATGAGAAACTCAATATGAAGGCCCAAGTCTCTAAGGTGATCTCTTCCGCTTTCCTTACTATTAAAATGGTACGGAAAATTCTGCCTTTCATCCCTATAAGCTCTAGAAAGACGGTGATGACCTCCCTGGTGTTATCCAAATTGGATTACTGTAATGGACTGTATATCAATCTACAGCCCAATTTACTTAGAAGGTTGCAGGCAGTACAGAACGCCACAGCCAGACTGGTCTGAGATGTCCCTAAATAGCAGTCTATTAGTGCAGGTATTCGGGATTTACACTGGTTACCAGTCGGCCAGCGGATTAAGTTCAAGGCTCTCTGCACAGCATTTAAGGCCTTGCATGGAGAAGGACCACGATTTTTGAAAGATTTGTTTGGTTGGTACTCTTCCAACAGAGCGCTTCGCTCAGCCAATGCCTTCCTGATGCTCACCCCCAGAATTAAAAGATCTGCTGCGGCTCTGTGGAACTCCCTTCCTTTAAAGATTCGTGCACTGGATGATCTTCTTTCATTTCGTAGTGCCATTAAGACCTTCTTATTTCCTTAGCCTGTTGGTCTTCTTTTAGTTTCCTGCTCTTCAGTTGTGTTGTGTTGTTTACCTTGTCAAGCGCCAGGACGCTCCTTGGCTGGAGCAGCTGTGCGCGATATAAGCGCCCATAACATAACATAACATAACATATTTGGGGAGGAAGGCGTTTCAGCTATAATACTATAAAGGAGTGGAATGCCCTTCCACTCCCTCTTAGGAAGTCCTCCTCCTTGCTTGAGTTCAGGAAGCTGCTCAAAACCTAGCTTTTTAGATACTAGTTCTTCTTCTCAGTTCTCTTGGAGACCGCGAGCGCCTAGACACCTTCGGGTAGTAGTGCACACAATAAATTGTTATAACATAACATAACATATGATACTGTTGTATTCCTCAGTGACTGAATGTATTTGGGACTGTATGGGTGAATGAGTGGCTGTGTATCTGACCTAGGAATCAGTGAGTGAGTATGTAGTAACTGGTATTGGTGTGTCGATGATTTTGAAAATGATACTCTATATTTTAGAGTGGATGTATCACCGGTTATATTAGAGTGTGAGGAGGTGCATCAGATTTTCACGTACATGATGTCATCAGTGATGTCATCAGTGATGTCACGGACCATGTCATGAATGATGTAATATGTGACGTCATTAGCAGTGCATTGCGGGTGTGCTAGTTATAGTTAGCTGAACTAACTATAACGGTGGAATTTCTATGGGTTTGTACAAGTGAAATGTCCAACTATAACATGTCTGAAACCTATGGGTTTTTCAGTGAATGTCTAAGGTTATTTAAATGCTAATTTCTAACTACACCATGTCTGAAACCTATGGTTTTTTCAGTGAATTTCAAAGTTTTTTAAATGCCGTGACCTGCCACACATGCAGAGGCTCATGGAGAACCTGCTGTGGATGGAGGCGTAAAGGATGGCATCCACCGCTGAACATGAAATGTAGCTGGGATCTACCATGCCTTTCAGATCCTCATCATGGCATTGCTGCCACAAAGCATTGCGCAGATGGATGCTGCTGCCCCCACACCCTTCACATCTCTGCCCCCTGATGTGTTAGTGCCTTACAGTGCGACAGGCGTATCCACTGCGCCCCCTTAACTGTCAGTTGCACACAGTTCGGAAGACAGCCATTAACGTCCGCTGATGTGTCAATGGCACACAGTGCGGAAAACAATCCACCTTTGTCCACTCATGTGCGAGTGGCACACAGTCCCGCAGTTGGTACAGAAAAAAACAAAGGTGGGGCAGTGCACATATACGAGAACGTGAAAGGGTTTGAGATCAGAAAAAGGCACTACCATTCATTTCCGCCACCTGGCCTGTTTATCCTTGGTGCCACACATGGCCCCACGAATTCCATTGTTCCACGTTACACTCTGATGCACTCACCTTGGTCCACGACATGGCCTGCCATATCCTCTTCAATGACCAATGACACAGTGAACTCACTAGAGACTGTACCCTTCCAGTTCCGTTGTACCCATCATCCCTGGATGGACTCAGGTTCGCCCTCCACGAACCCATTTTGTGAAGTGTGCTTGTCCTTTCCCACTACCGCTCCAGCTGCTAAACTCCACTGGATGTGCAATAAACATCCAGTGTCGTACTGATGTGTTATGTTTTACCTAATTTATGTGTGAATATGTGGAAGAATGTAGAGACCGTGATTCATCTTACGTCAATGATGCTCATCTAATGGGATGCCAGTCACAGTATGCTACATAGCCTATTGTGTTTCTGGTGCCGTAAACACTACAATGGGGACACACGCATTAGTCACTTCCTTGTCCGGACATGTACTGAACTGAGCCCCAGAATCATTGTGGCTATCCCTGCCATGTTCCGTTGTACGTCACGCCACGCCACTGCGTTTACGTTTTGACATTGGCCCAATAAAGCTACCTATCGCAGACGTACTCGCTGTTGGTGTGCAGATCAGTGGTCTAGTTGTCAACATGTCATGGCCACTACCTGAGGGAAGGTTTGCACACACACCACACTCATCCGGCACATGCGTCACAGGCCATGTGACTACGCAAATATAATGGATCGACAACATCACATCCTTTATTGCCCATGGTCACTGGATGGCGCACAGGTCTGAAGCATAAAGAGTCCATAAAAAGTTGTGCAGAGGGTTAGTTGCACCCTGAGCTGAATGGCCGTCACGGCCCTACCACCACGTGGTGCGAACTTGAGTTGCACAGGGTTAGTGCAACCCGAAGCTGATGTGGCCATCAGGGGCCTACCACCACATGGCGTGGACTTGACTTGCACAGGGTTAGTCCCACCCTCAGTTGTATGGCCTTCAGCGGCCTACCACTACGTGATGCTGACTTGGTTTGCACATGGTTAGCGACACCAGAAGCTGATGTGGTCTCGGCCATTGATGACTCAGGATGTGTGAGATCTGCTGAGCCGCGGAGCGGGTCCACATAATGAGCACCAAGCCATAGTGGCTTGACCGGGCCCTGGAGCTTTCACAGGCATGTGGAGTGGTAGACATTCCGGTGGCAGCAGGTAATTATTTGGTCATGGATGCGCAGGGGCGACGGTGTCTATTACTTCCCTCTCTTCACTCTCTCTCAATCTCTTCCTTCCTTTCCTTCTATCTCTGTCACTCTCTCTCCCTTCTCCCTTTCCCACACCCCTCCTTTCCTTCCCTCTCTGGCTTTTTTTTTCTTTCTCTCTTTCTCTGCGTCTCACTCCTTTGATATGCGCATTACACACATCCTTATTTTGTGCTTTATTTTCCAGGCTGTGTCGTCGACATTGATGGATCCGAAAGGAGTCTCCCGCCTTGTTGTATTGTGTTGAGTTTGTTAAATTTCAATAAAGTTTTTGGTTGTTACTTAAGTGCTGTGTAACTGTTTTTTGTTCTTATTATTGTTATTTGGTTTTGTCCACCAAGGTGTTAAATTTTGGCACAGTTATGGCGGGAATACTGGTGATGTCTGCAGTTTGCACCAGCTTCCGAATATTGTGTTAGATTTATCTCAAGTTTAGTTGCATTAAAGTGCTGATAATGAGATGCAGAGTAGGCGTTTCCGTGCAAAAACACACGAGGTGCACCTTTGCGATTTATTCTAAATACTAAAATCCTGTAATGAATTGCACTGTGGTAGTGGGTGCATTTACAGTGTACACACAAAATCAATGAAGAAATCTCATTGTATTTATATTGATTGAGAATAGTGGGTCAGGTACTGGATCTTGACGGGGTACACTGCCCAGTTCATTTATTTTTCTGTACACGAAAAAACCACATCACAACTTTCACAACGAAAGGCAAAAACTGCGATGCGAAACAAATTCCTTCGATAAGCCGAATTAGCATCAGGGAGTTTACACCTGCTTTCTGCTGGTGTTAAGCAGGAAACCTACCTGCAACATGAAAGGGAACACAGCCAAGAGCCACATTGGAACACCCACAGGTGCCATAGAGTCAATGAGCATGATACACGGATACCCATGAGGGCCACAACACTCATCGCAACAACTCCAGGACCACCAACGCCCCTGAACCTACATCTGAGCAAGTGTGTCCGTGTGGTCATTGTGTTAGCATTATGTGCACGGGCCCTGCAACATCACAGTGTGCTGTTTTTAGCGACATTACCATGTCACCTCAGCGTTGGCAGTGAGCCTGGATATGTAGCTACGCACGCATCATCCTGCATCCACCAGCGGGGTGTGCTGGTCCGGCGTACACAGGTCAGTGCAGGGGTGTGCCTATCCGGCAGGGGGAACGGGTTGTCTCGGACATGTCTGTGTGCAGGAAGTGTGGTAAATGTGTCAATGTGTTCTAGTATGGCCGCCACAAGGGCCGCAGCAGTCGATGTTGTGAAGTGGAATACACCACCTCCAAAGGGCAGTGTCACGGTGTGGTTGGAATGCCACAGGACATGCGCGAATAGGCATTACAATGGTGTGCCGTAGGAGTGCACAGGATACAACAGCGCAGCGCACAAAAGTGTGGGGGCTCGTGGGAGGGAGGAGCAGCTGTTTGCAACGTAACACACAGTGAATCCGCCAATGTCACACGTGTTGGACATCTCATCCATGATGCCCAGGGTCGCAGACATCCCACAACACCCATGACCGACTCTGTACACATCCTGTATGAATGCAGCTGGAGAAGTTACTGTAGGGATTAAAGGTTCTTTGGCTGAGCTATCTTGCGCTAGCACATCTGCTGCTCCGAGAAGGAACTTGCAAGTGGCCAGCCCCCGACAGATACGATAATATTTGCATCAGTCTCCCACACTACGCACTGCCTAATTTGAGAACGAGTACACATTCCACACTCATTACTCCGTCGTAGTTAGCGTGCGTGAAATGGCCTTCACACATGCTCCCACTACACCCCTGCCCTGCCCCTATTGCACACAGACCCGGCTCATTGCACCAAGCACTGCCATTTCATTCACAAGACTGGCACACGGCAAGCCAGTGCAACTACACGCAGAGCCACTGACGCAATGGCAGGGCATTCCAAACACATGGTCGACTCCATTCACGTCCACCTAGATAGTGGCTTACGCAGCTGCACTCGCGTTCATGGACAAGTAACAAGGTAACTGCAACCATGACTCGATGTGCCACATTGCACGTGTCCCGCCACATCATTGCACGTTGTGCATCTGGTCACATGTTCCAAGACGACAGTGGACATGGCTGCATTGGCGTCGACTCATGTCCAAGGCGCGGACAAACAACACTACTTGTCACTGACTGTGTTGGTGATGGACTACCCAGAGGTGAACAAGGACATTTTCCTAAGTTCCTTATTCAGGCATGCTGCTGCATTTGTCTGCATATCGTAGCACTACTCTTGGCCGTACTGGCACACTTTCTTTAATAAAGATTCCACATTTTCTCTTGCTTCCAAATGTGTTGTGTCTTCATTTGTATGCCAATGTGTGTGTCATGGACTATCTGGCTGCCTGCCATACGTCAATTGCTACCCCATCCGGACTGTGGGTTTGTACTTATGCGTTCTCATGTGTCTGTTTTGTACTGACGCTTTTGGACGTTTATCCCCCACAGGCGAGTGCATTTGTGTCCTGTGTTCGATTGTGCGAATGTTTGTGTTTGGACAACATTGTGTTGGATGTTGGTGTGCTCTGCTTCCTATGTGTGTGTGCTGCATTGTGTGTGAGATACCCCTTCATGTGAGGTTTGGTTCACCCTTCTCCCTTTCAGGCAGTGTGGTTTTCACTTTTGTGCTTGTTCAGTGATGTGATGTTGGCGGGTTGTGTGTCTTCGGCTCCTTGTTGGTGTGTTTCATTTTGGCCATGGTTTGTCTGTAGTTGTGCTGTACTTAATTGTGCATGTGTGCCATTGTGCCCATCTCCCCCGTCCCCCCACTCCCTGCTTGTTCCTCTTCCTGGTGCTGTTGTGTCTGTAATTTTGTTGCTTCACACATAAATACATGTAAAGAACAAATTAGAATAGTACCTTGATTCTTTTAGATTGCAAAACTTCTCTCTATTGGTTATTTTTGAATTTTGTAAAATAAACAGATTTTTTAATATTCAAGGACATATATAAGTCAGAAGTGCAATGTATTCAACACACTTTCTAGAACATTCTACAACACGTGCAGGTTAAAAGTTCATCATTTTTTTTAAACCTAAGATTTTTTTGGAAACATTTTCTCAAATATTTAACTGCACGTGCAGGTTAAAAGTTCACGATTGTTTTAAGTTCGAACAGTGCCTTCCAAATGCAAGTAGCAAGTGTGGTTGAGTTGAGCAAATTTTATCCTATGATACGTACTCTTTCTTAACCAATCACAAAGATGCTTTTCCACAAAACGAATGTGCAACCTACTTTTAAAAAACAATGCTTTTCATCTCCCAATCAGTTATCGTTTTGAATGAGAAAAAAAAGTAGTTCCACATCTTTAAACATATTTCTTATTCTACGAACAACCTGCATGAGCTATAGACATCTATCCATACCTTCCAGCCATACCTCAAAATGCTAGTGTGGATCGTAGGACATAGCTATGTTTTCTGGTGCAAGAGTTATGCGGACAGAGACGTATTGACTTAGACCTAGGTTTAACAAATGTGGACATTAAATGGTTTGGACAGAGAGGATTGAAGTGGCACCAATTGCTCCCTTTGGTTAAAACCTGCTTGCATCTCCAGCACCCTGACCTCATGATTGTGCACTGTGGTGGTAACAACCTAGGCACATTGACTGGCGTAGGTTTGGAAATGCTAATGAAGGACACCTTTAGACAATTGATGTTGCTTTTGCCTCAAACTGTCTTTGTATATTCCAATACATGCCAAAGACAGAGGTGGAAATGGACAAACCAATTTTGTCCTCAGGTTGAAAAATCTAGGAAGAATGTCAACAAAGCTGTGTCTGCATACCTCAGAGACCATAGAATGGGGTCTACAACAATATACATTTTGATGTGGCTGATATCTAATGAAGTGATGGAGTACACCTCACAGAACAGGGAAACCGAGTTTTCTGAATAACCTGAAGCTGTGCATCCGCACTTAAATGTAGCTCCAACTAAAACACAAGGGCTCTTTTTAGAGCCGCCTTATATTCCCAATATCGGTTCGCAGAGTGACAGCTGCGATCCGGCTAGCACAGGGAGACCTGCGGGCCTTCGGGAAGGCTCGCAGAGAAAGAGCAGCGGCCCTTGGGCTCGGCTCACACAGGCGGAGCTACAAGCTGTCAACTCGCAAACGCACACCAGTGTACTGGTTTGCAGATACGAAAGCTCGGGTCTAACGCGCATAGGGACACCAACGGGCCAACAGCCCTGCTAGCAGAGACACACCTAACGGACTGGCTCGCACATGTACAGCTAGGGACACGACGGCTCGCAGACGCTCCACCTCGCACCCCCTTACCCTCACACCCCCTCTCACCCACCCTCACCCACCCTCTCACCCTCACCCAGCCTTTCACCCTCACACACCCTCTCATCCACCCTCACCCACCCTCACACCCCCTCACCTTCACACCCCCTCGCCCTCACCCCCTCACCCTCACACACCCCTCACCCACCTTACCCTCACCCCCTCACACCCCCACACACACACCCTTCACCCTCCTACCCCCTCATCCTCACACCCTCACTCACCCTCTCACCCACCCTCACCCTCACACCCCCTCACTCTCACACCCCCTTAACCTCACGCCCTCACACACACCCTCACCCGCACACCCCCTTAACTTCACACCCTCACACACACCCTCACCCTCACACCCCCTCACCCTCACCCCCTCACACCCCCACAGCCCCTCACCCTCACACACACCTTCACCCTCACACCCCCTTACCCTCACACAACCTCACCCTCACTCACCCTCACACACCCTGTCACCCTCACACACCCTCTCACCCCCACACCCTCACACCCTCGCCCTCACACACCCTCGCTCACCCTCACACCTCCTCACACCCCCTCACCCTCACACCCTCAACCCCTCAATCCCACACCTTCCCCCTCACACACCCTTAGACCCCCTCACCCTCACATTTCCTCACACTCACACCCCCCTCACACTCACCCCCACACCCTCACACACCCTCACTCACCCTCACACCCCCTCACACTCCCTCACCCTCACACCCCCTCACACAACCCTCACACAACCTCACCCTGACACCCCTAACCCTCACACCCCCTCAGACACCCTCACCCTCACACACCCTCACCTTCACACCCCCTCACCCTCACTCACCCTCACCAGCATAGCATAACAAAACATAGCATAGCATAACAAAACAAACCATAGGATAGCAAAACAAAACATAGCATAACAAAACAAAACATAGCATAGCAAAACACAACAACGCATAGCATTACAAAACACAACAAAACATAGCATAGCATAACATAAAGCATAGAAAAACAAAACATAGCATAGTAGAACAAAACATAGCATAGCATAACAAAACACAACAAAACATATTAGAACAAAACATAGCATAACATAACAAAAAATAACATAACAAAACAAAGCATAGCATAACAAAACACAACAAAACATAGCATACATAACAAAACATAGAATTGCAAAGCATAGCAAAACATAGCATAGCATAACACAACACAACACAACATAGCATAACAAAACAAAGCTTTGCATAGCATTACAAAACATAGCATAACAAAGCATAGCATAGCATAGCAAAACATAGCATAGCATAACAAAACATAGCATAGCAAAACAAAGCCTAGCATAGCAAAACACAACAAAACGTAGCATAATAAAACACAACAAAACGTAGGATAACAAAACAAAGCATAGGATAGCAAAACTAAACATAGCATAGCATAACAAAACATAGCATAACATAACAACACATAGCATAACAAAACATAGCAAAACACAACAAAGCATAGCATAGCAAAACAAAACATATAATAGCATAGCAAAACATGGCATATCAAACACAACAAAACATAGTATAGCATAACAAAGCATAGCATAGCAAAACAAAGCATAGCATAATAAAACAACAAAACATAGCATAACAAAGCATAGCATAGCAAAACATAGCATAGCATAACAAAACATAGCATAGCATAACAAAACACAGCATAGCATAACATAACAAATCAAAGCATAGGATAGCAAAACATAGCATAGCATAACAATACAAAACATAGGATAGCAAAACAAAACATAGCATAGCAAACAGCATCACTCCACACCACCACAGCATCACTCAGGGGCACCACAACATCACTATGTGCTACCACAGCATCACTCAGCGCGACCACAGCATCAATCTCTGCAACCATTCAAACCTGGTTCAAATATGTTCTCTCAATGTTTCAAGCTTTATTACAAATGTAACAAAAATATGTTAATATTTCACTTCTGTACTTGGATTTTCGTCACAATAAAATACACTGAACATAATCTTCACAAAAGTTATTCACAAAAGTTTAAGTTATTGCCATTATAAATTACAATAGCTTTTTTTTAAGTATTATTTATTTTAAAAAATTTGAAGCCGTTGTTATTTGTAATATCAATACATCCAAGTCACGTAAATTCAACACATATTGCATTACAAATGCTATAGGTGTCACATTTGCGAAAGTTAAAACTATTGGCATTATAAATGATAAAGCTGTTAATTTCGCTATTTTCAAAAGCAACACAAATACAAAATTTGTCATTTACAATACCAATAGCTCAAGCTTTCCTAATGCGAGACTTTCCTCTACTATCCCTCCGCTATCCTTCTCAATCCAAATAACTGACTAATATCCACCACTCAAGTTACTTTCATATTTCAATATATTAATTCACCAGTAATCCTTTATGGGTTCCCGAGTAGCGTGCTGTTTGCCGAAAAAAAGCACTCTAACACCCCATCAGGGGTAACAAGCGTTATATAAATGCAAACCGGTTTCCCTCTTCTATCCCTCCACTATCTTTCAGAATCCAAATAACTGTCTAACCTATCCACCACTCAAATTACTTTCATATTTCACTATACTAACTCAACACTAAACCTTTATGGGTTCCAGAGTAGCGTGCTACTCTCCGAAAAAGCGCTTCGACACCTCGTTGGGGGTAGTAAGCGCTAAATAAATACAACTACAATACAATACCTTGACAGTTGATTGTTTAAGGCTGTTAGAGCTTTTTAGTGTAATCTACATGGCAGCCCCACCACCAGGTGGGTACTGCTGGGGTATCTATTCTAAGGTAAGGAATCTGCAACTAGAGTCTCTATCAGCTGAACAACTTACTTACTTTCAGTTACGAGTTATCTGGTAGAGACTCTATCTGGCCACAGATTCCTTACTGACCCTCTTATATTCCCTGCTCAGCGACAGGAATATAGTGTTGCGGTTCAACCCCTCTGAAGTTCCTAGCTCTGTACACCATTGGTCAGTGTTCCTCATGGCTCCACACTTCTTGCGTGGAAAGTTGTGAAGGAAACGAACGTCAGAGCACTGGGATGGTACATATATAGCACAGAACACATCACTTCTGACGCCACCACGCGGAGCCGAAAGACACCTACCAGTGTACAGGGGTTCTGCTCCCCTAAATGATCTAGATCCAGCCTGACACCTGAGGAATATTCTAAGGTAAAACATGTGCAGCTAGATAGTCTCTACCAGACAAGGCGTTATTGAAGGCAAGTCACATTTTCTTATATATGTGTGCATGTGTTGTTTTAATGGGTGTACATACATTGTTCCCTTATTGATGTTTGGGTTACTTTGCCTGAATGGTATCTGTATGTATATACCTGTGTGTATGGTTTGTGTATGTGTTTGCACATGCCAGTGTTTTTTGTGTGGATGTTTTGGATATATCTGGTGTTGTTACTTTATGCCCCTTTTGGCTTCCTGTCTGTGTGAGTGTGTCAGTATTTGACAGATTGTGTAATTTTGCATGTCTCTTTTGTATATGCCTTTGTACACAGCTGTGTTCAGCAGTGATTGTCCAGCGTCCGCATCCTTTCACTGTGTATATTGTGTTTTGTTTGTGTGCACGTATGTGTGGTTTGACATCAAGTTTGCTTGTGTAAATTGATAAGACCCCTTAATGCAAATATGTTGGGGGATTCGTACGGACATGCAGTCGTCATAGCCGCCTATCACTGACCTGTTATTCCAGGCCATTCAAAAACCAAAACAAATCCATAACTGCGGGTCAAGCTCGGTCCTTGAGCTATTTTACAATTTGAGGTAGAAATATACGCCAGCCAGCAGTTTGAAATTTACCAGCCGCCGTCTGAGGAAAACCTTCTCACCTTTGGATTTCGGTTGTTGGAGTTCCCAACCGTGCTCCTGCGCGCGGGTGCCTCGCACGGCGTCGTCGCCTCGAACAAATGGTGGTGGGGTGAACTCTTCCTGGAATTTCCTATGTTCCAACGCACCTCTTTGTCGAGCCCAGCGCTTAGTCCATACATTTTAACGACGGTATTTTCTAAAACGAACTTGCCGTTTCACCAGAGAAATCTGTGCAGCGTTCCAATCAATCTCTCACGTGAGGACAATTCCGCATCACTTCCAGTCTCGGCCAAGTGTTGTGGTAGCGCTTGTGCGCCATCTACTGTCCCATTGGCGCATTCCCTCATTTGTTATTGGTACATATTGTTAACTATATTTTTCTTCAGGTGGAACACCGCTATCTGGGCAGAATACCGGTGCTTTAAATTATAACTACATTTGGTAATGGGGACTGTTACATCTGCGTTGTAGGTGGCACTCGGCTGCTACCTCACGTTCACTGTCGTTATCTCCTGATTGTAATATATGGGTTTTTATTATATTCCTCATGACCGTTTCTTGCCCAGTGATTGATACCTGTGTCCCTACAGTGCCTTAATCTTTGTATGATGCCGCATTTGGGGTGGGGGGGGGGACTGTTTTTGTTTTATTCCATAACAAAAAATAAAGTTAAAAAAAATTATAACTACATTTAGTTTTTTGTAAGCTTGAAGAATAAGTAATGGTAACAGTGCGTTCTAAAAAGATTGTTCACTCTGACACCATTAAATAGGAATTGACTGCTAGTGCTTCCCATCAACTAGGGAAACACAATTTTTAGCTTGTGCTGTGCTTGAGAAAGTATTGTTTTTAATATAAATTTAAAAGAGACTTCCATCCCACCTCCTCTTTCCTGGCTTCTTGTTGGCTCCTTTGCGTGCCACTTAACTTTCCTCCATTTCCATTGGCTGCAGCATATTTTCTGATCAGTAAAAATCGTCATGAGATACTGAAGGCCAAGTAACTCATGCATTGTTACTGGACACCCCCTCCCCCAGCTTCATTGACTTTAAACCTAATGTCCATGGAGCCAGATACTTTAAACAAAATACAGTGACTAGGGGTACTATAATAGGGCTGCCGTATGCATCAGAGTGCATGGTCTGTGGGGATGTATCTACATGTGTGTGAATAAATGGGATGTATATGTATCGGTGACTGAGAGCCTGTGTCATATATACCTGTGACCCAGGACATATCTTTCATGATATGTGGCACTGTTACATGTACAACACAAACATAAAACCATTTTCTTTTTAAATGAGAGAATTTAAAGTGCAGAAAAATATTCATAATAGGGAACATTTTTCTGCAGTTTAACATTTTCCCATTTTAAAAGAAAATTGCTGTATTTTTCAGTTATAAATATGGCAGCGTGTCTAACAGCCACTGGGTGCAAGATTCCAGGTAGTGTAAATATGACACTTTGAAATATGAGAAAATTCAACTGAAGAGTTCTAAGAATTGAACAAAGGGGCAGAACCTCCAGCCATCTTCCTTCTTTTTTGCTACTGCCCAAACAGATAAGTCTTGTGTGCTGACGCTCTTACTGTTGCCTGTTGAAGTGTTTAAAAGAAGTGTTTAAAACATAGTGAGTGTTTATGTTTGTGATGAATCAGCAAAGGAATGGTCATATGTGCGAGATTTATGTAAAGTAAGTATTTCTAAGAACACTGCTTTTAAGGTTGTTTGAGAACGATTTAATAATACTGAGAGCCAAGGAGTTGCTGCGGTTTGAATGAAAATGGCATAATGCGATTACCAAGTGTTGTTGAAATCGTGCCAGTTTTGTATATTTAGTGCGTCGAACCCCCCATGTCGGGAGAAAACAATATTTTGGTTTTTCTCGGAAGGGAAAGTTGCATATTTGCAGAGTGGATAAGTATTTTGAAATTATCGGGTTTTAGGTGTGTCGCACATAACTGAAAAGCGCATGTAGGGGACGTGGCTTACGCCCGATGGAGATGGCCGCGTTTCCTTAGCTCTCTGTGAGACGAGGACGGGGGCCGGCCTGACGAGACTTCACTTGCAGCGAACGGCACCTGAATTCGGAGGACATGCCGTAGGAATGTTTCCAGCTGCCTTCCTTTCCTATCTGAGAGCTTTGCTGGGCTTTTTCCTTGCAGATAATCGCAAGTGAGTGCTGCGCGGTGCCGCCGATTCAATGGCCGCCATTTTGTGAGTTCCGTCGACGGAGCGCTGCTCCTAGCGGCCTCCTACACAGTTATTCGCAGCAATTTGCCTTCATGCCACAGCTTTCCTGAATGCCTCATTTTACTTGACTTTATGGTCCCTTTCATGTTTGCTTCGTGGGACATCGTTTTACTTTACCTCCTAGTGCAGTTATTCCTCCTCACACGGACTGCCGCCATTTTGTCCGTTCTGCACCATTAACCTTTTCATTGCTTCAGAGTGGCTTTCCCCCGACTCTGCGCATTACCACAGCTTCTGCTAACCTATACTTTTCCCCGAACTCTTCTAGTGAGTTTTATGGCTAATTTAATCCGTGCCTGCTGTTTAAATGACGCTTTGCCTTTTAAATGACGCTTTGCCTTTTCAATGACTTGTATATCGCTGATAGTTTTGCATTACTCCTCTTAATGCTCATATTGGTTCTATTTTAGTGTTGTTTCACTAGATTTGGTTCTCCAATTGTCTCAAGAAACTTGAGTCTTTACTCTATTGATTGCCAGCATGTTACATGCTTATATTTTCTCCTTATATTCCATTGCTTGTTACATGTACTATTGATATGATATGCTATGTTATTGTTCTTACTGAATGCACTTATCTTTTCTTTCTGCCTATTTACTATAGGTTTGGTTTCCCATGTTCTATGCCTTTTGTACATATTTCTTTTTAAGGTCATTACATTCTTATGTCTTTAGGTCATTTCCAACTTGATTTCTGATGATTTCATTATCATAACTTTCTATTTTACTTTCGTGCTTGTTTCATTTGGACTGCGCTGATTTGCTCCTATTTATCTCCTATTTTTGAATGACTTACCTTTTGTATGGGGAGACTTTCTAAGGACCTACATAAACCCTCTCCTTTTACTAAGAATTTTTTTGTTCATACCAGTTCTCGCTATCAGTGTTTAGTGATGGATGACATACATGATACCCCATCTTCAAAAGGTTCATCAACAACCTCTACTACGTCAACATCTACCACTAAAAAAGGTACCATTAAAAGATTAAAGAAGGATCCTTCCTCTCCTTCTTCAGTCTTCTTCAACTTCAATGGATCTACTACTAGACGAAATAAGGGCCCTACGCCCTTTCATAGAGGAGACTAAATCTACACTCCAAATGCTCTCGGATAAATGGTCTACTGTTGATGAATGGGTCACTGTGCTGGAACAAAATGTTGCCTCACTGGAGTCTTCTGTATCTAAAGTTGATCCGTTATGCACACAAGTTTCTGTTCTACATAAGCAGATCGAAAATTTGGAGAACAGAAGTAGGAGAAACAACCTACGACTTTATGGCCTTGCGGAGGGTTTGGAAGGTTCTGACCCCATTTCCTACTTCAAATCCTTTCTACCAAAACTTCTTCAATTGCCGGAAGGTACTATTCTCAACATACAGAGAGCACATCGTCTGGGCTCAAATCGTGGCATGTCTTCTGTCTCAACAACGAAGAAGCCAAGAGGTGTCATCATGTATTTCCTTGAATACACTGACTTACTTACGAGCTATGAACCGCATTACTTGGTCAGGGAACCCTCTTTATTTTTCACAGGACTATGCTAAATCGACAGCGGATCGACGTAAGGAGTTCTTGTCTTTTAGACCACAGTTGCTTTCTTTGGGTGCACAATATGGGCTCTTTCATCCCTGCCTTTTTAGAGTCACTCTCAATAATTAGACTACCACTTATGATGAATCCACTGCAGCTAAAAAGCTTCCTTTACTCTCACTCTGTTGACAAAATGGATACCACTTCTGCATCAGGTTCTGAGGGAAAGGCACTAGCCGCTGCAGTTTATGGCTCTGAACTGTGGGGAGGAGATAATACAATGGACCTGGTAAGAGCTGAGAACAAGTTTGTGAGAGACCTAGTTTCACTCCCCTTTTTAACCCCTCTAAGACCCCTTTATATCGATTTGGGTAAGAGATCAATTGGTGACATAGTACGCCTCCGCCCCTTGCTGTTCTGGTTGCGACTAAGAAGGACACCAGAACTGGCTAAATATGCTTTGGTGTTGGATGAATTGATCAATTTGAATGTCTCCAATAAAATAAAATGGCTCAATAAATTAAAACAGTTGGTGATGAATATAGGAATGACAGAATTTTGGGTTTCCCAATCACCACCTCACAAACAAATTGTCAAAAAATTTATTGGGAGTGGGTCGAGGCCGAGGAACTAAAAAGTTCAAAGCAGGGATCGTTAACCAATCAATTTCTGGAACACAAACCAACCAGGAAGTTAGAGTCATTCTTGGATTATATCCAAATTCCTAGAGACAGATCACTCTTTTTAAAAATGAGATACGGCACACTACCGTTGAAAAACTTTATAGCGGGGTGGAAAGGAGTGAGAGACTATGATGCTACCTGTCCAGGATGTCCATGCAAGAAGGAGTCTCTAACTCCCTTTTTGTTTGCTTGTAGGGCTTATAAGCTACCTCGAGCTAGGTGGTTAAAACTTGTGTGCAGAGAGATGGGTGTTAGAGATTTTAGGATTGCATTACGTATTCTTCTAACTGATACATCCTCTATGTTCATTGTCTGTGGGATTGCAAAGTATCTCTCTAGCGCTTGGTTCATACGGACCAGGCTGCTAGACGCCACAAAATAGAAATGCTAATCTCATCGTGATTGATGTTTCTTAGTGAAAATTTATTTTAGGCTCTTGTAATTATCTTTTATTGTAAAAAGTGTTTTTAAATCTTCTTTCAAGATGAAATTGTATTATGTATGTGAAACCTTTTGTATATTTGGTTTAATGATTAATGAATGTCTGCACTTTTATGATATGGAAATATCGAATAAAGTATTACTACGCATCAGGTTCTAAGTAATTTCCTTTCAACGTAGAGGTTTAGTTCAATTGTTTTAATGTTTTTGATGGCTGTTAGTGCTATATGGCATATATAATGTGTTTTATTAATTGCTTGTTTGGTTTACTCTTCAATTGTTTTGCAGTTACTGTTTTTGATGGCTAGTTCCTCCCTTATGTCCTTGAAGTCCGTTGGGTCCGCCCTTCCCCTTCGTCCTCCCCTTTGACCTTTGGTCGCGCCATTGTCCATTTGGCCTCCACCCTTCCATCTCTTGTATGTTCCAGATGTTATGTAAGTTTCTTACTCCTCCCTTTATCTTAGTGTTTTTTGCCACTTTATTTTTTCTCTTACTTCCTTTCTATTCATATCTCCTCCCTTTCCCTTTTTCTTATTCAGCTTTGTTGTGCTTTTTGCCTACTCTTCTTATCCTCTATCTGTTACTTCTCTGTTCCTCATCTTTATTTTTTCTAGTGCTTTCCTCTTCTCATTCTCTCTTATCTTTAACTTCATACAGCTGGTTGATTGTAAAATTATGTTCTCGTTTTTCATGGATGTATTTTGATTGGTTTTTGTTGCACTCTTACAACTTTTTCGTATGCCTTTCTCTAGCTTCAGTCCTTTTCATTTCTTTATTCTTCTTCTTTACAATTCTGTTTTCTTTTCCGCTTCTTTTCCTTCATATCCAATTTTTCCTATTGTTCACTATTTGACACATATCGCATTTTGTTCCTTGTTCTTCATTGTTATATCTTGTTTAGTCTATGATATATCTTCCTATATTTTTCACTTGCATGACTATTCTTTTTCTTTCTCATTTATTACTCAACCGGTTTTTGATGACAACTGCTTTTGATTTCTTTAAATGCCTTTGACAATTGTTTCATGGAACGATAGGGGTTTACATTCACCGATTAAGAGGCAGAGAGTTTTGTCTCACCTTGCTAAACTTAATGCAGATATAGCTTGTATAAAAGAATCCCATCTTTCAGCTGACAAATCCATTAAATTAAAAAGAGGTTGGGTGGGGGAGGTTTATTTTTCCCCAGGTGATGGTAAACGCAATGGTGTCTTGATTCTATTTAGAAAATCTCTTCCCGTCAAACTCGTAACAAGTTGCACGGATCACTTAGGTAGATGGGTTCTAGTAAATTTTACTTTGGATAATGTTCCTATATCCATTTTGAACATTTATGCCCCAGTGACTGGTGATGCCTCTTTTTGGACCTCCTTAGCTCCGCATATCACACAACACTATGTTGATAATTTCATTCTAGCTGGCGACTGTAATGAGGTTTTTGACCCATTCTTAGACAGACAATCTTCCAGTGCTTACATACCCCACAAATCACATAAATCCTTTACACAACTTATTCATCAATACAAGTTAATTAATGTATGGAGACTCTGTAACCCTACTTTACGAGAATACTCCTTTTTTTCACCACCTCACCACACTCAATCAAGATTGGACTACTTTTTCATCTCACATCACCTCTCTCAATCCCTCATTTCTTCCGATATTGGTTCCATTTTAATTTCTGATCATGCACCAGTTTCTATCTCTTTGGATGTAATTTGTAAACCTAATTCGTTAATAATTCTCTCCTTCTTGTTTCTTCTTTTACATCCTTTTTTCATTTTCTGTTGAATCAATCTGATGATATTCAATTTCCTGTAGTCTGGGATGCTTTCAAAGCATCGGCCAGAGATTTCATTATTAGATATGTTTCTCGTAAGCGTAAAAAGGCACAGCAAATTACAAAGGATCTCTTCTCTAAAATAAAACGATTAGAACACGCCTATTATACTTCAAAATCTAAAGATTATTTAACTGATCTCATTGCCACCAAACTTCAATTTAATAAAGATTCCACGAACAATGCTTCTAATTTTTTATCAAAGTCCAGCGCTAAATTTTATGGTGGTCAAAATAAGGCTGAAAACTACTGGCTAATTACTTGAAAGCAAAACAAAATAGAGTCAATATAGAATCTATTCTTGGTCGGGATGGTTTACTCAAAAACAAGGATGACGAAATTTTTCAGGAGTTTCTTCATTTTTATGAATCACTCTATTCTTCTGAATCGACTTCATCTGAGAATTCTATTTCTCACTTTCTTTCTAAAATTAAACCTCCTTTTGTTACTCCTCCAGATCTCTCTCCATTGGAAACAGACCTAACTCAAACAGAACTTCTTCGAGCATTAAATACTCTTAAACATGGGAAGGCCCCGGGCCTGGATGACTTTACAGTTGAATTCTTTTCTCACTTTTCCAAATTGCTTATCTCCAAATTGCATACTCTTCTTTCCACTTTCCTTGATTCGGGTTCCGCTTCCGGTACTTTTTCTGACAATCTTATTTGTATTCTACCTAAGCCAGGTAAAGATGCGCAGTATTGTAAAAATTACCGTCCTATATCTTCGGTAAATATTGATTACAAAATCTTTTCAAAAGCACTGGCCTTACGTTTGGAATCACATTTACCTGATCTTCTAGGAAAAGAACAGTCCGGTTTTGTTAAAGGTAGATATCTTGCAGATAATACTAGATTATTTTTCGATATCCTCTCCAAAACTTCACATTCCTCTCACCCTCTTGCAGCCATAGCTCTAGATGCTGAGAAAGCTTTCGATAGGGTCGAATGGTTGTATCTTTTTCAAACTTTGAAGTGGTGTGGTTTTGGTCCAAAAATATCTACCCTGATTTCACTCCTCTACTCTCACCCAAGGGCGGCTATTTCGGCCAATGGTGGCTTATCCTCATACTTCTCTCTTAATAGAGGGGTTAGACAGGGTTGCCCTCTTTCTCCTTTCTCGTTTAATCTTGCCCCAGAACCTTTCTTTATGAGAATTCGCCAAAATGATGAAATCCATGGTTTCACCTTCCAGCAATCTACCATTAAGATGGCAGCTTATGCTGATGATGTCTTATTGTTTTTATCCCAACCCAATTCTTCCCTTCCTGCATTCTTAACAGAGGTTGACGCTTTTGCATACGTATCAGGATACAAACTAAATAAAGATAAATGCGAAATCTTACCCCTCACCAAATTCACTTATAAAAATTATTTTTCTGATTCGGGTTTTACGTGGAGTACTAATTCTATTAAATACTCGGGTCTTCATTTTACATCTTCTCTTGCGGGTACAGTTACCCGTTGTTTGGAAGAATGCATACAAAAATTAAATACCCTTACTTCAAAATGGCACTCTTTGTATTTGTCCTGGTGGGGTAGATTAGATATAATCAAGATGATGCTTTCTCCTATCGTTCTCTTTACCATCTCCAATATCCCATTTTCTATTCCCTTAAAATATTTTAAGACAATTAATTCTATTCTATCTACCTTTTTGTGGGGGCGTAAAAAATCTTGTATGTCCCTACTTAAATTGATGCGTCCTAAGTTGGAGGGTGGGGTGAATTTTCCCAATTTTTCTCTTTATCATAAATCCTTCTTATTACATCAAGTTTCCAGTTGGATTTCAGATTCCACCTCATCATCTCCTCTCTGGTTGGATTTAGAACGCTCTTTCATTTCTCCTTTCTCATTTAAAGAATATCTCATGTTTTCTCGTAAACCACAATCCTTTTCTACCCCCATTCTTAAATATACTTCCAAGATTCTCCCAAGCCTTCCTATCTCATTCTTTTTTGAACAACCTATATGGCATAATGTTTCTATCTTAATTAATAATAAGCCAATTTTTTGGAAGTCATGGAGATCTTGTGGTCTTATCTGAGTTCATCAGTTATCAGTGGCGGCTGGTGACATTTGAAAGTGGTGAGGCAGAAACTGATAATCATACTGCACCGTAGCGAGCGAGCGAGCGTAGCGAGCGAGCCCGAACCCCCTAAGGAGGGGTCGGGGAGAATTCCTCCCGAGAAAAATTTGAAAAAATAGTGGGAAAATGGTGCATTTTCACGCAAATTTGAGAAAGCAGGAAGGTTAATAAAGCAATTGTGAAAGTGCAGGTATTACATTATTGAAGAGCTGTCATATAACATAGGTAGCTGGTTATTCAGTATAACCACAGAGCTTCATAACAGGATATGCTAATGAAAATACTGGCTGCTACCCGCTGTTATGGCTGACAAATTTGAATAGCGGCTGCTCAAATCTATTTACAAGCCACAGGTAATAGAGCTGGAAAATTCATATGCTTTCGACGGTGGACCAAAACATGGTTTATAGGATGTGGCCTTGCCCTAACAATGGACCACATAATTACTACTGACATATAAAAATAAATATAACAATTTGCACTGCAGGCGAATTTAAATATTGCAAATCCAAATGTGTTTACACGATACAGTTGATGCGCATTAAAATTCCACGGACCAAAAAGTAACTGTTTACTAGACCTTAAGAAGTCTTGGTCAGAACAAATTTTATTAATCAGAATTTGTAGTGTAGAAAACAGTTCCTTTCTGTGCACCTTAAATTACACAGAAAGCATTGTAAATGATAAAAGCGGAAACATTTGCTGCTGCTGGCTAGTACTGTGTTTTTCTGATTCGAAAGTGCGTCATGGCTTGAAACACCCATCCCTGGGCAGTGCAGTGGGGCACCTCGAGGCGATTTCAACCTGTTATCACTCCATATGAGATAGCCTCCCTACCTATCCTCCCCAATCCCCTCCACCGAGATAGAGGACAGATACGGCAAAGCCTTCTAAGACACCAACAGGCCACATAAATACGCTACTGTGAGCCTAGCTCTCTGGAACACGTTGAATGTGGGAATGAAATTGGAAGCAACCCAGGAGAAGCAGTGGGAGCTTTTCACGGGCAAGGCCAGGGCAGATATTAAGCATGTATTGGTCCAGTTTCTCCCAGAGGGTGTGCACTGTGTTTTGTTTTAAAACAAGATTAAAATACATACTTTAAACGTGATCACCTCGGCTTTTGCCCAGGCACACAGGCCTTTCTTAGGCCATGCTTTAGATCCCCACAGTTCAGTATTTCCCAAATTTATGTTAATTGTTAGTCAACAAATGCAGTAAAAGGGGCTTTTGAGCCAGGAATTTGCTAACTTTCTAACCTCACATTCATTAACCCACACAGCAACCCTCCATGCATTTTAATATGTCTTACATAGTTATATTTATGTTATAAACCTCACAAGGATGAAATGTGGAGCCAGGCCACATCTAACTATCCAACTCTGCCAAGGGCCCGCACCACTTTCAGAATAAGAGTTACTCTTAGAGATGACACCACCCCCACCATTCCATCCACAGGCTAGCCCACCCCTGTCTTATTTTGCAGAGTTGTGCACACTTTAAAACAATGACGGAGGCACATGTGGGTAGAAATGTGGTGTATAACCAAAAGAGCCTCCAGGAAGCTCCGATAGCTTGGAGTTTAAATTGCTTATTCTCGCTGATGCTGTTCTTAAGGCACGCAACACCACAACTTAAAAAAAAATGTTGAACAGTATTCAGGACATTTGCTCCCACCTAGATGTGCCCAAAAGCTAATTCAAAAGCATCCTACTGGGAAATTACACGTGTTTTTATAACAATATATCCTTAAAAAGAAGCGAAAATGCAGCAATAATATTAATTTTAAAAAACGCTTTGAAATCCTAATGGTGTTTTCTAGTGTTAGACGTGTCAGAACTTGTGCAAGCAGATGCCGAGCAGATGCCGCCTAAAAGTGATTATGGTGTTTTAACAAATTACCAGGGGACTGGTGTTTCCCGCATTGCAGGAATTATCCCTTTCCCAGCGTTTCACATCAAAAGCCTGGCGGATTCACCAGCCCTAATCCCTGCTGGGCTCTCTCCGGTAAATATATATAGAGGCACATCGGTCGAAAGAAGCAATACGGGCCACACCTCCTCATTTAAATCTCATCATACTCTGATATGCATCTGCTCTTCTATGAGCCTGTACTTAAGGTATTCTGGGACGTGTAGTCAATTAAATCCAAAGAAGGATGCTTCTTATGGTAAATGCCCAATGTAAGCTCACCTTGAGCCCCAAGGAAAGGTGCGCTTCTAAATTCGGAAAGCGCGCTCCACATTTAACTTCATATTGAGACTCCGTGGCCCCCTGCAATCCTGGGGTGGTGTGACTTTTATTACTTGGAATCATCACTGGTGTTTATTCTCTGAGGGTTCCCCATAGGCAACAGTTAAAAAAGATGCCACATAATACGCTAAGCTATTTGTCCAGGATGTGCCTACAATCTTTCTCTTGGGCATTACCGTAATGTTAGCCCCTCCAACAAAAAGCCTGGTCATTGCTATTAAGTGCAGCTCGTAGAAGATGCATCTAGCACAGAGGGCAGTTCTCTACATATGGACAAAATTAAATACATACATGAATACACACATAGACGTCACTTTTCGGATCCCACTATTGATGTTTACCTGTTGGGGTTAGTGCAGTGGCCCAGATGTTGTGGGTTTATTGCACCAGCTCCTTTAGAGCTGCACGTGAATGAATGAGGGCGATGATAATGATGTAGCAAGAGTATCAGGAGCTGTGAGATTTAAAATTGTTCCCTTATTAGCTATATGTATCATGTGATTGATTGGGGTAAGCAAGGTTCAGAGCTAACAGAGCACTATTTGTAATCATATTAGCGTAAGGAGCCTGGGATGTCCCAGCACGTTATTGCAGTCCTTGGAGAAGGCTGGAAAGAGATCTGTCCCATGGGGGCAGGAAGAGCACTGTGCGGGACTGAACCGAGCAACCACTGCAATACATTATCAAAACAGCGAGCAGACACAGCGTTACAAGCATCATGAAAAAAACACACAGCTCTGTGTGGCAAATTTCTTTCTATAAAATCTGCTTTGCACAAGTCATTTAAAAAAAAAGGGGAAACCCAATTTTCTTTTAAAGGAACAGAAAAACATTTGCAATTAATTTTTTTCTGAGCCCAGACTGAGCAGTTATGTCCAAGGTGGGGTGATGAGTCCAACTTAACCGTAATTGATCCGTGAAGGTGTGCGTGGCCCGTGCTGGGTTTGGTAAAATTACCTCACCCTGAGGATTGTAGACTAGAGACAGCAGACACATACTTGTGCTGTGATTTGCCAGAAGGCCTGCTGTTAAGCCGTTCTATGAAAGAGAACAGAATGACAGCCCCGGGCACCATGCCTTTTTTTTACCTGTCAAATGCAGACAATGGCAGGTACAATACTGAGTATTCACCTCGTGTGCCCACTCTTCACTAGATGTTCGGAATTACTAGTGGCACGCATTTTCTGTAAAAAATGCAGGCCAACAGGGACACAGAATAGTTTCATTACTAAAAAAAAATCTTTGTTAAAACACAGTAAAAATACAGCAATGGATAACATTTTGACTTCCAGCCACACTAGTCCAGAGAAGTCCAACTATCAGTGCCATTCACTTTGGGGCTCTGATTGGAAAGAGGATAGTCCCTGCATAGAGAAAGAAATACTCTAGACTCACGACAGAACCCGGAGCCATGAGATGAGCAGCCACTTCTGAGTATATGTTTAGTTATGGAAATAAATCATATTCTATAAGATACAAGCAAAATAAATAGTAAACCAGAACAACAAGCCCCACGTCCGAGTACAGAAAGGAAAGATTTGTGTACCAACACAAGCATACATGCAAACATGAAAAGCAATGCCACCAGCTCTTCAATTAACGTGGTAATACATGCAAACTGCTATGAAGAACTGGCTGTATGATTTATCACATTAAAGGCAGACCTTTTGGCTTTCCCAAAGCTTTTTTTGCCCCAGCACAATCCGAATTTTAAGCGTGAAGCCAAGCAGAACAGTGCTGGGGAATTAATTAATGGCGTTCTTCGAAGTAACCTAGTATTAAATCACAGTATACCTTTTCCGTTTCACCTACTTACATGTAAACAAGAAAGAAGAGGAGATTCAGATAGGCACAGGGAGATTAAAGCGCCAGACTTTTAGTTCATGCCAAAATGTAACCGGCATGACCACCTTATAGTAAATGCAACAGTCTCTCTCTTTGCAGCATTATCACTGAGCTTGCAGCCAGCTTGTGCACACAGTTTTAGAACCCTAAAGCAGCCCAAGCACGGCACAACAAATGATTCCCAGAAGTCTTTTCAGTCTTGAAACAAAGAGGAAGTTGCGGGGAAATATTGTACTGCCCTGCCTCTGAAACTGCATGTTAGATCAATGAGTATGCCTACAAATCAGTTATATACAGCTAAAAGGGCACACTCCCAAATTTGAAGTGAAAAGTTAATATGTTTTTTATACAGCTATTTCAAATTTATTAAAAAAAAGTTTAAAACCCACACTTATACACATGTGCAACTCCCACAAAAGAGTTATGCTGGCCGGATGCCCATCTTCAGCAGCAAGACACCAATGCTCAGGTTGTTAATCTAGGTCTAACACACAAATCCCTGGAAGGTCTTAGGTAATCAGTAACCAATCATGAATATGTCTGCAGCTGTTTCTGGAGATGCACTCAACAAGACCTTGAATAATCTCAAACTGTTGCCTCAACCACAGATCCCTGTGCCGAAAAAACATCAAACTGTTCTAGTCTGTTATCAAACTGATCTACACACGTTACTGGGGATTGTCCCTCAAACGCTTGGATGTCATATTTACCCAGCTTATTCAGAAACTGACTGCCCATGAATCAAACTTTACCCAACTACAGACCGATGTCCCTTTATCACCTAGCACTAAAATCCTCAGAACTGCTGTTAGCTCACAATTATCAAATTATTAGGAAACAAATAACCTCCGCAGTGACTTTCAGTCAAGGTTCAGACTGTGTAGCGGTACCGAAAATACATTACTAAGCATTAAATAACAACTGCTTTCCACAATGACCAGAGTAAGTATCCTCGTAGACATGCTTTATGTATTCGATAAAGTAGAAAGTAGATTTAAAAAAAATATTCTAATGTGCCAGTGAACACTTTTGGCATAGACAAAATTGTACTCTAGTGGTTACGTTATTCCTCTGAAACTTTACCTAGCAAGTAAAGCTTGGTCCCCTCCTTAAAATATCACAAGTGACACAAGGGCTTCCAAGAGTTTTCCAAAAAGTCCTTGCCGACAACTACACCACCACAGCAGCCATATCACTGGTTATTCGTTTAAGTTCACAGTTAAATTGAAAGAAAGCTCTAATAATAATGAAAACCAGTCAGGGTATTGGCTTTTGCCTATTGAAATGCAATGTACATGCATACATAAATACAGAGGGTGAAGTGTTGTTTGCACGCTGTGGTGCACAGTGGACGCAATGTTAATGAACACAATTAAATAAGGGGAGTAGAAATTAGTAAATTCAAATGCTAATTTCATCATTGGCGAGAAAACCAAGGAAATCACTAGGGAAGTATTAATATTGCATCCAATTGAATTTAGAAACAAACAAACGACAAAGGGATTGAACTGTTACACCTACTGCTTGTCAAAGGTTAAGAAACTATGTCACGGAGTTCACGAACAGTCAGTAGTCCATCAGTGAGCTGCTGTGATTTTACACGAGTGTTTCATGGCCCATGATATAGGTGTGTTAGCCAGGACACCCTCTGGCACCCACAGCACTATGTAATTAGTGCTAAGGCCGGGCCATTACAGAAAACACTGCACATTATCACGTAGCTGGCAGGCAATGTGTGCAGGAGGGCCAGTGTGAAAGGAAAGGAGCGAGTGAACAGCGAGGGGGGGGACTCGTCATTTTTCAACAGGCTCTGGAATGTGGGAGGAAGAAGAGAGTGTGAAAAGGGGTAGATGTCATGTGAGGCCACAATGAAAAATACTTTTTTTTAAACAATAATAAAACAAATACCTGAAACAACTAAACTCGCCTGCTCATTACGGGGCCTATGTCCGACCACAAGTTGGTTTCTGGCTGCTCTGAAACAAACCCACGTGTGACACACTGGAAACAGCCATCTCGAGCCTGCGCAGACTCGATTTCTCAGCTTCCAGTCTGTTTACAGCCTTAACCCCACCCTTTCCCAACTCGCCACAGTGACGAGATGGGAATGGGCGGTATGACCAATTCTCCATTCCCTGATTGACGTGAAGCCCCGGAATTACAGGGCTTCACTGCAAAACGCCCAGGGCTGATTTCATCCCCACGGCATCAGGGGGTGGAGGCTGGTCCGCAACTCCATGCTTTTGCCTAGCTGATGACACCACAAGCCCAAGGGCAGTGAGATCGTCAGCCCAGCAAAAGCTGTAGACATTGCCACTCAGCGTCAGCCTCGCTGCAGAATGAATCATCGCAGGTAGTGTGTGCGCACTCCCGACCCTGAAAAAAAAAGAAGAAACTATCATGCATTTTTAGGCTGTGTGTGTTCACTGTGTCTCTAACACAAAACAGTGAAACACAACTCTTTGCTTTTTTGACGAGTGCCAGCTAAAGTTAAGGAGGCGGAGCCCCGACGCCCTCAAGGAGAAACCGCCCCTGTCAGTTATACCATCAAGATAAAATTCTTTCCTTTTCATCAGCTGTCTCTTCCTTTCATTTTCCTCTCTCTTTTCGCACTAAACATTCTTTACTAACCAATGCACTTCAAGTTGCCTATGATGTACATTTTACTTCTCCTTCTCCTGCGTATCAGGCACCCTCTAATGCGCCTCTATTACATTCTTTACTTCTTAAAGAAGCCAAAGCTTCAAAAATGTATGCTTTTCTTCTAACTTCATGTTCATCTTGCATTAAAACCAAGACAGAAGAAGCATGGGAAGAAGATCTACATACCTCATGGCCCCTTGCACTATGGGATAAAATTTGGTTGAAGCTTCGCAAATCATCCAGAGCTGCTAATACAACTCAGACACTATTTTTTATTTACAACCGTCTACTATTACCACCACTCATTCTTAGCAAACAGTTTCCAGATTCCACAGATATATGTTGGTCCTGATCGTCACCACATGCAGACCTATTCCACATGCTTTTTCTATGCCCCCTAGTTCATAATTTTTGGGTGAAGGTATGGTCCCAAATCAATAAGATTTTCTCTTCCACTCATTCCTTTTCTATTTCTCATATTTTCCTGGGGAGTGCTTCTCCTATTTGGAGTCACTGCACTTTTAGTATAAGAATAATTGACTTATTATTAGCAGTAGCTTTCCAACAAATCACCAAAAATTGGAAAGATTTCTCCAAAATATCATATCAGGCCTGGTGGTATGCTGTTTGCTATAATCATAGGTTAGACACAACATATGTTTATCCATTGATTCTGGCTGCGAAAAGAATTGTGGGGTCCAGTTACGTCCTTTTTTGAGGAATGTGCTAGAAGTTCTTTGCCACTATCCCCCTTGCAACAGGAAGTTCTTAAACCTCCATGATTTCCTCTTGCTTGCTCCATATGCTTATATATATATATATATATATATATATATATATATATATATATATATATATATATATATATATATATATATATATATATATATATATATATATATATATATATATATATATATATTTGTTTTTTTATATATTGTGCATTTCACACTTCTATTTTTTTATCTCCTTACTATTTCTATTGACACATATTTTACCACTTGCCAGTCATGTTTATAGTCATTGCCTAACTCCGGTTGTATCTTTTATTCATTTGTATTTTATTTTTTCTTATTACTATTACTATTAACTACTATTATTACCATTATTATTACTGCTATTAATGCTTTTTCTTATTTGTATTGCTGTATGATCTTTTGTAACATCTTTATTGATTTACTTTGTATATTCTTTGTCTTAAATTGCCTTAATAAAAAATTTTCTGAACTTAGAAAAGCGCATGTAATTAATTTTTCTTGAAACATTTAGATGCTGTATATTTAAAAAAGTAATCTGACTGTTGTGTGGAATATTACGTGCAAGGCTAGCGTAGGCAACATAATGGGAAGATGTCATGCCGAGAGGACATCTTTGGCGGAGTGGAGTGAACGCGCTATCTCCTCAGCAGGTATGTGCAGCTCGACTCCGGCTTGACGTGCACGCAAACGCTCGCACGTCCAGCAAGATGCGTGCACAAGTTTTTCTGTCGGTTACCGATCGGAAAACTGACAGGAAAGACTTGCATAGCGTATTTGTGCTCATTTAAGCTAAAGAAAAATAAATATAAGGAGAAAATAGTTACAGAGCTAATTCTGTCAGGATTATGTTATTTATATAATTTGAAAAGTTTATTTAGGAGGTTGACAGTGGCTAATTTTCAAAAGGAAGTGTGAGGATTTCAGAGTGGAAATCAGCAAAAGGACTTTTAGGGGGTCTAATTTTAGAAGTGTTTAACCTTTAAGTGGCTAGTTGGGAGAATTTATTCTGTAAAATGTCAGAAGAAAATGTTAGCAGACAAGGCCACATGGGTTTGGAAGAGAAGGTTGGCAATATGCTAAATAAGTTTGCTACTGATTTAAATAAAAAAAAATGGTAAAGAAATTTGAAGACTTTTTTTTCGGAAATAAAGGGAATTCCTCCCAAGAAGAGCATTTTTGGTCAGCAGGAGAGGGTCCTGGACCAATGTTAAAAAGGGAGGAAAAGTCAGTAGGGAAAGAAAGAATGTGGATGTTGATGGTTTTAGGAACAAGAGAGCAAAGGCTGCCTGTGCCGATGGTGGTTTTCGTAATCTTACGAAACATGGAAGTGTGGAGGACACACATGGGGACCATGTTAGAGGTTCAATTACTTCAGATTCTAGAACTAAAGGTAGTATAAGGCATACTACTATTCTTTGTGATGAATCATCAGCCAGCGCAGAGATTGAGCTAAGTTGCTCATCTAAATTTGATTCTGAAGTTGAGATTGTTGAAAAGGATAAGTTGTGGACAACAAATTAGGTGACAAGGCGGATGGCCTTTGGTGGGGTGATGGATCCCCTTGGGGAATCAATGTTTGATCCGATGTTGTTGAAACATCTTCTGTCTACGGAATAAAGTCTGTCTCCACATATAGCTGAATACGTGGAATTGCTGTCAAGGAAACAGATTCCAAAAGATGTGAGATTGAGACTACGTTCTGAATGTCCACGTCCTAATCTGGCCAAGAAAATTGCCAGCACACCTGATCTTGATGCAAAAATAATAGCGTTCATAGGGAAAGGTGGAAGAGATCACAGGAAGAGACTATACAAAGTACTAAGATGTGCCAAGATAGGCTCTTGGATTTGACTGGCCCGCTCACAAAATTCTTTGATATGGCTGAAGATGCCTATGAAGGGAAAAAAGTTTTGGATGTGGAGGAGTTGAGAGAATGGATTCAGTGAGCGCTCTGTTTGCTGGGCAATGCGAACACAGCACTTTCAGTTGAGAGGAGGAAGAGTATCCTTCTCAAAATAGACCCCAATTTAGCTGAGCTAGCTAATAATGAAGGTGGCTTGGAAGCTAATGATATGTTATTCGGAGAGGCATTTATCAAGGATTTTTTTTGTTTACATTTTTTATTGAGTTTATATTTGTTTTGTTCCTTAGCATACACCTTCAACGCAACTCAATATTGCTAGTAAGGCATCAAAAGCATGAGATATTGACAGTCCTGCATAGCAAAGGAGAGTAGAAAAAGCACTGCAACAAATAATATAAGTCAGTAGTTAAATTATTTAGCTGAATACCCAGGGCTATCAGGCTACTGAAAAAATAGAAATATATATATATATATATATATATCTCTATATACATATCATAGATATTTGATACATTATTGTCGTATTTCATTTAATCAAAAAGAGAAAATAAACTACCCCGAGATTGGGATATAAGAGCAACGGGAAGATACACGTATCACTCTCAATGTTTTAACCAACTAGGTCTGCAATAGGAGCCCACATTCGCTGTCCCTGCGCCTTCTTCCTACGTCCTCTTAGTTTATATATTGACGATTCGATATTATATATAGCAAATAATTTTCCACACCAGTTAGAAAAGGTTGGAGGAGCTGGACTAATCCATTGGGACGTAATACACAAGCAGGCAATGACCATAGCTATAGAAACAAAGCCTGTCTCAGATTTTACCATACTATCTGCTTCAGTATTGCTCCCTACTCCCAAGATAAGAAGAGTCTGTGAAACAGAGATTGATATCCCCAAAATTGTAGCGAAGATTGTTTCGATGTCATGTATAAAAATAGCTAATTTTGAACAAGAATAAAACACGTGGACAGTATCCGCTGCCTGGAGATCACATCTGTTACATTTCCCTCCTCTCGATCCCTTCCATTTGGCAATCTTTGCATGGATATAATACAATTCAAAGACTGACATAAGGAATTTTCCCGAAATTTGGCACCATTCTGCGCGTATTTCCCCCCAAAAACTCCTTATCAGCAGATATTTTTTTTAAATCACCCCTGGAGAGACCATATTTTACCTGCAGTTTTACAAATGTTAGCAATTGCCCATCTTTATGAAGGTCCCCTAGCAACCAGATACCTTTATTAGCCCATTCAAAGGTAACCCGATCCCGAAATATTGATGGGAGTAACCCTGTAGCTGCAAATGGAGTATATGCGTTGAGATTGGATAGCTTTAAATTTCACAATTTTAAACCTAGTCTTTTTATAATAGCAAGGTTCGAGGATCGACACCAAGCAGCCATTAGCTTGACTCCCCAACCCAAATTCATATATAGATGGGTTTTCTCTATAGATATATCAGCCTTAGCTCCAACTAATAAAACCCCATATGTTGTAGAATGGCGGCCCAGTAATACAGTAGAAAACTGTGAATAGCCAGACCCCCACGTTGTCTTGGAAGCATCATTTATTTGGCCGCTCGTCTGGGCATACGATAGCCCTACAGAAACCTAGAACATACCCTTTCTAATTTTATAAAACAAGAAGAATGAAACTCAAGAGGGATAGTCCTAAAAAGGTACAAAAATTTGGGTAAGATCGACATCTTGATGACATTACTTCGCCCATAAAGAGAACTATGTAGGTGGTCCAATCTCTCTAGTTTCTTATTAGTGCTTTCAATTATTGGGCAAACATTTAAATCGGGTATTCTATTGACCGTGGCTGTAATTGTAATACCCAAATAGGAGGCTGTTGAAACAACTGGAAAATCTGGGGGGCAAATTAACCCTGAGCTGATGATTTGGGTCTTTTGAACATTTAACTTATAACATGAAAGGGTACCGAATATAACTTCTAGATCTTTCACCACTGGGACAGGCGAGACAACATCACTCGTAAGAACCGCAATGTCATCTGCGTATGCCAATGCCCTGTACTCGAACTCCCCAATCCTAACTGCTTTGATATGAGTACATAACTCCAATTGTCTTAAAAAAGGATCTATATATGGGGCAAAAAGCAGGGGTGAACAAGGACAACCCTGCCTCGTGCCTCTACTAATAGTAAGAGGCTTGGATTCCTGCCCTGCAATCTGGATTACTGCTTCTGGAGATAAATAGATTGCCTAACTGCCTGTATTAAACCTCTGCCTAACCCCTTCCAGAAAATAGACAGACCACAGGAACCGCCAGGAGACACTATTGAACGGTTTCTCAGTGTCCAAGAGGAGCACCCCCAGGGGTGACCCCGTGGCCTGTGCCCAGTCCATAAGGGCAATCACCCTATGGACATGATCCGCCGTGTCCCTTCCTGGGATTAACCCATGTTGGCGTAGCGATACCAGAGGGGTGATGACATTCCCCAGTCTTTCTGCTAAGAGCTTCTAATAGATTTTACTGTCGCAGTTGATCAAAGTGATAGGCCTATAAGAAGCTAGATTAAGTTCTGGCTTGTTTTTTTTCCTAAAGACAATAATTGTTGTCTTACGCCAGGAAACCTGGATAAGATTATTTTCCTATGCCTGTTCAAATAAGAGTATAAGATTATGTTTAAGAACTTGTCGGTATGTTCTATAGAATTCCAGAGGAATATCATCTGGTCCGGTAGCTTTACCCATGGCTAAAGATGTTATTGCCAAGTCTATCTCCTCTCATGTAAACTGGGCTTCAAGTATCTCATTTTGATCCTGCGTAACTTTACCTGTTTCCAGGCCATCAAAAAAGCCTTCCTGGGGATCTGTCTCTGTCACGTCAGGTCATTCAGCATATAATTGACTATAGAACATCTGGAATACATTCAGAATTCCTGCCGAAGAGTCCTGGACCTGCCCTGCATGATCCTCAATTTTGCAAAGACGGTTGGCTATCTCACGCTGGTGCAGGAGTTTAGCTAAAACCTTACCGGTGTTTTCTCCCAATTCATATGACTCAATCCTCTGCTGCATATATTTGGCTGCCACCTCATATTAAAATGGCGATGAATTTTAGATTTTATAATGGCAAAATGCTGGTGGGATTCCTCTATGCTTGTACCCCTCTGAATTCTGCTCATTAATTCATACTCTGCTATCTTTAATTGTTCTACCAAGTTTCTAATTTCTTTCTGTAATGTTTTGTGGCGAGTTATGAAAAAGTTCTAAGTTTCCTCTCGAAAAGCTGCTTTAAAAGTATCCCACACAATGCCAAATGAGGCTGTATTATGATTAATAGAAAAAAATTCATCTACCCATTTAGCCATATAGGTACAGTATGCTTCGTCATGCAGAAGTTTCCTTTCAAAGGTCCAGGGCCGTTGGACCCTTGACATACCACTTAGAGGAATTTCATTCATTAAAGGATTATGATTTTATATAATTCTTGGAAAGGCCTCAATCTGGCTTGTCTCAACCAATTGATTAGACAGAAAAAAATAATCTAGCCCAACTAACTTATTGTGGGGAGCAGAATAAAACGTGAAGCCAGGATCAGGTGATCTAAGTTTGTACCAGCAGTCTAATAATCCAAGTTCCTTCATCATTCCTTGAAGTGCTTTGAAAACTCTGACTTTCCTGCCTTGATATGGAAGAGTATCATATACATAAAATGTACTGTCTGAATGAACATTAAAGTCACCACAGATACTTAAAGTGTGCGGCCATAGAGCAAGTTTGACACTTAAAAAGTTTAAAATATCAGGGTCATCTAAATTAGATCCATAGATTGAGCAAAGTGTCATAGGGATCTTTTCCACTATAATTTCGGCAATAGCCCACCGACCCAGATTGTCTGCTTTTAGCTCGTTTACTTAAGCCCACTAAGAGTATTGTTGATGGATGTGATTTCTTTGAGAATGTTGGCAAGAATTGGGGGACTTTTGTCTTCAACTATTCAAGCAATTTTTCCAGGACCTTTGAATTATCATGCACTTCAGAGGTTGAAGGGCAGTCACTTTATACATAGTATGAAATATTCAGAGTAAATAACCCTTCCAGAGGAAGCGAAGTTAGAACTTAGTGGTTAAGAAATAAGGAAGCCTGGAATGGGAGAGCAATTTTAGGGGTAAATCCAGAATTGATTATGGAATCAGATGCGAGTTTGACTGGTTGGGAGCTCATTGTGGTGCAAAATCGACTGGAGGTATTTGGACAGTGGAAGAAAGGAAAATGCATATAAATTGTATAGAATTGCTTGCAGGCTCTTTTGCGATAAAGAGCTTTATAAAGACTAGGCATGTTGTTCATTTCTGTTGAGAATGGACAATGTCTCGGCAGTGAGGTATGTGAATAAATTAGGGGGCCCAAGAGAATAGGATTTAGCAGATCTAGCAAGGGTTTTTTGGGATTACTGTTTGAGTCAGAATATCCTGGTTCAGGCGGAACATATTCCAGGACTGAGGAATGTTGAAGCAGATTGGTGCTCGAGGAATTACAGGGATTCCAGCGACTGGAGTCTGCACAAGTCAGTGTTTTTGAAGTTGATGGAAGTTTGGGGACCTTGTAAAGTGAATCCGGATTCTGCTGGGATAGATACTTTCAGGCAGGATTGGAGGGGACTTCCTCCTTCTGCTTTACCTTCATTTGTTATGATCACTCGAGTGACTTTATTAGTTCACAAATGGAAGGAAACAGTAGTTTTGATAACTCCCCTCTGGAATTGTCAAATCTGGTACCCTAACCTCTTAGAAATATCGATAGATTTTCCAATTTCACTTCCAACGTTTCCAGACATTTTGTTGGGCACATTAGGGGAACATAACTAATTGGTGTGGTCAGATCAGCTGAGACTGATGGTATGGATAATTTCAGGTGAGTCTGGGGAGTGTCAGGTCTTTCGGAGGTGGCTTCTAACCTTATTAGATAATCCTGGGCTCCATGGACAAGGAAAATGTATAGATTGGCATGGGAGAAATGGTTACACTGGTGTGTGGAGAGGAATTTTGACCCAGTTTCACTGGGTGTAGTTGAACCAGTCAACTATCTAACAACCTTGTTTAGAGGCGGTCTGGCTTATAGAACTATCAATGTACATAGATCAGCCATTGCTGCAGGTCATGAGCAGGTTAATGGTGTATCTGTGGGAAAGAATGTTTTGGTGAAAGGTTGAGAAGCATGAGAATCTCTAAACCCCCTGTGGACAGATATTCTTCAGTTTGGGACATTTCAAAGGTGTTATCGTATTTGGAGAGTTTAGGAAACAACAGAGGGTTGGATTTGTGAATTTTAAGTGGAAAATTGACAAGTTTGTTTCGTCTTCTTTCTTTTAGGAGGGTTTCAGATGTGAAACCTTTGGATGTTGGTGCTAGAATCTTTAACCCAGAAGGAGTTTGTTTCTATCTGTGCAGAAGAACAAAAACAAATTCGGAAACAATTTTTTACCCTTATTTTGATGAGCATGAGTGTTTACGTGTTTTGCGTTGTCTAAAGGAGTATGCGATAAGAACTTCTGGTATTTGTTCTTCAAATGAAAAGCAGCTTTTAATCTCCTATAACCTCACAAGGTTGTGTCGTTTCCGACTCTTGCAAGATGGGTGAAAGAGGTGATGAGGAATGCTGGTGTGGATGTGAGCAGGTTTGGTGCACTCTCAGTGAGGGGTACTTCTGCATTGATAGCTTTCATGCTTGTTGGGGCGTTGCATGATATTCTGAGATGAGCTGATTGGTCTAATGACTCAGTGTTTCAAAAATGTTGTTTTAAACCTGTGATTATTGCGGCTTCTTGTTTGTTAGAGAAGCTTTGAACTTGCAATAATCTTAGCCTCCGGTCTTGTCATAAAAGGTAGATTTTCATCAGCTTTGATGGATCGAAAACCTGGATTTTATTAAAGACACGGAGGCTAATATTATCCCTCCCTTTTTCCTACCCTTGTTTGATAACTATTGTTTTTTCTTTCACAGGTCGTGGTCAACAAAGAGATAGGAAGATGGTTTCCTGTTAAGAGTGATTAATTTATCGACTGGAATTTTCAACCTGTTGCTATTTTTGACTTATGATTTGGTTATGTTACAGTGCACAAAAACGAAGGAAGATGGCTGGAGGTTCTGGCCCTTTAAAGAACAAAGAACATTAACAAAAGTTCTTAGAATTCAACAAAAGAGCTGCTGTGGGTGGCGCAAATAAAAAAGATTGCAATAATATTAGCCTCTGTGTCTTTAATAAATTCCAGATTTTCTGTCCATCAAAGCCGATGAAAATCTACATTTTCTCCCATGTCAAAGTGTCTTTACAAACCGGAGGCATATTACTCCCATTGGCCTGCACACATGGTGACATATTTACAGCAGGAAAATACAGTCATTTGCTTAAATGTGAGGAATTTAAAGTGAAGAAACATGCTTAATAAAAAATTAGAACTTAATTGGCTTAATTTAAAGTAGAGAAAAACATTAAGACAAAGTTTCATAGAAATATTTTATTCCACTTTTAATTTCTCGCCTTTAAAGGAAAATTACTATTTTTGAGTTATAAATGTGTCTACCGGCCACTGGGAGCAAAAGGCCTGCTGTTTGTAAATGTGACACTTTGAAAAGGGAGAAAATTAAAATGAAGAGTAAATTAATCATTAAGTTAATTCTTCATTTGAGTTTTCTCTCATTAAAAAGCATTCGTAAACATCAATTTGGTCTTATGCTCCATTATGGAGTTCAGAACAACTTTTGTTTTACAGTTAAAGACCTTAGTGCTTCAGCTCTGAACGTCTGTGACCCACATGATTCACAAATCTTAGTGGAGCACTGCTGATTAGCAGGCTCTGCTATCTACAGCCCGATAATGTAAAATAAACATACCCTTTTCTTAACTTTACAAGGAAAACACAACACTTATTTATTGCAGTTCTTAATTAAAAATGAACTCAAGGCTGGGAGCTACTCTGAAGGTTTCTGCGAGCTACTGATAGCTTGCGATCCACTGGCTGGAGACACCTGGTGTAGATCCTTAAAGGGTTTTCTAAAGATATAAACAATTTTTTTTAAAAAGGAAATGAGCAGGAGAAAGACAGACATTAGTGACAATTTGTCACGATGGCAGGCTTGCAAACTTATGTATTTCTGAAACATACATAAGATAATGAGTTTAGAAAAAATTGTTATTTGTACACCTCCAAATTTGTGGTTACCCATAAAATCGTGATTCAGAGAGTACGTTGCAAAGTGTCTTCTTTCTTGCACACTGGATAACATTTGTAAGCCATAAATAATGGCATGAGAAAGAAGAACCAGGTGTAACCAAAGCACGGGGTAACTCACATGGACTCTCTACAAAAATTCTACGCTGGTGAAGCATTACAGATTCTCAACAGGCACAGTAGAGCACCGCCTGGCACAAATGATTCAAAATGGCTCCCAAAACTAATTCCTTGATTAAGTCTGGTGTCTGAGGAAAGGGAGTACATGATGAGTTCGCAAGAGCAATATGCTACTAGAATGTAAGATTTCCGTACGTCAGTCCTAAAGCATCTAATTCTATATTTTAAGAGGTCTGGCATCAACTAATATTTTTTAAAAGTCCATAGGCACAGACAATGTAATTAAGCACGTCCAAATCCCTGTTTAAGTATTACCATGACAAAAGCAGTATGCTAAGGGACTTCATTCTTCATTGGTTTCTAAATGTGCCTTTTTGTTAACAGGTTCTTGCTTCAGTGCTTAATTTTAGTCAAACAATGAATTACTTTACCCTTCCAAAGCTAGCTGAGCCCACCTTTACAAACTTGAGGGCTATCTGGCAATGTTATCCTGGCATACATTTTTGCCTACTTTGGAAGCTTGTTTTCTGAGTGAGGAACATCAGGGCATTCACTTTAATGCTGCATGTGGTCTGTGCTGCTTTACACTTATTTTCATGTAATTCAGGCCAATGATCCAACTTTTCTTCAAAATCGTTTTATTGTCAAGCTTCAGAAACATACACTTGTAATGGTAATATGTATGATACATAGAAGGGTTAGGCATTTGAACCGCTCAACAAATGATCTTTGCTTTTCTTACTACTCTACATGTCAACGTTCCATGACATTCCCCATCCCAACCAGAAAGGAAGGGTAACAAGAGTGCTGTCTTAATGATCCAACCTTTCAACAGTACACAGAATATTTAAGGAGAGCACAAACACATTAAAAGTGACTGCCCTTGCATTAAACAGTACAGAAGTACATTTACATAGCGCTTCACATCCTAGCTAGGTGCCTAGGTATAAACAATTAGCATGCTACACCCCAAGACTATGCTCGTTTGGAAGAGTGTTGACTTGTGGTGAGGTTTATATGGGAACCATTTTTGTTTCATTTGTGTGCGATTGTGAGGTAAAGCGTAGATAGCATACTGGCTTGGGGTCTCCAACCTTTTCTGTCCGGACAGATACTTATGTTCAATGAAATGCATTGAGAGCTACTAATATTATTAGTGTTGGATAATCTCATTTTTTTATATGTATATTAATTCAACCAAGCAAAAGCTTTCTAATTTAATAAGCTGGCTGCACACAGGTGAGCTACTCAGAAGTTGCTGGAGAGCTACTGGTTGGAGACCCGTGCATGAACCCAGTAAAAATACATCATGCAGACTAACACAGTCTTCTGCATAAGCATTAAATTAGGACTCAAAACCGTACAGTTTGTGCCTTGAAGCGCAACATCATGAAAGTGATCCAAACATTTACCTCATACCCTTGTATGTTTCCCTGGGTAGCCTCGGATTCTATAGACTGACTCTTCTGGCAGGGCACAATAATCCATATGCAGGAGCCACTCTGCAACTGTATGGAGGCACAACTGCACTCCTGTGCTTCGCAGTATCCCTCTTGGCCACTAAGCAGCCAATATTGCACAGTTTCTTCCCATTTGCCCCATCTCATTCATGATAGATACCTAAAAGGGTCCTTCCGGGGAGCAGGCTACACTGGGAAGCATAGGACTTGTAAGGTGGTCAGGACCCTGGACCAGAATGGGCGAACTTGTGGGCACTTCCAAGTCCAATGCAACAAGGCTTTCACCCTTGACCCACAACGGGCACAAACTTGTGTTGGGGATTATTTAATTCCATCAACATTTACTTTATTTGGGGTATTACCCCTTAAATACATTTAGAAAAGTTAAATTAATCACCTATTAACAACAATAAAACAGCAAAAATGCGGAATATACAATACATCTTAAATCTGGTATCATAAAAACATATACAATGTGTACACCGTCCCATAATAATCTTCCTCGTTTTATTTCTTTCATATAGTTGCTCAGAGGTATAGTATATTAAATGAAAATATTTTAATCATACCAAGCGCAAACCTGAGGAAATTCCCAGTGTTCAAGCAGCCATCTTAGCTTCAAGCTATTCATAATTGTTGTGCCTGGTTGAAGAGGTACCTAAAGCGCTCAGCCTGAAGCGATACAGGCCAAGGCATATCAGCAGGCACGGCTCATGGGGATGAGGGGGTCACACACACCGGGGCACGGGTCGGAATGTAAAAATTAAATAAACACGTTTGATTAGTCGGGGCGCCGTGATTCGGCGCTCAGCCAGTGACGGAGGGCCTGGGCCTGTTCTCCACGCAGGCTGTAATGCAGCCTACGTGGAGAACAGGGAAACTGTGCATGACTGTTTTGGGCGGCTCGAGAGAGCCAGCTGAACGGTAATTGGAGGGTTGTACCTCTCCTTTCCTGCAGCCCTGCCCCACCCCCTCACGCACAGCTGCAGCAGCAGGAGGGCAACAAATAATGATAATAACATTATGTTATTATCATTTTATTTTTTCCTTTTTTTACTGCTTCAAGGCAGAGAGGGGTGAAGCTCCTCTGCCTTAACGGAGAAGCCACCACTGGAGCATATGCTAGATACAGACTGCATAGATCACGACACAAAATATTAGTTTCCCCTGGAGTGGCAGCTAAGTGACCCACATACGTGCTAAAAACAGGAAGCCAGGAGGGACAAATGGGTGACCCACAAGCATGCCCTGGTTTAAGGCAGCTGGCTAAATGCTCTATATTATTTCCCCAGAGGTATTTGAGCCCCCTACAGGTTTGCACTGCAGGCATAAACAAGAGAGACAACCATCAGGTAATTAGCCATGCTTTATAAATCTTGATTAATTGAAGAGAGAACAATTTAACGAGAAGCCAGCTCATTAAAGGTAGGACAGAGGAACAATCAAGTGCCCATCCAAGAATGATGGATAGTCACCATTGAGGTGCACTATTAAAGGGCAGTCACTTTAAAAGCCGGCCCCCAAAGAATTGTCAGTGGAGAAACCCACGTTGTGCACTAGTTAGAGGCAGACACAAAACGTGAGCTAAAGGACCCATGATCTATAGCATCTACACAGGTGAGAAAAGAGGCAAAGGGTAAGAACAAGTCCTGCTCAAAGGGCAATTAGGTCAAAATGAGAAGAAGTGGAAATGTAAAAGGGTGGAAAGTAGGGAGGCAAGGGGGAAAGACGGCAATGAAAGGATAGAAAAGTGAGGTAAAACTAGGAACCATACAGAAGGTCAAAGGTGCCTTGTTGAGATGAAAGCAGAGGATGGAGAGAGGGAAAGAAGGTGAGAAGGAACCGAGAGAGGAGCAGGAAGGCAGACTGGGTTAGAAATAGGCCTGGCTCTGGGCAAACTGATATGACAAGAACAAGAAGAAAGAGAGTCAGAAGGAGGCAAAAAAGGCAGAAAGGAGGAAGGCAAGAGTGACCAGTGGAGCGATAAAAGAGGCAAAAGTGGAGTAAGGGAAAACTGCTCCAAATAAAAGGAAAGGGGGGGGATGGAACAGGGGTGGGAAGGGCGGGTGAGGGAGGAAATAAAGTTGTGGCAGATCGAGCAAACAAGGGACACCGCAGAGTTCAATGCTAGTTCAGGGCACCGCCTGATTGGCATGGTTGTCACGGCAGAGGTTGCACATGGCTATTCTGACGTTAGCTACTGCACAAGGAGATAGAACAAGCATAGCCTTTGCAGCATGGTACAGAAGGGTATACTAGTACCTCCATCCCTCTTCTATTCTCCAAGGTCCCAGTCCAGGCAAAGTTTGCATTATGCTTGAAATTAAGTGAATAATAGATAGATGCCTGTGTGCCTACCATCATTTATCCTTTTAGACAACAGAGGGCCCCTGAAAAGGGAGGAAATGAGGAGCAATGAATATAGACTCAGTCGTTACTATATTGGATTGACATGTCCAGCCGGACAGAGGTCTAATATTTACTTCTAAATGATAGAGAGGTATTAGACAGCAATACACAAGGTGGGGCGCAAGCATGTGCCCTACTTAACACATGAACAACGTACAATTAAGGACAAAAACAGGAAACAAGGGGCTTTTAGGCAAAAGCTTAATGGTTCGTTGCACTTGATGAATGCACAGTGTCAAAGTACAACAAAACACAATCTACACCTTTACAATTTCAGTACACTCAAGGTTTGGAGTGTATAAGGTGTTTCAAAGTGTCGACGGCGTTTCGATCCGCCTAAGCATTACGTGGATCATCATCAGGACATCCATATTTTATTTATTAATTCATATCTGGTTAGGACCAATAGGCTTTTTTCTGCCACCTTGACACATACAAAATTACAAAAGAACAAAAATTATAATTTCCTAGACCCCAAACAATTGTCCGTTCCTAAAGTACATTGCGTTCCACTGTGAGGTAATCCTATGCACATTAGAGATATCCTCTTCACCTCAAAGAAAACTTTTTTGTGTGCAAGTCCGTTATATTTCAATTCAATATTCAACGGATTCCTCCTTCTCCAGCTGCGGACACGCTTCAGCCCTACTACTTGGGCCTCCGGTACGAGGAACAACTGAAAGATGTTGAGGAATTGACGGGTTACTCGTCGGCTGGAACACAGACGCTGATGGAGCCTGTGGTGAATCGTATCAGGCTCACGTGGAGACTTTGGTTAGAAGGAGATAGTTACGAGTGGGGCAGCCACATTCTATGAATTTTACGGACATTATTGTGGCTTAACCTCTTTGCCGCGAGGGTAATTCCCCCACGGTGCCGGTGGGAGGGGGGGAGGGGGGCGGGGGCCGTGGTGCTCGTGACGAGCCCGGCCCAGCTCGCTCGTCATGAGTCACAGTAGAGCTGTGCTCATGACGAGCTGGGCTCATCACAACCCCGCCCACGGATTAATTTTCCCGCACAGGCGGGGGATCAATTGCGCGTGGGCGTGCTGCGGCAGTTATGATGAGCTCAGCTTGTCATGATCACAGCTCCACTGTGACTCATGACGAGCTGGGCTCTCATGAGCATGGAAGGGGTTAAGAATAGCCCATTACCGGATACATTTTACATTTGAGGATTGTTACAGTCTTAGAAATAAGGCTGGATTAGGAAAATTGTGACGACACCAGGATTTGCCTTTCTTTTATATTCCGACAATTCCACGACATCTTTCAGTTGTTCCTCGTACCCCAGTCCTGATGAGGCCCAAGTAGTTGGGCTGAAACACGTAAACAACTGGAGAAGGAGGAATCCGTTGAATATTGAATTGAAATATAATAACGGTCTTTGAGGTGGAGAGGATACCTCTAATTTGCATAGGATTACCTCACAGTGGATCGCAATGTACTTTAGGAACGGACACTTGTTGTGAAAACATTTGGGATCTAGAAAATTGTTATTTTTGATCTATTGTAATTTTGATTGTGTTCTATATGTGTGGTGAATATATTTTTGTCTGATTGTTTCTTTTAAAGTTGGCAGAAAAAAAGACTATTGGTTCTAACCAGATATGAATTAAGAAATAAAATATGGTTTTGACCGGGAATGAATAATGAATGTGATTTATTGAGAAATATATATAAATTTGATGGGATATTGAACCAATATATCTGAGTAATTAAATGTACCCTATCATTAATGTTTAGGATATCTGTTCCTCCACATCATTTGTTTTTTTTAACACATTTACAGCCCAGAAAGTGGAGGAAGATTTGGGCAAACCCCTTATACATATGGTGCTATCTCAGTAGAAGCAAGTTTGTGTTCAGGGAGAGGTTTGTTTTCAAGTCAGAGATCCAAGTGAAGGAACTCCTTCAATCAGTTTTTGTGTGCAAGTTATTCTTTATTTCGTTGTATGCATAATAATATAAAATCAGTTATGGACAAAGCCAATAGGCCCTTCTCTTCTCCGAAGGCCAGATGGTTCGTATCAACTTTTTTTTCCCCCTCCATTTGGTTAGTCACACCAACTGTGTTGAAACTGTTTAGAAACATGTCAATATCTTCTTTTTGACACAGTAAAAGAAGCTTTTTTTGAAGAAGTTACATTTTCCCAGAATGCATTTTTCAAACAAAATCCCAGTTCAGTTAGAGAGCTACCACTCCCTTGTTCTGCCTTGCTCCTCGTTATTATGTTGATCTTTTGTCACCATGGAGTTTCACAGATATTTTTACAGGAGACGCACCTGATGCCATGTTCTCTCTCCCGACTCCAAGCGCGTTACTGGGGCGAAATACACTCTTCTACCTACTCTTCCTATGCTAGGGGGGGTTCTATTCTAATACGCAGGGATCTTCCCTGGCACACTGCCCAAACACTTATAGACCCTAAGGGCAGGTATGTAGTTCTCCATGGTTCACTGTTGGCCCAGCCCATGACACTCGCCGCGGTCTATGGTCCTAACTCGGACGACCTGGTCTTCTTCAATCATGTATGGCATCTCATCTCCTCCTGTGGCCCTGCTGCGGTTGTCTGGGGTGGGGATTTTAATGTCATCTTATTGGCGACGCTCAATAGGTCAGGTCCCCATGCGTCCCACCAACGCGCCACCAAGGCCCTCACTTCCATCCTACTCGAAAACTCCCTGTATGACGTCTGACCCGATCCCGCGAGGGCACCTGTATGACCTGTGCGAGGGGCTGCTGGTCACGCATTGACTACTGGCTGACCTCCACTGACGTCCTGCTGTGGCTCACCGATGTAACACATATGGCGCGTACCTTCTCCGACCATGCGCCGGTCCAGATGCGCCTTCGACTTCCCCACTCCCCACAGCGAGCTTTCTCTTGGTGTCTTCCACCAAACTCCCTACGGGACACCATTTTTTGCGCAGACATCCAAACTGCTATTGTTAATTACTTCAAACTTAACAAGGGTTCCGTGGACTCGGCTTCCGTACTTTGGGATGGCTTTAAGACAGTATTTCGGGGTGAATGTATATCCAAACAAGCCGGCGTGCTCCGTTTCATCCGCTCTACTTTGGCTAAGCTCGAGAAATAGATAAAAGAGCTGGATGCTGCCCAGGCTGCGCACCCCAGCCCCGATAATCTAGTACAAATACGTCAAAAACATACAGAGTTTTCAGAAGAGGCGGATCGTGAACTCTCTTTTTTTGGCCGCAAGAGCCGGGCACGACGCTTCGGTGAGGGCGATCGCCCGGGTCATACTCTTGCTAATCTCCGCCCACCACATGGGGTCGTAGGCCTGCTCCCAGGGTTAATAGTTGGCTGGAGGATGCCTCTCGATGTCAGACTTTATTATCGGAGTTTTGGGATTTAATGCCCGCTAGGTCCAGACCAGTTGTAGTAGTTTAAAGCATGCTGCCACTGTATGGGAGCGAGTATTACTTTGTGCGTGTGTGTGGAGATAATGTGTCTGTGTGTGTTGTGGAAATTGAAGCGGGCAAGGGCATGTATGTGTGAGACTGTGATCGAGACACAAATGTGTGTATGTTGTGAGAGAGGAAAAGAGAAAGACATGGAAAGACTGTGGGGCTTATTTACAAGCCCCTTGCGCCGCTGATGCGTCACTTTTAATATTGAAAAAAGGACGTACCAGTGGCGTAAGAGGCTTGTAAATAAGACCCTGTGAGTTTGTGTGTGCATGCATAGAGTAGCAGGGTTTTAAATGGGCCAGTTCCTTCCAGGACTCAGGACCGGTAGTAATTAAAAATAGACATTAAAATAGTCCCTATCGGCCCCTATACCATTGTCCTGTCCCTAAGCAGTAAAAACACTGATCGATTTCTGAACAATGAATGCAACAACTGTTAAGGTAATCCACGTCGGTGATTTGGTATATATTTCACTTGTTTTATTTAATTTTGCATTCCCTAAAAATGTTACCTTTTTTTGTTAGGATGTTGGTTTGTTTATTTTTTTTCAGCGAAAATGTTACCGTTTTTTTGAGGATGTTGGTTTGTTTATTTTTTTCAGCGTGGCATGTTACTCTTGTACAATGCTTCATCCTAAACACCTAATGATTATTGATAAAGCCAATAGTCATGGCTGGTGTTAGGTGTATGTTGGTTGTTGTGTATATATAGCTGGGTGCAACAGTGATGGAATGGACTGTCGTGCACTCTGGCACACAGTGCCTTTTTAAGCCGCCCAATGGGCAGTGCCACTGTGGCCGAACGCCCCAGGGCAACACTAGGATGAAATAACCGAAAGCTCATAGAGGCACCAAAATGCTAGATGGGTGGCACACTAGGGGAATCACAGAAATGTAGTTTACACGTGTAAGTCAGCCCTATACATGCCATGCCCCTTGTAACAATCCACCATTTTTTTAGTCCCTCTTAAAGTCCAGGAAAGAAAAAAGCAATTCTCCTATGAAATCCCTAACAGAGGCATAAATAATACGTACAAATATGCTTACAAATGCCGCTGGATATTTACATTCTATGCAAAACATGGGTTTGTCTTTTTATTTTACAAAAAAACTGAATATATTATTAAAATAGGCAACCCGTACCTTGTTAAAAATGCAATTTATTTCTTTTTTTGCAATGGTGACTTTATTTTTAAAACCCAAAATCTGAATTAAAAGATTAGATTCTAATAAAACAATTATAAAGAGAATTCAGCGTATGTCGTCAGCGGAGGGGCCCTGAAGCTGGGCTCAGAGGCCCAGGGTGTCTTAGTGAAGGCAGATGTGGGCGGCCCGTGCTGAAAATGTAACTTCTTCAGAAAAAGCTTCTTTTACTGTGTCAAAAAGAAGATATTGACATGTTTCTAAACAGTTTCAACACAGTTGGTGTGACTAACCAAATGGAGGGGGGGAAAAAAAAGTTGATACGAACCATCTGGCCTTCGGAGAAGAGAAGCTGGCCTATTGGCTTTGTCCATAACTGATTTTATATTATTATGCACAAAACGAAATAAAGAATAACTTGCACACAAAAACTGATTGAAGGAGTTCCTTCACTTGGATCTGGAGGCCTCTATGCTTGTGAGGAATCAAGCGCCTCTCTGAAATCAGGGCAATGTGCCTGAGAAAAAGAGCAGAGGGACAGCGAGTGCTCCCGCAGCAGTGGGGACACGGCCAGTCTGAGGATGAAGTGTGAAGGGGGAGACGTCAGGGGGATGGGAGGACGTGTGGGATATGGGAGAGGCGGGGGGATGGAGGGAAGAGGTGCGTAACTGAAATAGAGGCGAGAGGAAAACGTAGAAACCGTAAAAAGCAGAAGGGAGACGGGCCAGAAATATGAAAGAAAATAGCAAAGAGGGGAATGGCAAAATAGGAATGACCAGCAGGATAGAGGAGTGATGAGGAAGAGACGAAAATGGATGAGACAGGTTGAAAGGAGAAGGGGAAGGAAAATAAAGGAAAAAGGCAATCTAGGAACACAAGTAAGAGGTGGAGGAGTGAAGATGAAAAAGTGGAAGCAAGGAAGAAGCAGCATAGATGGGAAACTTGGGGATACCGGTTAAAAATGGTAGAGGTGGAAATAGAAGGGAGACCACAACGAGCTAAAGACGTAAAGTAAACTCGAGAAACGGTAGCAACATGAGAGACAGTGGCGTGGAATAGATGGAGAGAAGGGGATAGACCAGGTGGGAAATGGAGGGCATAAGGGAAATAGGACTGGGGTTGTTTGGAGATAAATAGCACAGATAGAACGGTCAGTAGGAGAGAAAGGAATGTAATATAGGGCAAAAGAGAGAAATTTCAATAAGGACAGAAAAAAGAAAAGAGGACAAAAGAAAAAAGTATGTAGTGAGAAAAAACGTAGTAGGAGGGATGAAAAATGGGAACGAATCAGGTCAAGAGGAGATTACGGCATGAGTTAGAGGAAAAAGAGCATGAGTGCGGCAAAAACGCACACCAAAAATCAAACAAAAAAATGGCATTAAGAAGGGAAAGGGGCGAAAGGGGACAGGGAGTTTAGAAGGCGTGTTAGAAAGGAAGGTTAAAAGAAGCAGGACGAGAGACGAAGAGAAAAGAATACAAGAGATAGGAAAAGAAAAATAATAAATGCTATGAAGAAGGAGTGTAAGGTGAAATTAAGAAGAGCGTCAGCCATTGTTAAAGGTAAATGCGGTAATACGAAAAAAAAGTGAGTAGCAGCTAAGTAGGAGACACCGTCTCCCGCCGCAAGTAAAAGATCAAATCCCGGTGGGCGGGGCCTAAAGCGGACAGGGTGGCAACCCTCAGTGTATTGCTTGCCTCCAGTGCAATCATTACACTGTCTATTTGCATTTTTTTTTTTTTTAATTATATTTTTATTGCAGAGTTATAAACAGCAGGAAAAGGTAAACAGCCAGTGCACTTGTGGGCTCCCCCCGTCCAATGACAGTTCACAGTTGTACACAGCCATTCAGCCCGCATCCCGGAGGCCGGGCGGCATATCAGATCGCTCGAGAGGAACACAACACAGTGTACGTCCCATTGGGACCCTGGCGGAAGGTCGTTTTACGTATCTGCTTTTACCCCCCCACCCGCAACAACATTCCCGTCAGCCATCTCCGTGGAATCAACGTAATTGCCCCCGTCGAGGCCTACTCTAGGCTATTCGGGCCTTCGTGCCAGGCCGTCCCAACCAATCAGTCTGCCCGCCACTCCATACCCCCTGTCCCAGTAGTTCCAAGGCCTCCCCCAGCCACCCTCCAATGGCTTCCGGCCCTCCCCAAGCCCCTCTACAACTAACCCCCCCAATGCCCCCCCCCCTGGCAACTGCTAAGGTGTGCGCTTCGCTCTACCGAACTGGATGGTTCCACTACAGTGCGTAGTGAGATACTTTTGTGTTCGCCCCGCGGTGTCCAGCGGCTTAGTCCTCGCCGTCCTCATCCTCAACCAAAGCATCACGCAGAGCCTGTACCACTAACTCCCATGCACGCGCCGCATCCAGAGCTTTCTCATTCCCCAACTTCACTGCTTGCTTCATCCGGAGCACGCTCTCGCAGTCAGACCATCGCAGCAACTCATTCTTCCATCTATGCAGTGAGGGACCCCCCCTGGCCTTCCAGTGCCACGATATTTCCCTTTGAGCCAATATCAGGCCCAGATCTATGAATTTACTTGTCACCTTGGTGTGCTTAGTATGCGGGAACCAGAGCAATAGACACGCCGCCATGTCGAATTCTACCTCCCTGTCAGTCACTTCATTCAGGAGTTCCCCTACCTCCGCCCAATAAGATCCCAGTTGTGGACACCCCCAAAACAAGTGGTCCATGTCCGCCCCAAGGGACGAGCACCGGGGGCAACAGGCATCCGGCACCCGAAAGTGCCTCTGTAGTTTCTCTGGAGTTAAATAGGCCCTATGGAGCACATAAAAATGGACCTGCTGAAAGCGTGCGTTCCTGGTGCCCTTCCACGTGCGTCGCAGGATATGGCCCCATGCCGTATCCGGTATGGGCCGGCCAACGCTCCCCTCCCATTTAGCTTTGAGCCCATGGAGTGGTTCCAGCCCTTCGTTCAGCATCCTATTATGGAGGCACGTCACAGCTTTGAATGTACCAGCCGCCATCACCACATATTGGCATGCCATAGTCGTCGCGGGCTCCAGGAGCCCCTCTTTCCAGTGCTTTTGCATGGCAGCCACAACAGCCGCGTGTAGGAGGAAGCCCCCCTCAGGCAGTCCGAACTGGTCCCGGAGCACGTCGAACGGCGCCAACGCCCCATCTATATAAAAGTCACCCACCACCTGCAACCCCGCGTCCTCCCAGTCCATCAACGGGGACCAATCCCCTCCGTGCGGCAAAGCCGTCAACATCCCGATCGGGATCTCCGGGGCATAAGGCCGCGATGCCCTCGCTCTCCGAAGGCTCCTCTGCCAGCACAGCCGGAGCGTCCGCTCCTCCATGGTGAGGGACCGTAACTCGAGCCGTTGCTGCATAATGATGTACGACAGCACGTGGCGCTGTATCCCCCGACCCCGGTCTTCCTCCGGCCCCCGGAACACCCTGGCTACGTTCTGCGTGAGGACCTGCAGCTGCGCCGCCAGATAATACAGCTCAAGGTCGGGCACGGCCATGCCCCCCTCCAGCTTGGGGCGAAGTAGCGTGCTCAAGGCTATTCTGCGACGGCCATGCCCCCACAGAAAGCCAATAATCAGTGACCGCAGTTCCCTAAACACCCCCTGGGGAATCCAGACAGATAGCGTTCGGAAATAATAAAGGAAGCGGGGGAGCGCCACCATTTTCAACAATGCTATCCTGCCCAGGACTGTCAGCGGGAGGGTCGACCAGAAAGACAAGCTACCCCGCAGTGACCGGACACAACGGCCAATGTTACCCTCCAAAAGGTCAGCAGCCGAGTGGTAAATGCGGACACCCAAGTAGGTGATGCAAGAGGGTTCCCATGCCACACCCAAGTCGCTGCTAGGGGCTGGCGATCCCGCTCTCAGCGGAAACACGCAGGTCTTTGCCCAATTGACCTTAAGGCCCGACAGTCGGCCGAACTCGGACAGCAGATCCATCGCTCCAGCCAGTGCCCCCGAAGTGTCAGCTAGGTACAGGAGCAGGTCATCTGCATAGAGCGATATATAATGCCATTGCCCATCACTCACTATTCCCGCGTATCGGTCGCCTGACCTCGCATGGACCGCCAAGGGTTCCATCGCCAGGGCAAACAACAGAGGGGAGAGAGAGCATCCCTGTCGTGTTCCCCTGCCCACCGGATACGCGGCAGACACCAAGCCGCCCAATCGAACTCTCGCCGTCGCCGAGGTATACAAGACCCTCGTCCACCTTCGAAACCCATCGCCCATGCCGAACCGCTCCAGCACTCCATCCAAGAAAGGCCATTCCAAACTGTCGAAGGCCTTCTCGACATCCACGGACAGAACCGCCGGCGTTCCCTCCCCATCCAAGATGGCGTCCATTATTCCCACCAGGCGGCGGATATTCATCGCCGTGCTCCTCGTGGGTATAAACCCGGCTTGATCCCTGTGCACCAGGCCCGTCATGTGCGGGGCCAATCTAGTGGCCAGGATGCGACTCAGGATCTTATAGTCCACCGTCAGCATGGACAGCGGGCGATAAGACCTCACGTCCGCGGCATCCCGGCCAGGCTTGAGGAGTGGTACTATCAAGGCCTCCCGCATGGAGCCAGGCAATGCCCCCTTCTCGAAGGCCTCCGTATACACCGCCAGCAGCCTGGGCGCCAGAGCGTCCACATAGTGCTGATAGAACTCGACTGGGAGTCCGTCCACCCCGGGCGTCTTGTTACGGGCCATATGTTTGATAGCCACTCGAATTTCCGTAAGCGTGATCGGGCTACCCAGGTCCTTCGCGTCGTCCTCGTCCAAGACCGGAAGCGGCCTCTCCCCCAGGTACTCCACGATGTCCTGAACCCCCACTCCCAACTGACTCCGGTACAATTCCTCATAGTAACCCCTAAAGCGGTCCAATACAGCTGCCTGGGAGTACACCATCTCTCCCTGCGCGTTAGTAATGCTGAGGATCGGGCAACCCCTAAGTTCCGGGCTAGCTAATCTGGCTAAGAGGGTACCCACCTTGTCCCTTTCTGCGTGTGCCCTGATAATGTACTGCCTATAGTCATAACATCTCAAACGTTCCGTCTCCGCGGCTACCACTTCCTTCGCCTCCAATAACTGGGCCTGTAGACCTGGCCTAGTTGGCCTGCGGCGCTCCAGGTCCCTCAAAGTTTCCTCCGCTTTCATTAAGTCATTCAGCACTGTCGTTCGAGCATTCGAGAACCTGCCCAAGCACACCCCTCTCACCACCACTTTCATTGCATCCCATTCAATAGACCTACTCGTCGCCGTTCCTTCATTCGCACCGAAATAACTATCAATGCCCTGCCGGACCGCATCGTCGAACACAGAATCCTCTAGCGTCTCCGGACGAAGCCGCCATGTTGGTATTACTGAGTGCTCCCTCTGCCATTGAATATGCACCAACAGGGGGTTAGGATCGGATATCGTCCTAGCAAGGTACTCAGCATGGGTAATCAATGGGGCTAGGGAGCTCCCGCAAAGCACCGAATCAATTCTGACATGTAAATCATGGAGAGCGGAATAAAAGGAGTAATCCCTGGTTCCCCTGTGCCTCTCCCTCCAGACATCCAGCAACCCCCATCGTTCTTGCCAGTCCTTCCTGTGCGCGGCCAGCCTGCGCACAGGAGAGTCTACTAGGGGGGGATGGGACCTATCCAGAGCCACATCGGTAATCGAGTTGAAGTCCCCCCCTAGCACTATCGGACCCGCCAGGAAAGAGGCCAAGGACCCCGAGAGGCTATCAAAGTATCGGCCTTGGTCAGTGTTCGGTGCATAAACACAACAGAAAACCACATCCCGTCCATACAATCTCCCCTCCACCGCTACAAACCTGCCATCCGGATCTATTACCTGATTCAGCACTTGAAAGGGTATCCCCGCCCTCACCCAGATCAAGACCCCCCTGGCATACGCTGAGTAAGTGGTGCCAAAAACCTGGCCCCGCCATCTTTTCTGCAAGGCAGCGCACTCTTTTTTGGTGAGGTGAGTCTCCTGGAGCATAGCTATCTGAACCCCCCTGCGTACCAGGTATGCATGTACTTTGTGACGTTTCACCATAGTCCGCAGCCCCCGGACATTCCACGTTAGGCATTTCAAATTAGGTAATGTCCCCATTCCAATTCCGTACAGTCCGAATCAAACAACAACGGTCCATGACCCCCCCAATGCAGTTGCCCCCCCCCAAACAACCCCAAAACTGAAACATTCCCCAAACCCCACTCCCCAGGACAGAGCACACGAACCCAATGGCCGCCCCCATCCAAACCTTGATCCAACTTCTCGCACACTTACCCTGTGGTCTCCACCACAGTCGACCTTAAGGGCCTAGGGGGGGTGAGTCGCCGCCAACCCCAGCTAGCGGAGCCCGCGTCCCGCCCTTCATCCCCTCCGATACACTCAGCTCCCCCACCCGGCAACCCGCCCTCCAGCGACAGGATATCACCCTACCATGAAGTCCCGATCTAGTCCCAAGTCTATCTCAGCCGCAGAAAATAGTATCCGAAGTCTGTGGGGTCACCGTCGGCCCCTTCTGGCTCTCCGCCTCCGAAAGTTCCTCTCCTGTTCTGCTGCCCTCTCCTCCCGAGTCCGTTTCGGCCCGTTCACTGTTCTGTTGCGACCCTGTAATGGCCGCCGTCGCCGCGAGTGCATCCCTCTTCTCCGCCGCCATTTGAGCCTCCCGCTTCTCCCGCTGGCGCCTGTTGCGGGACCTGATGCGTTGTGACTGCCACACCCGGGGCTGCTTAGGCTGGTCTCGCCGACTTTGGTGCGTCCTATCCGTCCCTGCTCTGTACGACTCAAGCCATTGCCAAACTTCGTCCGGAGTCTGGAAAAAGTGTGTGGTGTCATCCATGATAATCCGCAGCTTGGCCGGGTAGAGCAAGGAGTACTGAATGCCTTCCTCCCTGAGCTCCTTCTTCACAGCAAGGAACGATGCCCTGTCCTTCTGGACCGCCTGCGTATAGTCCGGAAAGATCGTTACCTTGCTGTTCTCCACCTCATAAGGGCCCGACATCCTGGCCCGCTGGATGAGGAGGTCTCGGTCCTTGTAGTGGAGGAGCCGCACCACCATTGGTCGGGGGGGGCGGCCAAGCCCCGGCGGGCGAGCGGGCACCCGGTGAGCCCGCTCCAGAGTGAAAAATGGAGTAAGCCCCTCCGGCGCCACCACAGTGCGGAACCAGTTCTCCATGTAGGCCACCGCATCCTCCCCCTCAATCCGTTCCGGCAGGCCTACGACCCGCACGTTGTTCCGCCTATTTCGGCCTTCGGCATCCTCCGCCCTCCGCTCTAGAGTGTCCAGTCGGGCCAAAATGTCTGTAATCCTGTGCTCCGCGGTCACCACCGATGGCTTCAGGTCCAGCAACAGTTGGTCATGATCCTTGACCCGATCCGCCAGCTTCGCGTGATCCGCGCGTAGCAGCCCCAGGCCCGTGGCCACTTGGGCAATGTCATTGTGCAACGCCTCCTTAGTGGAGGTGATCGCCTCAAGGATGGCATCCAAGCGCCGGTTCAGCCGCTGTTCCTGGTCAAGCTCCGGGGAGGGACTCTCATTCAGCTGGGTCGATGTCGCCGAGTCCCCCTCGCGGCTCCCGGGCATCGGCCCTCCGATCGCCGCCATGTCAGGGCGCTGCGTCACAAGTCCGGCCACCCGTACTGCGGGTTCCCCCGTGGGTCCGTGCCGGTCACCGGGCACCGGGCAGTGCTATGTCACCGCCAATGGTCTCAGGAGCAATGACCAGGCGGACGAGCTCCGTTCCGTCCCCCCCACTGGGCCTGTGGGGGGAGGTTGAGTCGTAGGGCGGCGGTCGACGAGAACCCCTGATCTCCTGGGTGAATCGGGCAGCGTCCCCCGGTCTCAGGGCTTCGTGCCGCCAATCCCAGTGCGTTGGGCAGCCGGGTTCAAGGTCCCTCTCTGCTCGGCGACAGCCGGACTCAGGGCTGAAGTTCGGGACCGTCCGACCTCCTCGCCGCCATTTTCTTCACACCCCGGACTACACCTCGGCCGCCTCTCCCTCGATCTCCTCGGGGCCAGCAGTCCCCCAGCGATTCACCGATTATGTCCAGCTGTCCCCTTACACTTCAGAGGGCAGGAACGTCGTCTCTGGGTCGCCTAGGGTCCCGAAAAACAGGAGAATTAACGGGATTCCGCGCGGAGCTGCGAGCTCACGCCGCCATCCCGATCGGCGTCCAAGCCACGCCCCACTGTCTATTTGCATCATCCATGACGCAAAACAATGCGCACAAATCAGAATTGTAGGCGGAGCAGCGACACGACTTCTGGAATCGTATCAATTACAAGAAGCCCTCGCATGGCGCTGCTCACGCCAGGCGAGACCTAAAAAGAGCGGTGGCTCTCACACTGTGAACTTAAATGACTTCATCACTGTAGGAAGGTAGGATCCTTCTGCATAGTTGAAAAAACAGCAATGGACTGCACACTGCTAGCCCCTCCTCCGGGTCGCCCCTAAGCACTCTGGTATGTGAAGTGCCTGAAGTTCGAAGAATTACTGAAAGTTCGTAAGGGGTTCACCTATATAGGTGCAAGTAGATACTTGTTATTCATCCGATCTCTAGACCCGGGACATGGCCCGGGTTTCGGGATATCTTCCCTCATCAGTAGAGAAAGTCAATAGGGGTGGAAGAGAAGGCCGCCTCCTAACCATCACTGGCCTTGTTGCCCAGCATGCAGGTGCGTCGTCCAGAAGCTCGTCTGCTTGGGCGGCTCATGGGAGCACTTATGTAGAAAAAACAGCAATGGACCGCACACCGCTAGCCCCTCCTCCGGGTCGCCCCTAAGCACTCTGGTATGTGAAGTGCCTGAAGTTCGAAGAATTACTGACAGTTCGTAAGTGGTTCACCTATGTAGGTGCAAGTAGATACTTGTTATTCCCCCGATCTCAAGACCCGGGACATGGCCCGGGTTTCAGGATATCTTCTCTCATCAGTAGAGAAAGTCAATAGGGGTGGAAGAGAAGGCCACCTCGTAACCGTCACGGGCCTTGTTGCCCAGCATGCAGGTGCGTCGTCCAGAAGCTCGTCAGCATGGGAGGCTCATGGGAGCCCTTATGTAGAAAAACCAGCAATGGACCGCACACCGCTAGCCCCTCCTCCGGGTCGCCCCTAAGCACTCTGGTATGTGAAGTGCCTGAAGTTCCAAGAATTATTTAAAGTTTGTAAGTGGTTCACCTATGTAGGTGCAAGTAGATACTTGTTATTCCCCCGATCTCTAGACCCGGGACAGTCTGGGTGAGCGAGTGGCGGCTGTCGAAGAGGTGGAACAGACCAAAAGCGAAGAAGTGGAACAACTCCAGCAAGAACTCCACCGCCTCCGGGAACAACAAGTTGACCTGCAGGCGCATGCAGAGGATCGAGTGTGACTAGCTTCCTACAGGACATGTTCCGGGAAATCTTGGGGGAGGCAGCTTACTTTGTGCACTCTGTCGATGCGAATGTCAGAGTAGGCCTGGTGCACCGTGCACCTGCCCCCCCACCTGACATCCTGGCCTTTCTGCCCGACTTTCCCTTAAAAGGGAGGATCCTCTGGGAGGCGCGTCAGAAACAGCCTCTCAAGTTCCAGGGGCATCCTGTGGCACTTTACCAGGACCTTTCAGCAATCACACTACAATAACGGAAAGCATTTAAAGTAGTAACAACGTTCCTGCTTGATAAGGGTGTCCCCTACTCATGGGGGTCATCCATTTAGATTGATATTTAAGTGGAATGGGACCCTGCACCAGATGAGATCCCTACGAGATACCTGTGCCCTGCTAGGCATCGAGCATAATAAGGAACCCCTCCCACAAGAAGCCTCACAGAGACCCTCACAAGAACTATCACAGCGACCTTCACAGGGAGGGTGGCAACGGGTTGGCCGCAGATGTTCGCCCAGAACTAACCTGAAACCGGACCTCGCAACCATGATACAGGAACAGGCCTTGGCCATTCAAGAGGTGTCCGGGGACACATCATCAGCTGATTGACCTTGCTAGGCGGGGAGACTCTTTCTCATTACAACTATGCGGGTCGGGGAGGAGGGCGGACGAGGGGCCGGAACGATCGCCGATGCCACACGCTCCTTCACATAACTTCACCACAGGCCTGTGCTGCATGTTACCTGGCCTGGAACTATGACACAACGTTGGGATTTCTCTGTTGGGGTTGCGGTGGGTGGCGGGGGGACTGGGTGTTGGGGTTAGGGTGGGGGGAGGAGGGTTGCCTCTTGCTGGTTGGAGTGACACTCAACGGTTAGTTTGCTGGGGAGGGGAAGGCGGGAGGGTGGTTGGTTGGGAGGGGGTGCGGGTGTTGGTTGAATTGCTGGGCAGGGGAGGGGGGGAGGGAACAAGTGTGCTGACAGGGGCTGAAGCCCACACACAGGGAGCAGCGCGTAAGCACGCGGCAAGTGGCGCAGTTACTACATCCCGGTGATACGAGTTCTGGGGCTCCGTTGAAGGTTCTCACTTTGAACGTGAAGGGCCTTAATAACCCCAATAAGCGGCGTGCGATCCTATCATATCTAGAGAACTCAGGCGCCGCTATCTGTTTACTTCAAGAAACCCATCTACTCACCAAAGACTCGCATAGGATGAGGTCCCGTGCATTCCCTCAACAGTTCTTCTCCTCAACTTCTGACAAAAAGGCAGGGGTCGTGATTCTGGTTGCCAAACACTTTCACGGACAGATTGGAGACAAGGTTGGGGAGATCAAAGGTAGACTTCTTGCCTACAGCATCAGGGTGGGAGGTATTACCATGACAGTGGGGTCCGGGTACGCCCCTAACTCATGTCAGGACCCCTTCATCACAAACGCCTTGTCGGAGGCCCTACGATCCTCGGATTCTTTCATAATCATGGGTGAGGACCTCAACCTGGTAATAAATAAGGAGAGGGCCAGATCGGGCCATCGCTTCAGTAACACAGGTGCACTTTCGGTGAGTTAAAGACCCTGAGACCTTGCACTACACCTTTTATTCACATGTGCACTACACGTACGCCAGACTAGACCACTTCATAGGCTCCTCAGAGCTGGACACTCAGGTGGTAGAGGTGGACATCATTCCTGCCATATCAGATCATGATGCCGTGGAAATAGCGATTATAGTCCCACGCGTCGGGACGCCGGCCGGCCGGTAAAGGCTGAGGGAGTTCCTCCTGCAGAGTAAGTAGGTGGTCCTCCAACTCCGCAAGTGCATCACTATCTCGACCTTAACGACAGGCAGGACATGCCTGTGGCAGCCGTGTGGGGGACCCTAAAGGCGGTGGTGAGAGGGGAACTAATAGCCGTTTCGGCTGCGGAGGTCAAAGACCGGAAAACCAAGCGGGAATCTCTAGTGGCCAAGGTGGTTAAATTGGAACGGGTACACAGTCGCACAGGAGCTCCAGGGATTTGGAAACAGCTAAAAGTCACCAGGGCTAAGCTGGCAAGCCTAGACACATATAAGGCCGAATAAGCTGCCCTCAGACTTCGGCATACATACTATGTGGGTGGGAACAAAACGGGACGCCTCCTAGCCAATGCACTTCGGGCCTAGGTCCAACGTTCTAAAATTGTAACCCTACACAACGAGCAAGGGGAGGAGATTCACGACGAGGCACAACCAGCAGGGGTGTTCAGGGACTATTATGCCTCTCTCTACAAGGCAGATCCCACACCTGTAGCTAGCGCTGAAACCGGCACCGCGCTTAACGCAGCAAACGCAGGGTCACTGGACACACCCATCAGGATTGAGTAAGTGGTCAGCGCGATCTCCCGCCTCAAACCCCTGAAATCGCCTGATCCTGACGGGTTCTCCTCCGGTTTTTACAAGGTTTTTTTTGTCCAATAATTGCTCCGATTGTTACCAAACTTTTAAATTTGTTCCAGGGCCCCGGCTCCATCCAACCTGACATGCTGGAGGCCGACATTATAGTGCTGCCTAAGACGGGCAAAGATACCACCCAGTGCTCCGCCTACTGGCTGATTTCCTTACTTAATATAGACCTGAAGCTCGCTTCAAGGCTTGGACCTGGTCTCCCGGGGATTATAGAACCGGACCAGTCGGGCTTTATCCCCGGTAGACAATGCAGCGATAACGCCAAACGCATCCTCCACTTAATTGACAAAGCCCATTTCCAACACTCAGACTCTGTGCTCCTAGCCATCGACGCTGAGAAAGCGTTCGATCGCGTTGACTGGGGTTTTCTCGAGAGGGTTCTGGTGAACTTTGGCATAGGGGAACGCTTCAGAGCGTGGGTTGCCAGCTGCTACCATCAACCACAGGCGCGGGTCCGTATCAACAGACTGAGCTCACGCCCCTTCGAAATCCAACGTGGCACCAGGCAGGGGTGCCTCCTCTCGCCCCTCCTGTTCGCGCTCTATATCGAGCCGGTAGCTCAGAGGGTGCGAGATAACACAAATATTCGCGGCATAACCTTCGGGGGAGAGCCACACTCAATTATTCTATACGCCGACGATATTTTGGCGGCACTTGATAATCCTAGGCAATCGGTGCGGGCCTTCTTAGAAGAGGTGGAGGCCTTCGGCACGATTTTGGGCCTCAAGATGAACAGGGTGAAATCGCTGATATTACCACTTGGTAAAAATTCCCACGCGCAAAGCGAAGCACTCGCGTACGGAGAGGGAACTACTAGTCCACCTGCAACTTCCCTATCTAGGTATTCTCCTCACACCCTCCACGGAACAAACGGTTGCCCTAAACTACGCTAAAGTAACGTCTCAGATCCAAGGCGACCTCAGGCTATGGCAGAAACAACCATTGTACTTGCTAGGGAGGATAGCGGCTATGAAAATGTCGGCACTCCCAAAGATACTATATATTTTCCAGTGCCACCTCCAGCAGGGACTATCAGGGCGCTGCAAGACGAGATACTCCACTTTACCTGGGCGGGGAAGAGACCGCAAATGCGCAGTCACCTAGCTTTTTGAGGGATGGACGAGGGGGGCATGGGGATTCCTAATTTGCAACAATACTTTCAGGCGGCACAACTGAGGTATTTGGTGGAATGGTACAGGCCTGAGTCAAGGAAGAGACGGCTCTTCCGAGACAGGGCTATGTCTCAGACCTCATTATGGAAGATACCATTCCTCCGCCGCGCACACAGACCACGCTACCTCCAGAAATCACCAATTACGCGCACGATACTGGGCGTGTGGGACTCAGGAGCTACAAAGCAGGAACTCACAACATTCCAGTCCCAGCTAACTCCCTTACTCGACAACCCCGACTTCCCTCCAGGAACTGACGCCCACATGTTTCCACTATGGCGAGGTTCCAACTGCAGATCGGCGGGGCATCTTTTTGACCTAGAGGGCTTCCTCCCACTCTCCACACTGTCACAGCTCTACGATGTCGTCTCGCCACAGCTTTTTCAATATTTCCAATTCCGGCACTGGTTAACACAGCCCGAGATTAGTCACTTATTTGGTAGGCGACTGAAAGGATTTGAAAAATGGTTGGTTACGAAAGAGTCGGACCGCGGTTTAATTACGGATCTTTATAAGATGCTTTCTCCTCCCGCCGAAATGTCCCGGTCGGCCGGTCAAAGACGCTGGGAAGAGGAACCGGGGAGAACGCTCACGCTCCGGGAGTGGCAATCGATATATTATTGGGCCAACCATACGGCTAGGAACACGACAGGTAGGGAGTCAGCCGTGAAGCTCGCCACATATTGGTACTTGACCCCAGCTAGATTACACAGGGGCAACCCATCTCGAAGCTCGACCTGTTGGAGGGGGTGTGGTGAGATAGGCACCCTGACGCATCTTCTATGGGACTGCACCGAGGTCACGGCCTATTGGACGGCTGTTCTCGACGACATAGACACCTTCTTTGATACTGAAATGCAACGGTTTCCAGCTTACACCATTCTGGGACTCCCGAACATGCTCACGTTCCCGTTAAAATCCATCAGGGGCGACAAATGGGTCTAGCACTGCAGGCAGCCTCCCAACACATCCTGTCTCTTTGGGGGACTAACACGCGACACACTCACACAGACTGGTTGCACAAACTCTGGTACACAATGGGGATGGAACGCATTCAAGCCACACTCAGACAGAGCATGGCCACCTTCCACATGATCTGGCAACCACTATTAACGCTCCTATCCCAGGAATTCAACGAAATAACATGCCCCAGATACCTCCGCCTACTACGCCCAACGGATGTAGATCATGTAGACGCAGAGTCCCAGCCGGAGGCACCGTGAGTGTTCCATACACAGGCTCTACCTAATACACATACATCGGCACACTGGTTGGGGTGGGGGGTTCTTGGGGGCTGGGGGTTTGTTTGCTTTGTTGTTCATTGTTTGGGCTCATGGGAACCTCATGCTTAGATTAGTAAGTCCACATGGCGACACTACTCGAGGACATTTGTGGGGCCCGAAGGCCCATGTAGATCATATTCAGCTTTATGTATTGTGGTCACCTCAGTCCATCATTTGCATTTTCTCGTGGTCTCAATACAGTAATACAATGTCTCTGTTTTTCCTTTTTCTAAAACCAATAAAAACAATTTAAACCAAAACTATGGAACATAGCTGTGTTTCTGCTGGATTCTGCCACTCCCATGTCACATTGCCAGGTGGTGTGTGAGGCAATTGATCTAGTTACATATACATTGGAGTACATTGTTTTATTTGTCACCTTTGGGACTTCAGGTTATTTTGTGGAATGTGATAGATGCACTGTTGCCTAACTGATGAGGCAAGTTTTTTTGTACAAATTTCAGAACATGTATTTGTTTGAGAGCTAACCGTTGTCGTACGATTCACCATAATTTGCCGTGACTTCCTAACCTAAATCATTATTAAATGACTTGAGTAGTTTAGAAATAATCAGTGCACAAAGTAATACATTTGCGGTGTAAAGAACTGATGTCAGTGTATTTACTGAATGCCTGCTGGCCAGTTTCAATTGGCAATTGAGCAAGATAATTGGCTGATATTATCCAGGATTGCAATTATCCAAGATAGCGGAGCATCTCCCAGGATTATACTGGCAACCTAGATTTTTAACAAAACAAGGACCTACAGATATAGGGACTAGTCCATGACCATTCTATGGAGTCTGTGATTAGTGAAAGTCAGGGAAGTGGTCTCTCCATGATGCCTCATTATGAGAGATTAAAAAAGAAGCATTTACAATGCAATAGGTCTCGCATTTGGGAGAGTTAGAGCTATTGGCTTTGTAAATGAAAATGTCTTTTTCCAATATGTTTTGCTTTGGAATGTAGTGGATGCATGTGGTGTGGAATGAAATTATATGGGTTGTATTTGAATTGTTAGTTGTAGAATTTCATGTGGTAGTATGGTGTGGTGTGGAGTGGAATTTTGGAGTTGAATAATGTGGAATGCTGAATAGAAAGGGGCGAGTGTTGCACAGAATATATTGAACAAGGGAGATAGAGAGGGGTAGTTAGTTTGTACAGGAAGTGGTGAATGAACTTGAGACAGAGGAGTAGAAAGTGTGTGTGAAAAAGTTGAGAAAGAAGGGGAGGGCAGGCTACAAACACATAAAAAGGATTACCTGTGTACACAGAAGACACCATAAGAAGAGGAGGAGAGTGTGGTATGAGGGATGGGAACCTTAAAAAGGTAAGTGAAAGACACTGCGCTTAGTATGTGTGAGCAGGCAAGATTGACAGGAGATAAGGAATGTGTGGGAGGGATGAGAGAGGGCAGTGGGATTGTGAGATGAGATGTGGTAGAGGCATTGTGGGGGAGAGATGAGGGGGCAGTGGGTGTGTGGGGTAGAGTTGACAGGATTGGTGGAAGTGCAAGGGAGAGATGTGTTTGATTGCAATAGTTTGTTGTATTATTGTGTGGCGTGTGAAGATATCAATTAATGAATCAAGTAAGATCATGAGTATCACATAAAAGGCACAAGATATGCAAGAATGTTAGATGACCACAACTAGGATTAAAGCCAAGTCAGCAAACATTTTAAATCGATAAACATCATTAAAGTGATGTTTCAAAGGAATGTGTGACAGTGCAGGACTTGTGTATAGTGAAGAGGTGAGGAAATGTAGAAAGTGAACAACAAGCATTGGCATAGCCAATAGGTATCGCTTTATCGCTTTTGGCACCTTACAACTATTTAGTTATGCAGCACAATATCCTTGGTGCAACAACATCAACTGTTGCATGGCTAAACTCTTATAAGGTCCCAAAGGAGAAAGCTATTGGCTATGCCAATGCTTGTTTTTTTTAACTTGTAAATAAAACAAGTTCCTTATTCAATTATTGTGCTCGGGTTTTTTTTTTTGGAAACACATTTTTATTGTCATAATTGTAATACAGCACAGGGCCCTGACATCCAGGGTACCGGTCACAATAAGCAGTACACCATTACCAGCAAATGACATTTTCTGTAATATAAGCATATAAAGGAGCAGGATAATCAAGATTCTCCGCCACCCCCAACTCAACAACCCCCCACCCTCATACCCTTCCCAACCTCCCCTCCCCCCACCGAAGTCGCCCCCCCCCCCCCCGTCGCACAGCTCTCACAAGGCTCAGAACAATACAAGGAATAAATGACTATAATGAACATGTATTCTGCCACACACCCAGTCGGGCGCTACCAAGCCACTGGAAACATTCACTCCCCCCGCCAGTCACCCCAGCATAGCACCCCTCACACATCCTGAGGCAAGTCATCCTGCTCCATGGGCGGCTCCAGCCACACCCCCCTGTATTCTGCCCAGCGTTTCCAAATTTTGTAGCGTTTCTGCGGGCAGCCTCTAGCAATAAAGATCGGACGTTCCAGTCCCATGCAAAAATCCAATCCCCGTTTCCAGACTGTCAATTTAGGTGGGCAGGGGTCTTTCCAACCTTTGGCTATGTCTCTCTTGGCAGTGACCAAGCCCAGCAGTAGCAGGTGTCGTTTGTATATATTGCCCCGCACATTTTCCATAACATGTAGGAGAGCAAATTGCGGTGTGCGCAGGAGCTCCCATCCTAGCACCTCAGCTAGACAGGCCAGGACCCCTCCCCAGAAACGTGCCACAGCCCCGCAGCTCCACACGGTATGCAGAAAAGTCCCCTCATCTTGGAGACAGCGGAGGCAATGCGGCGAGGCTATAAGACCCGCACGAAATAGACGAGCTCTGGTAAAATATACCCTATGGAGGTATTTAAACTGGATCAAACGGAGGCGCACCCCTAGGCGAGGCTAAGGCCTCCCTCCAATCCTCCTCCTCTAGCTCGCCAACATCACTCTCCCAATAGTCCCTGAGGGTCTGAAGGGTAGGGGAGCTATGGATGACCAGCTTTTGGTAGATGCGCGAGATTTGTTTGGTTACTAGGTCGCCCATGAATACCTTCGCCTCCAAAGGATTGAAGTCTGGCAACGTCTCCAGTCCCACCAGGCTAGGGGACAGGGCATGGCGAAATTGAAGGTAGCGGAAAAACTGGGAACTGGGCATGTAGAATTCAGCCCAAAGTTCTTGAAAGGATTTGATAGTAATATCCTGCATCACATCCCCCAGAGTCGATATACCCACCCTGTCCCACCCCCTAAAGCCATGCAAGGCGACCAGGGCCGGAAAACGGCCATTGTGCCATAGGAGCGTCTCAGCTGTCAGGACATTCCACCACCCCATGCGACGCAGAGCCAGTCTCCAGATCAGAAATACTGTCCGAGTAGCCGTGGGCAGCGCACTGCATAGGGGCGCCGAATAAAGGATAGAATGGAGCGAATTGGAGCCCAGTGGAGCCCATTCAGAAGCACTCCATAGCATAGGCCGGATCTGCACGATCGCCATACCACCATTCATTGAGCATTAATAAATGCGAGGCCTGGTAGTATGATTAAATGTCCGACGTGGCCAGTTCCCCACAGAAGGCAGAAAGGAAGCACGTGCGCAGCGCAACCCGCACTGCACCCCGCTCCCATAGGAACTGGCCCAGTTGGGAGTTGACCTGACGGAACCAGCTGGAGGGAACCAAGTAGGGATGATTCTGGAGTTGGTACAGCAAACGCGGGAGCGCTACCATCTTAAAGATGGCCGATCGCCCATAGATAGTGAGCGGCATACGCGCCCAAGTCTTAATATCAGCGCGCACAGCCGGGACTCAGATAGGAAGACCCCCAAATATTGAATCCCTCCCACCTTCACCTGAAACGATGTGGCCCAATCTCCAACACTCACCGTCCGGTCGCCCAAAATTCATCAAGTAGACTTGCGGGGATTCATATATAGGCCGGAAGTCTCCCCGAAGATCTGCAAGATCTCGAGCAGGCGTGGCCCCGAGCGCTGTAGTTCAGTAAGAAAAAATAGGACGTCATCCGCATAGAGCACTATTCTATCGGACGGGCCTTCTACCTAATCAAACCCACGTAGCTGAGCTTCCATCTGCACCCATGAAGCAAGTGGCTCCATGGCCAGGGACAACAAATACGGTGACAGTGGACACCCCTGGTGGGTGCCACGTCGAATATTGAAAGAGGAGGATCTCGCTCCTGCTACCTGAACCGACGCAGTCAAGTCAGTGTATAAGAGGCGAACATAAGAAAGGAAGCGGGGGCCTAAGTTAAGCCGCGAAAGTAAGGAAAAGAGGTACACCCAACTAAGGGAATCAAATGCCCTGTCTATGTCTGCCAGGAGAAGCCCCGCCTGTCGCCCCGTCACTTTAATAGCCTCCATTGCCACGTGTGCCCGCCGTATATTGTGTCTGGTCGATCTGTGCGGCATAAATCCCGCCTGGTCAGGGTGCACCAAATCCAAGATGTGGGGCCGGAGCCTATTGGCCAGAGCTTTGGCCAGCACTTTGGCCTCAACATTAAGGAGCCAAATGGGGCGATAAGAGGAATGTTGCTCTGGGGGCCGCCCTGGCTTCGAAAACACTACCACCTCCGCATGCCGCCAATCGGGGGGAAGCCTACCCAGATCCCTAGCCTCCTCCAAAGCCGCCCGGTAGTGAGGAGCCAATTGGGTGTTATATTTCTTAAAAAATTCACTGGGGAAACCGTTAGGGCCGGGGGCCTTTCCGGTGTTCAGTTCACCCAACGCAGTGCCCAATTCCTCGGCCGTCAGGGGAAGGTCCAGCTCGTCACGTACGTCATCTGACACCACCTTGGGGGCAGGTCTGCCAGGAACCTGTCTATTTGATCTGGCAAAAGGCACTCACGCGGGGCATAGAGCTCCGCATAGTAGCGTGAGAAGCTGTCGGCGAGGGCCTCCGAGTCCGTTAACGGGTCACCTACGTCATCAAGGAGTCCTGGCAGTCGCTGTTTATGGAAATACCCCTGGCAAAGTCTATGGAGCATTTTACTAGACCTGTCCCCCTACTGGTAGATTCTACTACATGTGGCAAGACATACCTGATACGCCTCATCCATAAGTAGAGCAGCATAGGATTGCTGTGCCAGCAACAACCGATTCACATCCCCAGTCGCACCCACACAACTACTGCCGCGCTCCAGCGCTCCAATCTCCGCCTCAGCACGCACCAGTTCTTCCCGCTTACGCTTCCGCGTAGCCGCACACCAGGCGATATCCACTCCCCTCAGCGTAGGTTTTAGAGCTTCCCACAAGGTAGTGGCTCCCCTCACAGAGCCCACATTAGACACAAGATAGGCAGAAAGTATGTATATGCCGTCTATAGTCATCTTGCTGTAAGCGCCATACTGACATGCGCCAGCGAATTGGCTGTCGGCCCCAACCTAGCTGTAGCTCCACCGATATCAGGGAGTGATCCGACAGAACACGAGGGTGAATCATCGCTGAACTGAGGCAGCCCACCCTGGCTCTGGAGATAAAGAGGTAATCCAGCCTCAAGAAGGACCCATGCGCCGCAGATACATATGTATACTCACGCACCTCTCCGTGGGTATGCCGCCACAAATCAACCCAGTCCATACCAGCCACCAATCCCTGCAGCTTCGTACGGTGACTCAATAGCTCCCCCCCCACGCCGGAATCTGTCCCTAGCCGCATCCAAGACATCGTTCCAATCCCCACCAATTGCCATCATCACATCCGGGATATCTGCCCAAACGGCGTACAATTTCTCAATAAGAGACCACTGCAAGGGCGGCGGCGCATAAACACATCCCAGGACAATGGGGGTCCCCTCCACCACATCCTGCACCACAACATATCTACCCTGTGTATCCTGCCAAAGTCTTGTGTGAGTGTATGGGACCCTGCGATGCATAAGGATAGCAACTCTTCTGGACCCACGTGTAAACCCCACATGATACACCTGCTGGTAGCCAAATCTCTGCAAGCACATTACCTTAGTGCCTAAATATGTGTCTCCAGGAGCATGAGAATATCCGCTCCCGGACGCTTCACCTGCCGCAACACTACCCCTCGCTTAATTTTATCAAGAAGGCCCGAACATTCCAGCTAAGAACACGCAGAGAGCCAGAAAGCCCCGGGGGACTATCAACGAAGAGCATCATCTTAGGGACGCTGTTTGAGATACATGGACATGTGGACAAAATGACAAGGCAAAATCTGAACCACTAGGCCTCTCCAAGCTGTGCAATCACCCCCTAATCCCCCCGCGCAACCCTATAACCATAAACAACCACCCCCCACCACTATACCTCAAAACTGCAGAAGTACCTCTCAAGGTGGTTGCCCCGGCCCCAACGTGGGTCACGAGGTCCCCCCCCCGCCAATGGATCCCCTCCCAACCAACCATACACCTTAAACCTACCCCCTCCCACCACCAACCCCACCATAGGGGAATACGGGGAGGGCGGTCCACCATAGCAACCCTTCCCCCCAACAGCCCAGAACTGGAGACCCAGGAAGGCCTCAGCTACGCATGGGACTACAATAAAGTAAAATACATTACAGAGAGCATCCCAAGCTCAAAGTCATCGTTCAGTGTTCAGACGCCAGGGACCTCGAATCCGCCGTTTCTCCAGGGGCAGAACGCTGCCGCGATCTGGACCGCCAGCTTCCCTCCCGGCGGGAGCCCCGATAGGTCCCAGGAGCGTTCTCCCCAGTCCGGACATCATTCCCCAATCTAGGCGGCGTATGTGGCCGCACTCGCACAGTCTCGTCGGTCCACTGGAACCCCCCCATCCGGGGTATCAAAGAAGTGCGTGCGTGACTGGAATACCACTCGCAGACGTGCCGGGAAAAGGAGGGCATAGGGGAGTTTGAGCTCCCGAAGACGGGCCTTAGCTGCCTGGAAGGACTGGCGTTGCTGCTGGACCAGTCGCGTATAGTCCGAGAACATCATAATGCAGACATTTTCGAAGAGGAGAGGCTCCCGAAGCATAGCCTGTTGCAATATGACATCGCGGTCATGATAATTCAATAACTTTGCAATGACCGGTCGCGGGCAGGCCCCTCCGGTGGTTTCTGGACAAGAGCCCGGTGAGCCCGCTCTACCACAAAGCAAAGGGACACAGTGTCAGGGGGAAGCCAGGATTCCAGCCAGCGGGTCAGAAATGTCCCCATATCACCTTTCTCACAGCCCTCGGGAAAACCTACAAAGCGTAGATTATTGCGCCGTGCGCGTCCTTCAGCATCCTCAACACGCTTGGCCAGACCCCTCTGTAACTCGTCTATCTTGGCTACTTGCTGTTTCAGGGCTGCGACATCGTCCTCAACTCCCGAAATTCACCCTCCGCCTCTGTGATTCGGGAGACAGCATTACGCAGGTTCTGTCTCAGGAGCGAGACATCGGCCACCACCGCTCCAATTTCAGCTCGTAGCGTATCTAGGGACTGTGTGATCGCTGCCATTAGGACTGCATTGTCCGGTCCAGGCTCCTGCCGCCCTCCAGACGCCCCAGCTTCCCCGCCGGGCTCAGTGTACTTATCAATAGGCCCATGAAGCGCCCATGTGAAAGGAGAGAAACAACATTGAGAAAGAGATAAATATGGTGGGCTGAGAAAGGAGAAGAGCAATGAATTTGATAAAAAGAGGACGAAAAGGAGAGGGAGAAGGAGATAATAACAAGTGGTGATGCCTGTTTTAAGGGTGCAGAGTGAAGCCTTTTTGGTACATGTTGGTGACATTTAACAACTTTGCTTCATGTAACTATTTCCACTCTCTCTCCTCGTGCTTCCGTCTAAACTCTAAAACGGGCAAAGTTTGGGAGTAAAGGTAATTTATAAACAGGATGACTCATGATGTCAATTGTCATTCCCTCAACTTAATAAGCCATGACGGCTCGTAACTGTAAAATGAGATAAGAAAGGCAGATGGCGGCTGCGCGCGTTCACAGTAGCCAGGCCAGGGTAGCACTTTGAAATCTCCCTTACTAAAGTCGAGCAGACAGCGCATGCGCAGCTCTAGGCTCGACCTAAAAATAAAATCAAACTGAACATGCTTTGCCAAATGCAAAGTGGTGAAGACTCTACAAAAACATCACCATGCTAATGGTGGGCCCTAATGCATTTACTTGATACACTGTTTATGTGCGTGTGCAAAAAAGCCCACAAAGCCCTTTTTCGGTCGAGGACCGGAAATGCTGGCTTGCCAGCATTTCCGGGAGGAGATCGTATGCTACTTAGTAGGGATCTGGAACCCGCCTCCCTCGCCCGTCTCACCTCCATTGGCTGGCTTCCTAAAAGGAGGCCAGCCATTGGAGGAGAGAGCCGTCCCTCCAAATAAACTCCGTCTTTTTCGGATTCGGGGGCGTGATTTTTTGCATTCTTTAGCCCTGTGACGTCGTCTGTCACTCAGGGCGCAAAAAACACGCCCCCGAATCGGAAAATGGCGGCGCTTTTCTTTAGGCCATTTCTCGACAACAGCCGCCCCAAGAAGTCGCAGCCTCCTCCACCTGGCAGTCTCTGTGTGTACACATCGGGCCGTCTCGTTTTCTGTGGGCAGACAGGCATTGGGGGCACCACAGGGAGCCGCGGAGCGCACTCTGCAAAGCCGCCCTGCCGCTCTTATCTTGGAGAAGAAGCACGTCCCCAGCCGAAGCCCAGCAGCCCTGCCCGCGGCAGAGAGGAGCCGCCGCCTCTCTGAACAGCCGGTGAGTGCCGTTTCTATCCCCTCTGAGGTAAGCGGGCGGTTAAGGACGGCAAGAAGTTTGACTCCAGGTACGAGCGCTCTATCCCGGGAGCACCGCGTGGTATGGGAGAGTGCTTTACGGGCGGCTGCAAAGCGCTTTATAGGCATGTAGGATATACGAGTTGGCAACCAGAGCAATTTATAGAAAAGCAAACGCCGCACGGATGATCAGCGGTCTCCAATCGTGCAAACTTCTTGCAAAACGGATGAAATCGGTTTCTAAAATAAAAACATATTTTAGAAAACCGCAGGCATGCGACTTATAAAAGTAAAGGAAGGCTTAATGCAGGAAAACTATGGGGTTATAGGAGGCAGATGCAGTTTGCATGAGAACAGATGTAGCGATTTATAGATTATCATCTTCATGATAAAGCAGTGTATAAAAGTGCAGACTTGATGTATGGCTGGCAAATCGGTATATAGAAGAGCGCCTTAGATTTGGACTGTGTCTACTGATAACACTGAAGAGGGTCTGCACTCAACATTGGCCCCTAAAACTGCTCGAGGGGGACGTTTTCTGCACAGGCGGTGGAATGCGTGGAGGGTTTAGGCAACAAGCCTGCTCATATCAACTCTGTCCGTTTGGGAAGGGCCTTCGTCTGAAGTTGGGGCTCTCGCTGGCTCTATGTAAGCCCTGCCCTGAGGCAAACAACTGACGCCGCTGTGCACAGAAAGGCTCCGTTAAGCCACAACGCTAGAGGTGAAGTGCTTAGAGGGACGTGGCACAAAGCCACTGGAAATCGCAAATTAATTGGGTCCCACGTGACAAGCTCGGCACAGAGACGGCAATAATCAGTTCTCACGTGGCCACCCGCACGTGTAATTGCCCTCAAAGTCCACTGGTGAAAGAAGAGCACATCGCAGAGCTATATACCGCAATTAACGTCTCCCTCAAGGCCTCTTAACAAACATTTGGCAAGGTAAATTGTATAACCAAATAGTGCTTTTGACACCGCCCGCCAACTCAGTACTTTTACTAAATCGCAGACACATTTTACCTTTCGCACACCCTTTGCACCCTGTGTTTTCAGTATTTGTGACAGATTGGCTGATTGCAGAGTGCATTCCGTCTTCCGATGATTTGTTGCCAAGCGATTGTTGCTAGGCAGGATTTTGCCTCTATAGATTGGCAGGCCTTCGAATAACCCTTTATCCATCAACACAACAAAGCAGTGTAAAACAAAATGGGGCGGGTGGGGTTCGAGTTGCTATGGCACCAGATCTGTAGACGTGTCACCCCAGCCGCCTCCACGGCGTTCAGCCCCGGGGGTCCCAGGCCAGGAGGAGGGTCCGACTGCTGAACCAATCCCACCTCTTCAAAAGGCCTGCTTCTGTAGTGGGCGTGTGCTTTTATATTTTATAGCCAGTGATTTCTTTCAAAGTTTTGAACTTTATGAAGTGCTAGGAAGTTGGAGCTTGACTCCAAAATAAGCTTTGTATTAAAATAACAAAAGGAAATGTAGATTAGCTGTGAAGTGAAAAGGGATATTGTATTCATCTTTTTGAAGCGATGTTTCCACTCAAAGAACACTATTGTATTTCCCTGAATCAAAAGCGCCATTTTTGATTGGACAATACACTTATCAGCTGTGTGCACCAAATCACATCCACATATATGTATCTACGTATATTTAGGAGAACCTGCACGTTTATTAGAATAGCTGATCCATTTAATTGTCAGCTTTAGCATCCTGCTTGCAAATGAATGTTATATCAGAATATTTAAGGTATCAGCTATTTTTGTTTCTTTTCCTTGTGTAGGTTTGTCTCTATGTAATGGAGCTCTGCATTATGGTAATTTGTGTCTGGGGAGGGGGGTGGGACGAGGGGTGACTATGCAGTAGATGCCCCAAATTGACATGGTGCCCTATGCAGGAATGGAGACTTTCTGGGTCACGGGTCTATGCAGACATAAAGTTTCTTAGTGGCACAGGTGTTCTTTGTAGACACTTTGTTTTTTAGTGTCATTGTGTCTCTGCAGTAGGTAGTCTCTCAGTGGTATAGGAGCATATACAGAAGGGAGTTTGCTTTCACAGGGGATGTGATGGGTCATATAGGTGACCTAGAGCCCTGTGCAGAAGTGGAGTCGTTTAGTGTCGCATGGTTTGTGCATAAATAATGTCTTTCAGGGAAATAAGACCCTATGCAGAAGTGGATTTTTTACTCTCACGGGGTCTATGCAGTAGACAGTCCCTCAGTAACCTAAGGACCTATGCAGAAAGCGTGTCTGGGTGGGTCATTTGATATATGTAGTAGCTACACCCTCAGTGACATCGGGTCCAATGCAAAACTGAAGTTTTATGCAGAAACATAAAGGCCAATGCGGGAGTGGAATATTTTACTTTGAGGGGCCTCTGCAGCAGATACTCTGTAAATTGCATAGGGCTCTGCGGAAGCAGAGTCTAAGTGGCATATGGCTCAATGCAGAATTCAGAGCCTATCAGTTTGACGAGAAACATGGATTACATAGTGCTTAGTGTTACAGGGGAGTGTAGTCCTTATCTCTGGCAGCACAGTTTGCATAGTGAGGCCTACCCACTACTTCTGTTTGGAGTAGGGTAAAATGTGTCCTTGCCTTGACCCTGTGGTTCAACAGAGAGAGAAGTTCATAGCGCTTAGAAGCAAGATTTTCTATGGCATCGATCTGTTCTTAATGCTCATTGAAGATAGGGTAGAGATACTCTCGCAGGATCGACTGTGGATTTGATAGAACGAAGTGCTGGCACTGGAGGCGTGGCCAGAGACTGTATGGGCGTGGCCAGACACGCTAGTGTGGCTGGCAAGAGTCTGTTAAATGTTTTCCAGGAAAGGTCAGCGGGGAGTGAAATCGTACCTAAGTGTACGGGCAGACTGCAGTATTCACATCCTACAGCACCTTACCACAGAAAGAGGGCTTTGTCTGCAGCTCTCTTCATGAATGTAAACACTGTGTGCGCGCCCCTCACCCCGCGGCTGAACAGAGCCTGTCTGTGCTGCCCCAGCACCACTCTGCTGGGCAAGGAGATATGCGCGGGCCTGTGATGGACTTGGAGCCTTTATTCTCATTATAAACTCCTGCATTCGCTGACTGTGCTGTGGGGGGCGCTATTCGCCAGGAGACCTCTGACCGACCTACAGTCCGCAGTCTCAACATATGCATGGCTGTGATTTAGGGGGAAGAGAGTTCTGACAACTTACCTGCTTCCGTGAAGTAGAGTCTTGTTCAGTCATCATTCATCCATGTCGCGCCACAACACGTTCTCACCCAGACTGATATTGTTCGTACTTATATGTTTACTCCTGGAAAGGCTGCTGACACCAAAATGTATCCAAATGTGCATTCCAGCTTGCTGTATGTCCTGCACAAGCCCCCGTAGTGCCCAGAGTTCACCTGTGGGGGCAGTATTCTCGGATCGCCTGTAGCTTTCATTCTCCAGACTAGCTGCAGCTGTTGGGGTCGGTGCGCCAGAAGGGCTGCTGTGGCCTTGTTCTTAGCGAAGGACCCTGAAGTAAAGCGACTGTACAAATCTGACAGAAAGCAAGCCAACTAATGGAACTGAACTGAATAACAACACGGACAAGCAATTTCACAAGACAGTGGGACGGCTAACTAGATAGAGGCTTGAAGAGGCATTGCAGAAGAGACTGGAATTTACATCAAGCTCTCCTTTGCCACCAGAAAAATAGTCAGACAATCAGGCGGCAATACTGTGGCTCATATAGGAATGCATTACAACCACTGCATTACAACCAGGGCTGCTTTATCCCTACCTCTTTTTGACTCACAACTTTACTCTCTATCTCACTCTCTCTCTAAAAAGTTTAGAATAACATAACTCACTTTCACTCTCTTTCACTACCTCTCTCTCTATCTCACTACATCACAACATCACTCTATGCTTATATCTCACTACCTCACAACATCCCTCTCCCTCACTACCTCACTCTCTCTCACTACCTCACTCTCTCTCTATTTCAATACCTCACTCTCTCTCTGCTAATGCAATAGGTATCACATATGCAAAAAAAAGCTAATGCCGATAGAAATGACAATGCCATTTATTTAGGGATACAAAAAAGATAAAAAAATAATGAGCAATACCAATAGCTCTACCTATAATATTGCCGAGTCCATTGCATTGTAAATGCTTGTTTAGTTCTTGCCTGAGCCAGCGCATTCGCTGCTCTGCGAGAAATTTAGTAAGTGGATTTTGAAAGTGCTACCACAGGCTTTTCCTGGCCTCAAGCTGGCTGTTACGCGCGGGTGCACGCATGCAGCCCCCATCTGTCTTTTCTCCGTTACAGGTCATTAAGTGCATCGCGATCACTTTCATGGCCGCGTCACTTTCCCAGCCGCACGGCCAATGCTTGTTGCAGTTAGTCACCTTTGCAAGGATTGAAAACTCGCGACTTGCACGTCACGCAGATCTCTGCAATGAGAACTTAACCCACTGAGATAATTTACCGACTTAAAGGCTTATTGCGCAAGCTGTTATTTCAGCCTTCAACGTGTATACTACACATACCCGTCAGCTGCCAATACTAATACAATCGTTAGTTGCCAATACTAATACATTTGATAGACGGATGTATTAAAGATTTTTACACTAAATCGTTTAGCTGTAATGCGGTGGAGTGAAGGAAAGGATTCTGAGTGAGCAGCTTTGCCTGGAAACAATACTCCTCTTTAAGAAGCGGGTGGCCGTAACCTTCTTTCCCGCGCCCCATCGTGGGTATCTGAGCCTGCGGTGGCCTGCCCTTGTGGTCCAGGTTAGGTGTGCGCTCCTCACTCCTCTCCCCACCAGCTGCTGCTGCAGCCCAGCCCCCATCTTTTCATCCGCCTCTTCTTCCTGCTGAGGAAACAGATGGCTTCCACATGGAGACAAACCCCACGCATCCTATTGGTCCTGTAAACCGAAGCACCTCCACACTTTGGCCTATCAAAAGCCGCACTCTGCACTGATGTCAGCCGTTGCTGAGCCTGGTGGCGGCGAGAGTTAATGGCCTCCTGGGAGTTGTAGTCGGGTGATGTCATTGCTTTGTTCTTAAAGCTGCAGGGTGAATACGAATAATGACCTACTGTCTGCCTCTCTGGGTTCTTACACCCACACCGTTATAATGCAGTTTTATGCAGAGTGAACTACTGGAGCGCTTTACATGAGCTACAAACTACATTGGCCAAGGTCACTTTTTTTTTTAACGTACGGGGAGATTACGTGATTTTGCCCAGAATCACAGTATGATGAGCAGACGCTGGGACTCCCGTCTGGTTCTGTAGTTGCGACTCTCTTCCCCAACGTTTTGCCCTCAATACGAATGCATAGCGGTTGCGATCAGCTGCGAAGTTTAATTATATGCTTCATTTTTTAAGCCTCCTTATGGTGTGTAAATTGAATTGCGCAGGTAAAGAAGGTTGAAAATGCAAGCAAGCCATTTATCAATCTGCATTTGTCATAACAGAATGCATGATGGTGTATTTTTGGACAAGGAGATGGCCCTGAACTGAAATCACACATTACTTAATGCAGCACGCCTTTCAACAACAAGCATTGGCATAGCCAATAGGTCTCGCTTTTGGGACCTTATAAGTATTTAGATATGCAGCAAAATATCCTTGGTGCAACAACATCAACTGTTGCTTGGCTAAACACTTACATGGTCCCAAAAGCGAGACCTATTGGCTATGCCAATGCTTGTTGAAAAAGAGGCAGCACGTGCAGAATACCACAGGAATCTGAGTGTGCCCCGGAAGTTCATGTGCACACTATGCCCTGCAGAAGGAAGTTACCGTGTATGTGGTGAGGCCTAAAGAAGAGATTGAAATGGCATTTTTATTGAAGATGTACCACTTCCTAACATGGCAATTGCGTGTGTTAGCAAATTTAACTGAAATATGAATTAGAAATAAATCACAAGCAATGGATTAATATTCCTGTGTGACATGCGTTAATGTCTGACGTTAGATTGACATCTTGGCTGCTGAGTGACAGAATTATGTCTCGCTATATCACAAAACATTAGGTGCTGGACAGAAGGCAGTGATCCAAACAATGCGTCTCAGAGGTGGCTGCAACCAATTAGAAGGAGGTATATCTCAGGTACGAGGAGATGCTTGTAAATCAAGGTTTTTTGAGACATAATAAAGAAATTCATTTTCTCCCTGCATGCATGCCTTTATGGGAGAGCTGCAACAATTGTCCACTGCTTGTTTATAAATATATTTTGAGATTACATATCGCACCACATAAAATATTTGTTTAGATACTTGTCACACTGTTCAGCTCACTTGTTTATTAACTTGTTTTTAAAAAGCTATTTATATCACAATATCGAAGGCTCCTAAAGCGGGTGTTCTCGTTAAACAGAACTGAGAAGGCCTCAATGGGGCGTGAGCCTGAACATGTGCTCCCAGATATAAGCTGTGAATAGTCTGTAAAATAACCAAATCTAGCGTTCTAACACAATTGTTTAATGAGATGTACACTGTACGGGTTCAAATAACATTCCGTTTTTTTTCTAATAAGGTGCAAAACCTATGAGTGTATTTTTTAATTAAACACATTTACTGTAAATGTACAAGGATATACTCCTACCCTTTGCAGAGTAGCTTTGCATTAATACTGACATTTTTAGTGTTTTGGCACTGTGCTGGTAATGCTCCAAGTAGTCCAGTGACACACCAAGTTTTTGTGCTCATGCCCGAGGCTCGGCAAGCATAAATGAACGTAAAAAGTTCAAAGCAAGGGCAGCCCACAAACCAAAGTTGGTGGATGCAAACGCACATGTTATTGGTAAAATGACGGAGCCCGTAAACTATGCAGAAAATGCATATCAGAATACATTCAGTGGCCTTTGTTGAAACGGATTACAGCCAAATTAGGTTAAAATGAAAGGAGCCGCTGGAAACGCTGCATTTGTGTCGGAAGGTAGAGGGAAGGCGTAAGCAGCGACTCATGCAACCTTTAAAAAAAAAAGTTCTGTAAAAGAAGAGATTACGAAAGCAAGTGCAAGGAGACTGTGCTGGGCTGGTGCTCCTTAGCTTTGACCAGAGGTGAGGCTTTCGGCTGCCTGAACAACTTAGGAGGCAGGAAAGAAGAGCGACGTAGGAGGGATTCAATGGTAAGTAGTAGGTGGGATTACACTACATGTAGTGCTTACAGCAGGTCCTGCAGACAGAACATACGCGCTGCCTATGCTAGACCTAAAAACTACAGTCAGTTTTAGCCATTACAAATAGCTACTAAAACAATTTTAATTCCTACAATTTCGCTGTTGCTCTTAGGCCAGTTAACTGTATCCATCCTGTGTGCATGCAGTTAATTTCTTCAGTGCTTCCTTCCTGAATGCTCAGTTGCGGTCTGAGCCGGTAAGCATCGTCTGCCGATATCCTCGCCGCCCCGCCCCACCGTGCTTACGTGCACGGACTGCTGCTGTGTATGCTGCCAATTCTTCTAAATGTTTTCTTCCTGCTTGTCTTTACACAGAGCGTAAAGCATTTGCGTTCTACACCAACCTTTTGTTTCACTTTACCTACTGATTCCGGAGGACTTGGTTAAACATTAGGACATAAGTTTACTATTCTTGAAGAAGCCACAATTATTGCTTTGTCACTCTTAAAAGACTGTGCAAATATTTTCTTCTGTGCCCATGGCAAATTGCCTTTTGTAGTTATTGTGTTGACTACAGACGTACATTCTAGTAGGGCATTATTTTCTTATTTGTATAAAGTAATATATATACACGGACCCACAAGAAGCAAAGCTTCTCACCCAGACCAGCAGTCAAAAACAATTGGTTTTCATCTAATTTTACTTCACAAGCCCTATTCCAGTGTTAATCATGCATTTAGCTTACTTCTTGATAACAAAATATTCTTCAATAAACCTCTTTCAGACATCAACTGCAAGTCACACTGGTGAAATAATGAGTAGCAAACTATTAATGCAGAGCAGACCATTTTATAAAATAGTGAATAAGGCTTTTAAGCAAGGAGTAGAGATAGCTGGAATTTGTGCAACAAGGCACGCTATCAGATATGCTGCGCCCTCATCTAAGGGAATTATACCAGCTCTCCTTGCATAAAAGTCTCCCGCTGAGGGAACTGAGTTCTCTGAAGTAGATAATGCACAATCTATTTAAGTATTTTCAAATAAACCAAAGAGACTTATGTTGTCTTGTAGATGAACATTATATTTTATTGTTCACATACGGATTTATGAAGCCACTTTTGAGGCACATTTGTAAAAATTGTAAAAAATAAATAAAGGCAATTAACTTGTGTAGGAACCAGTTACAGTACTAGCTTATAAACGTTGATGTAAAGCTGGTAAAAAGATTCAAATTTTTCAGATGGATAAAGTTTGGCATACAATGTGCTATTGAGTCTCTAAAGGGTAAAGCATGACTGTAAACTAGCATCACAAGAGGAAGCCCTAAGCAAATGGGAGAAAATCTACATCAGCACTAATTAAAAGTAAGTTTATTTTACAGGGAAATGCCAGGAAGGGCCAGAAGCAATATAATAAATAATGCAATGGTGCACAAGTCAAAAAAAATCATCTATTTTGGACATTGTTAGGCCCACACAAGACATAATTTATCAATTTCCAATAGTCACATATGCAATAAAAATAGTGAGACGTTATGACATCAACATAGAAACTATACAACTAGGACAACAGATTAGTGGACTGAATATTTCCCTCTCTTAATATTTCTCTGGTTGCTTTTTATCCAATTAAAAAACATATAAAAACAGTGAATAAAATGTACAAACATTGAAAAGTAGGAACAATTTGCAAAGTAGGTTATCAAATTCCTTAAATGAAAACCGCACTCTGTATTATCCAAAGTCCTGAATTTCTGGAGAAAACTGTCGCAGTGGGCCTAGCACTCTGGGTGACCATCGGGCAAGATAATTCCAGTATGCACCAATCATTCACTGAAGAAACAAAAAGAACTTGGTAAGACATATTACAGTGGCCTGAGTGAACACAAACAAAACAGAACCCACTTATGCTATGAGAGAGTGGGTTCATTTTGAAAGTAGGGATGCATCAAATTATTTCAGCAGGAATCTTGTGGCAGGTGAACCAAACCATGGAGTCCCTTACTTTTTTTTTTGTTTTTTTTAACAATCCACAGTAACAGCGTTAGTGCTTACAAATTACATGGGGTATTTACCGCTTCTGCAAGACCCAAGAGCTCATGCAGAGTGCCTAAGAAAAGAGGAGGGATTGTAATGCTGTGGGAGAAAGGAGATGGCCGGATATCAGTAGTAATGGCACTTTTGTCTTAATAAAGTGGCTCTCCGAAACTTTCAATTGGATAATGATTATTATGGAATCATATGGACTAACCCTCCTGAAGAAACAGCGACTAAATGATACAAGCATTATTAACACACCAATGCGTATGGCTTGCATGACGGAAACATTAACAGTGGGCACATATTGGCAGCAGAATGCCATGCATGACACTAAAAATTACAGAACCCTATCATTACCGACATAATGACAAGTGACTAGCAGTGCATCTTAACATGAAATACCAGGTCCTCTAGTGTATGGCACTTTTTTTGTGTTTATCAATAGATAACTAAGCCTGTATGTAGGCGGACTCGGAAGAGGGGGTGGGGGAGGCTTTAGAGGGAGGAAGGCATGAATAATTGTTTAAAATGTACAAGTAGAATATACACTGTTAGTAAGCCCATTTAATAAAAGAGAACATGAAACTGAGAAAATAAAACTCCTAACACCAAAAACGATGTGCTTTGCAATTATTTTCCCATAAAACATTTAAATGAAGCAACGATGCAACATTTAATGTTCGCCAAATGCAGATTCTTCAGATATTGTACAATAAGAAACCACCTTGATTTGCATCACAGCTCAAGATCCACTTACCTGGTTTGTGAGCGGGTCCATTTTAAAGCATGTCGTGGAGGTACGGAGGAAGCAGGGTGGTAGAAGGTGCAGTCAGGCCTTTGACACTTGGTGTTGTACCTACAGGGCTGGAAGGCGAGAACAAAGGACATTTGTAAAGCTTGCTGGCTGTAGGAGAGAAACTGCTAGATTCAACAGTGCTTTTTTATGCCGAGTCTAAAGATTTGATAGTCATCAAGCTAGAGGTTTCACCCCCTTGAGTAGTCCCTATTTGCTGTTCTGGAGGCCTAAACTCCTTCATTAGGCCTCAAGTCCCCCAAGAGTTTTCACCAGTTTAATGATGCTCAACATATATCCCCTCGGGATAATCCATGTGTCGTATAATCAGGCTGACCACCCTCAACATGATCCTTTGCCTCGGCATTCTTCACACTCTCCTCTACAGGCTCAACCATAACAATAGCCATCACCGTCTTCAAAAGGCTGCCATTCCCTTTCAAGACTATCCATCACTTAAGACACATGTTCCTCCTCCCAAATGCCTGTACCACATACCCAATAAACCCAAACGTCTCCATATGGATCGCTCCACTTCCCCGTTTAGGCCGGCCTTCTTTATAACAGCAGCTCCTAACTAGGCCCCACCCATGTTTATAGTCACTGACTCCATTGAACCCGTGTGCTGCCTGGGGTTCGCACACCTCTGTGAGAGAGCTTTTTCATGGTCTTATGAACAAACTCCACACACTATGCATGTCTGATATAGGAAGTGTTGGTCGGAAGAAAAGGTGGATTATTTTTGAGGAACTGCTTTGGGTGCAAAAATGGCACATGATAACCTTGCGACCCATTGATCTTCTTTCCCACAGCTGTGTGCCCCAGCAACAGCAAGGAACAAGTAGTGTATGGATTTTTTGGAAGGCAAAAGCAAACCGTGTCCCGCTCCTCGCAGAACATATGATTGTGGACCCAAGCCAGCCAAGTGCCAGACACCAGATTATTTCATAGCCTAACAAAAAGATCCAAACAGCTTAGTGCTGAAAACTTCCTTTTTTTTAAAAATCTGAGGTTTGTCTAATATTCTACTAAAAATCTGTAAAAGCATAGTGCCCAACTGAAATTTATTACATCTCCCATCCCTGTGACAGAGAAGACTGGAACCATTGAAGGGTCTCAGAAAGATAGTGGCGAAATGGACTACAAACAAGCATTGGCATAGCCAATAGGTCGCGCTTTTGGGAGCTTACAAGTATTTAGTTATGCAGCACAATATCCTTGGTGCAACAACATCAACTGTTGCATGGCTAAACACTTATAAGGTCCTAAAAGCGAGACCTATTGGCTATGCCAATGCTTGTTTATAGCTCTGTGGGACAAGCTGCTGGCTGGTCCTTACTATGCTAGATTGCCGCCCAGTGTAGACGAGGGTCTGTGCCCACCCTCCAGTAAGCGGTGGTGACGGAGTGACACTCTGGGGGGGTAGTAAGGAAAGGGGCTGCAGTCCTCGGGGTGGGTCCAGCGGCAGTGTTTGTTAGTGTATTGCCGTGCTGGACTGGTGGTAAGGAAAGGGCTCCAGGCATTTCGCGACCCACCAGTGGGTCCCTACCCACAGGTTGGGAAGCACTGCCCTGGAAGATGTCTTTACATCTAGTTAATCATCCGCATCCCTCTGGAGTAGGGGTTTTCTAACCTATTATGCAGAGCACCCCATTAAGTAAAATAATCAGGCTGGGATCACAAAAAGACAAAATAAGAATCAACATTTTCCTGGAATAGCTAAAAAAAAATGTTTTACATTTTATTTTTCAGTTTACACAACATAAACAAGAACACCCAATTGGCATCATAACAGTGTATGTATACAGATCGACGACCTCATTATCGCCACTTAGGACTGTAGGCAGCATCAGGGGGGGGGGGGACTCATGGGGAAGGAACACAATAGCAGACAATTTAAACATTGTGAGGAGTGGCCAAGCACTGCACTTCTGTAGGTGGCGATTATCTCTAGTGGCCATCCCCTCCCTCCCCGTCAGACCCAGACCCAACTGGTGTATTCAACCCACCGCCCTCAATGTCAGACGCATCCTGGGAGGAAAGCTCCCTCTCTGCTAGCCCCGCTGCACACATGACTCGCCAGGCGATGGAATAGCTAAAATTGAATTAAGATAGCAGCAATTACTAGCCAAATGTGGCTAACAGATGAATACGTGATGAGGGACTTCAGGTCTGTTTGGCGTATGCAAATTAAGCTTGTTATTACCACCCCCCATAAAGTTATGATTATAAACGGGTACAATATTTCTTTTGTTGGGAGGGGAAGATGGCGGCCGGGTAGGACGCTCGGCCGGTGAGCTCCAGACTCTGTGACTCCTCTGACATGAGGATGTAGGAAAATCAAGCCGAATTGCACCGAAACGAAACGCAAGAAAGCAAATATCGATATATTGAGCATAAGATAAGGATTTCTACTCCGCAGAAAAAAAAACACGGTATGATAAGCTACCTGGCGGATGAGAGTGGTGCTTTTTGGAGAAAGTCACGCTCACCCCTCCGGGCAGTATCCGGTGAAGCGGGGCGCATCTCTGGAGTCTGGGCGGCCGCCGTGGAAGCAAAGGCGATCTGCGCGAGAGCTTCCGCGCGAGAGCTTCCGGGAGATTGAACTTTCAGTTCCGGGTGCGAGTGGCAGAGCCTTTCCAGACGCGGAACGGATGTCAGACTCGCACTGGAGTTATAGAAAAAAAAACGGTGTTTGTGGAGCCTTTTCAAACGGCACTAAGCCGGTGCCGAATTCTCGCTGGGGCAGCAGCAGGAGCGGCAGGAAAAAAGACCAAGTTTGTGGTTCCCGGCGTGGAGCCCTCCTGGATAACGCGGAGCTGTTGCCAAATATCAGGAAAAAGGACCACGGCTATGAAACAGGTCGTGAAACAGGTGGTGAAGAAAGTGACGATCGAGTACATTTCTGTAAAGGTAAGCACACAAAAGCCACTAAAAGAGCGCAAAAGAAAGTAGAACTTGCTAGAGCACAGCAACACATGAGTGAACCACTGAAAGCGACAGAGGAGGGCGGAGAAAGCTATTTTGAGGTAGAAAAAACTCCAAATCATACAGAGGCAGTAGAAAGAGAGAGCCTGCGAAGCAACCCAGGAGGGGGACAAGTAGAGGTGCAGGGCAAGCAGGTCGTGTCAAGCTATAGCCTACGAAACAGGAATTTTTTGAAACAAGAACAATATCCTAAGGGTATCTCTCCCAGGGAGATTAAAAAAAGAACTAGAAAACCAGCTAAACAACACAAAGAGTAGCTCTGAGAGAGGGACAGTCACCTTCAAGGAGAAAGTTGACTTATCCCAGAAAGGTAAAATCAAGGTTATCCCGTCATTAAGAACTTACTTTAAATTCCAGCTACAACAGAATCCACACACAGAGGAGCGGGCACAAAGACTGGTATATCTGTCACCAAAGGGGCCCCCTTTTTTGGGGGGGAAAGATAGCACGCCTACCCCTGCTACAGCACAACCCCCTATCAAAGACAACACACATTCGAGAAAACAAACAAAGCTGGGCTTAGAAGAAGAGACACCAAAAGGCGGTAAAATCAAAAACAAGGCAGTATCAAAGAATTGGGAGGATATTTGGAAGAGCAAAGCGGAAGGAACAGAGGAAAGAGCAGCTTCCCTGCAAAAAGTAGATATAGCGGAAGGTGGTGTAAAAGGTACAGTCGCCACACAAATAAGGGAAGAGATAACAGACGAAGAAGACGGCGAGCTAAACACGGGAGAAGGAACTCCGAAAAATCCCAAAAGCCACACAGACGAATTCCTTGAAAAGATATGGACAGAGATGAGGGAAAATGTTTCCATTTCAGAGGCCAAGCAAGATAAGATTCAGGAAGTGTGCGAGAAGCTGGATAATAAACGAAATGTATTAGGGGACAGAGTGACGGCTGTAGAAAGTAAAGTGGGTGCTCTGAATAAAAAGGTGGAAAAGAATCGAAAAGAGATAAACTCCCTGAGGCAGGAGAGCAAAATAATAAATGAGAAGATGGAGTCGCTTGAAAATCAGGCGAGAAAAAACAATATACGGATATTAAACGTACCAGAAAATCAAGAAGGGTCAGACATTAAGAAATTTGTGGTAGAACTTTTGGCAGAACATTTTCCCTGGGCTGACAAAGCACTATTAGAGGAAGACATACAGAGAGCACATAGAGACCCATTTGGTAAAAACAAAGAGAGGAAAACGACGAGGAAAATACTTATTAACTTCAAAACTTATGTGTTAAAGGAAAAAATCTTGGGAGAGGCATTGAAAAAGGGAAATTACAACAAAGACAACTGGACTTTCAAAATCAGATCAGACATGTCGAAAGCCTCCCAAACTAGGCAATGGGAGCTGGGGAACCTAATGCCAGAACTACAACAACTCGGTGCCACGGTACAGATGAAATTTCCTCCATCACTGAGAATAATGTGGCGAAATAAAATGAGGAACATAAGAGACCCAGAAGAAGTTAAATCCCTCATTGAACTAATAAAAGAGCAAATCCGAACTGAAGAACCAATAAGTTAAAGAAGAAATCTTTCGAGAACCATAAAAACAGTAGAACATAAGTAGAACAATGGTGCAAGGCTTCGCAACAATCATAAGACATACAGGTCAAGAGTCACGAGTCAAGAGCTACCAAGGGTTATGAAGATAACCCAAAGAAAAGAAGATGGAGGCTTCCCCTGGGAGGGCAACGACAAAACACAAAATAGAAAACATAAAAACTACACGGAATGGAAAAAGGGTGGGGAGCAAAATAGGGAAAAAAACAAGAAAAAAATCCTCATAAGTCGAAGAATAATGAAAATCAATAAGGAGTTTTTTAACATAAACAACATAACATACATTAGATTAAAGGGGAATGTGACAAAGAGAAACAGGACAGATGAGGAGTACAAATAAAGAATTCAAAATACTCTCCTGGAATGTAAACGGTATGAGGACAAAAAGCAGGAGAAACAAAATCCTGGAGTATCTCAGAACATCAGAAAGTGAAATAATAATATTACAAGAGACACATCTACTGAAAGAGGAATGGGCTCAAGTAACAAAGACCTTAAGATGGGTAGATTCATACGTATGTACCACACAAAAATGCAACACTAAAGGGATAGTGATAATCCTCAAAAAATCACTCAAAGCTACCCTGGACTCAGCAGAAGTAGATTGTAAGGGAAGATGGGCAATAGCAAGAGTCAAGATAGGAAATAACCCATTCACAATAGCAGGATATTACGGACCTAATCTAGATGACGCAGACCCTCTACAGAAACTCTACTCTCACCTACTACAGGCTATCTCCCCAATAATTTTGGGAGGTGACTTTAACCTTATAATTGACCCCAGCATTGATAGGTCCCCACCGGGGAGGCAGGCAAACTTACCGAGAATGAGGGAATGGATCGGTATCTATAAAAGAGACCTAGAATTGATAGACATCTGGGGAGATAAAGGAGATAAAAATCAACCATTTACGCTTCATAACAAAAACCTGGGGCATAGGTCGAGGATTGACTACTTCCTTATTGACCAAGAGCTGTCAGGAAGTGTAAAAAACCTAGCTCACCTCCCAGCTCACTTATCAGACCATTCTGCTGTCCAGCTAACACTTCAAGTAAAATCAACTGAAATTCAAAGAAGATTCACGGTAGAGAGAGCAATATTACTTGACCACCAAATTATGAAAGAAATTGAACTGGAAACAAATAACAAACTGGAACAACAAAACAGGTCATTTGGGACACATATAAAGCTGTTTTAAGGGGAAAGTTATTAAGTTTGGGAGTATATAAAAACAAAAAAATGAGACAAGAAATAACAGATCTGGAGAAAAGTATTAACTCTTTCGATACCCAAATAGTAGAGGAACAGGACACAACTAGGAAAAAAGAGCTAGAAATAGAAAGAAAAAGCCTGAAAGAAAAACTTGAAGACATCCTAGAAGACAGAGTGCGTACAAAGTGGGAATCAATTAAACTAGCAAATCATGAATACGGAGAAGGCTGTGGAAAGTGGCTCTCTTGGAAACTAAAAACAGACAAAGCCAGGAATAAAGTAAAGAGAATTCATCAAGAAGGTCAAACAAACCCAAGCACAGATGAAAATATAATCAGACGAGAGTTTATGAGATTTTTTGCTGAGCTATACACGGAAGATACAAACCCACAAGAAAGTCAGATAGACTCATACTTAGAAGGCATCCCATCTTTAGCTCTTACGGAAGAAGAAAAGGAAGAACTAAATAAAGAGATCTTAACAAGTGAAGTAGAGGAGGTTATCAGAAGCCTAAAAAAGGGAAAAGCAGCAGGCCCGGATGCACTACCAAATGAGATATATATCGCATTAAGAGATATTCTGCTACCACACATTACGGAGTTGACAAACTTGATCCTCAAACAACAAAACAAAATACCCGATTCTTGGAATGACGCAATAATCACAATCATTCTAAAACCCGGTAAGGATCCTACAAGATGCGTATCATACCGTCCTATATCGCTGCTCAATGCAAACTCCAAAATTTTCACAAAAATCATGGCAGCCCGATTAGGAAGAGTAATGACCAAAAGGGATTTGTTAAGGGGAGACAACTACATGAAATTACACATGAACTTCTGAGTTCTATTGACATAGCCACGCAAAAGAAAGTCCCCCTTACCATACTCACTGTCGATGCCGCTAAGGCATTCGACAGAGTTAACTGGTCCTTCCTAGAAAAAGTCATGACTAAAAACAACATAGGTCAACCATTCATGCACGTCGTGAAACAAATCTATAAGACACCAAGGTCAAAAATCCTAGTTAATAGCAGTCTTACAGAGGATGTGAACATAGGAAGAGGAACAAGGCAGGGATGCCCTCTCTCGCCCCTGCTTTTCAACCTATATATAGAACCGCTGGCCAACAAATTAAGAAATACCAAAGAGATCACCCCCTTCAGACATCAGATGTGGGAGAAAAAGATCGCACTATATGCAGATGATCTGATGATTTTTACGGACAATTACGTCAACTCGAAGTCAGCTATAGAAGAAACCATAAGCGAGTTTGGGAAAGTCTCAGGTTATTTGGTAAACCATTCAAAAACCGAAATTATGACCTGGAACACTCAGTTCAAAAGTCCAAACATCAGGAAGGAAATAAAATACTTAGGGATTCTAGTAAACCATGAACTAGAGAAGATTCCACAACGTAATCTTAACAAAGTCACAGGAGAGGTGAGAAAGTTACTTAAAGTGTGGTCCAGTTTACCATTAAGTCTTATAGGAAGATCGAATATCATCAAAATGTCAATTCGGCCCTAGTATACATTCCTTTTTAATTCCATTCCTCTAGAATTTGGAAAGCCCCTTTTAAAAAACCACAGGGGGATATCACCAGCTTTATATGGGCTTCGAAGGGAACCAGGATTTCATGGAAGAAACTCAGGAGGGGAAAACAAGATGGAGGATTATTAAGCCCAGATCTGGTGGAGTATTACAAGGCGTTTCAATTTAAAAACATACGGACCCTGCTAAAAAGTCATCAATACTACCCTAAATACCTACAAGCAATGACAGAAACAGAAGATCATTTTCTTTTCAAATTTGGACATCCTAAGTACTTTAAAAAAGTTAAACTGAAGACTTTAAGGGAGGCAGCAAAGTTGTGGGTACAAATCAGAGCAAATTTAAACATCCAATACTACAGTGTAATGGCCCCTATATGGGACTCACCGGGAACCCCAGAATGCCTAAAAGACTCAATGGCAACCCCCTTGAAACAAGCCAATATCAACTACTGGGGTCAACTATTAAAAGGATCAACTCTGATAACATGGGAAAAACTCCAAACAATTACCAATGGATCAGTCTCCAAATTTAAGTATTATCAAATCTCAAGCTGGGCAAAAACCATCTCAATAAACAACCAAGAGAACGAAAAATTGGAAAAGGAAATGGTAAAAAACCTACCCATAACCAAGGAGGTTGCAAAGTGGTACTGGGCTTTTATAGCTGCAGGAGAAGGAGACATGAGGATAGAGGACCAAATCTGGGGGAGAGATATACACTCAGCTGATCTGGATAGAATTTAGGAAAAATCTGTTGAAAAATGCTGGTCAACTCAGCTTTAAAAAGAAACCATCTATACACTATACATCGCGCATACTGGACACCAAAAAAGTTGTCCAAATTTAAAAACGCAGGCGTTAAAAAGTGCCCGAAATGTGGGGAAGAAAAATCAGACGACGTCCACATGTTCAGAAACTGCCCCCGATTGGAAGAATATTGGAAAGAAGTGGGTAAGACCATGAGCATGATCATGCATAAACAGCTAACTGTAAGTACAACCCTTACTCTTTTTGGGATTGAAGACACAATAGATGGAGGGGGATTAACCAAATATCAGGAAAATCTTCTCTTTGTGTTAATTGTTCTTGCAAGGAGGGAAATTTGTATTAACTGGGTTGGGCCATCCCCACCATCACATAGAGACTGCATGAATTCTGTCTTAAGGATTAATAAACTAGACAGGAAGGGAAACACCAGTAAGAGATTTAAATATTGGGAAATCTTTGAAAGCCACCTAATCTCCAATACAGGGTTAATACACACGGTCCCATGATTAATGCGAAACAACATCTGGTGGACAAGTATGATACTTGTCGAGTAGCCTAGATGGCTAGCTCACTCCCACACATCCAAACCAGATTTGGTATTATGTAATGGCTTAAGGGTACTCCCCAACCACGAGAGACCAAGGGGCAGTATTGGTAAGAGAACCAGAGGCAGAAACCTGAAACTCCAAATACATAGAGCTTCGCAATATAAGGATAAAAACAAACAAAATAAAAATATATATTTCTTTTGTTAAAGGGGTTAGGATGATAGAAATTCGGATAAATCCATATTCTCCCATTTTAGACACTGTGGGTATTAGTGGCATAAGAACTAATACTGCCGTTGAGATTAATTGAATACGGAGATGTCCAGCTGTGAGGTTGGCAGTGAGTCGAACTCCTAGGGCTAGAGGTTGAATAAATAGGCTAATTGTTTCAATAATAATTAGGACTGGTGCTGGGGTGCCTTCTGGTAATATGTGCCCTAGGCGTGGGTTGGTTGATTTCAAAGGCTCGTTAGTTCTGTTGTTATAACTTCTCATTTCGATGCAAATGTTTCTCAAATAATTAATATTATTATAATCACGGCAACTAATGAAATTAAGGATCCGATAGATGAAATTGTGTTTCAAAGGGTGTATGCGTCTGGGTAGTCTGAATATCGTCGAGGTATCCCTGCAAGGCCTAGGAAATGTTGTGGGAAAAATGTAAGGTTTACCCCAAGGAATATAACACCAAAGTGAATTTTTAGATCAAACCGGGTGAAGTGTATATGCGGAAAAAAGCGGGACCCAGTGGACAAACCCGCCCATAATAGCAAATACGGCTCCTATGGATAAGACATAGTGAAAGTGTGCTACAATATAATATGTGTTGTGTAATACAATGTCTAATGAGGAGTTCGCTAGTACAATACCAGTTAGTCCACCTACAGTAAATACAAAAATGAAGCCAAGGGCTCAGAGTATTGGAGGATCTCATTTGTTGGAGCCTCCGTGTATTATTGCCAGTCAGCAAAATACTTTTACACCAGTTGGAATAGCGATAATTATTGTGGCAGGAGTAAAATATGCTTGTGTGTCTATGTTTAAGTCTACAGTAAATATGTGATGGGCTCATACGATAAAGCCCAGAAGTCCAATGGATATTATTGCTCCAACGATGCCTATGTACCCAAATGGCTCTTTTTTAGAAGAATAATATGTTATGATATGTGAAATTATCCCAAAGCCCGGCAGGATCAAAATATAAACTTCAGGGTGACCAAAGAGTCAGAATAGATGTTGGTAGAGTACAGGATCTCCTCCTCCGGCGGGGTCAAAAAATGTAGTGTTTAGGTTTCGATCAGTGAGCAATATTGTAATACCAGCTGCGAGTAGGGGAAGGGAAAGGAGAAGGAGAATAGCAGTAATTAGAACGGATCATACAAACAATTGTGTTTGATATTGGGTCATTGAGGGAGGTTTTATATTAATTGATGTAGTGATAAAGTTAATTGCCCCTTAAATTGAAGAAACTCCTGCAAGATGAAGAGAAAAAAGTTGTTAGGTCAACAAAGCATCCACGTGGGCAAGGTTCCCTGCTAGTGGGGGGTAACTGTTCATCCTGTTCCTGCCCCTGCTTCTTTGCCCGAGGCGGCTAGCAGGAGTACAAGCATTGGCCGCGCGGAATGCACAGATGGGGGCTGCAGCGGGAGAGAGAGCACTGCTAAGCAGTATTTAATTGTCCAATGGCAGGAACTGGTCGGGGAGGGGTGGAGCGAGGCGCGTGCTTGTGCGCGTAATCGCAAGCTGGTGGTCAAGCGTTTGGTAGCAGCACTTTTAAAACCAGCTTACAAAATGTCTCGCAGAGTAGCGCAAGCGCTGACTCAGGGAGACCTAAAAATAGGTTTAAGAAGCACCATCTCAGAAGACCAACTACAAATGAAAACATTTAATTCAAAGTAGTTGTGTGGGATTAGTATTTATGATACTGGCGCAGTCACAAAAACATGATTGATACATTTTATGGAACATTTCATAATGTTAAGGAGGGTTTGGGATTGAATAAAAAGTGCAGCACTACTGTATTGCAATAGCGGCTGCTTTAAGTTAAATAGAGTCCTCATGGTCCAAATAAATCACGAGCTTCCATGTAGTCTATGGCCTACGTAAACTGATTTGAGAGAGTAGGAAAAGGCTGAAAAGAGAATGACAATGGTGGTCATCCGTTTTGCCAGCCACCTCTCCTACAGCTGCTGCTGACCCTTGAGGAGCAGCCATTTAGAGTGGGGAGACAGATACACACACACACACAGACACATATATATATATATGTGGCGGCTGGCTGGCTGAAAATAAAGAACTGATTAAAGCACAGAATTTTGGGTCTGCTTCTCGTCATTTCAAAAAAGAGGCAGGAGCCTTGTCCTGGTGACGATTTACATATATATATATATATATATATATATATATATATATATATATATATACATATATACACACACACACAAACACACATATATATATATATATTATGTAATTTGTAAACATTTTTTGCACGGCAGGGTGCATTCATCTGTCTGTTTAATTATTCTTCACAGAGTGCTTCTGTCTACCACAGCTTGGGGCAATGGGCCAGCACACCTCACCCATTGGCTCACTTCACTTTGACTGACTGCACAAAACTTGTGCATATTCCACAGATAAATCTAAAAATTGTTAATTTCTCTCAACTCTTTCAAAGTGTGCTTTTTATTTTTTATTTTTATATATTATCTTAAAAACAGCTTATTATTTTGCCTGCACTTTGGGTGCAGAGTTAGATGGTGATTTATTTCCTGTGGCCCTATTTTTTATTTTTTGCATAAAGGGATCAGGAATCAGTAGTAAAACTGCCATAGCAGTGAGTTTTTTTTTTACATTTAAAACTTTATTTTAAGTGTAGTGACCAAAGTTAGATGACTTCATAAGACAACCCCGAAATCCAATTGGTGATCTTGGTAAGTTAGTAATTTCAGAAGAACATTGGACGCGAAGGCTGCATTTCTTTATCAAATTATGAGGAGGAAATCTATTTCGTAATAATATATTTTATATTCTATGATTACAAAACAAAGTGTTTGTACATAAGTGACAGTGGGGTGCAAAACGTGCTCGGTGCCCATGCGAAAGTGGTCTTAAAGTGCAGTATGCTTATCACAATCTATAGCAATTTGCTCAGTCTATGTCCCACTAATTGAATTATTTAAGCACACTCTAGTCAAAGGCGTTTCGATCAACAGCTAATTCAGGATCATTATAAGGATTTGAATTATAGTAAACCGGAGGAGGAGAAAAATAAAAATCCACGTGATTAATGCTCAGTTCCCAATACATAACAGGTACCATGTGATCTCAGGACAGGTCACATGGAACCAAGCATACACAGGCAAGAATCTTAATGTATTATGCTAGGCACTTCAGGTAGAGGCTGGAACCGGAATTAGAGTCCTCACACTGAAACCGAGAAGCCAATCGATCCCAGCATCTGGCATAAATGTATTTTGTGGAGCAGTGCACAGTGGCAAGGATGACATCCACCACTTCATGAGCAGTCAATTGCCGCCACTCAAACTTCGTGGATGGAGGAGTAGGTGGCAGAGATTCAAGAGACGACACCGACTCATTGCTGAGGCTGGAGGTCTTTGTGAAATGGCAGCCTGATCAGATGACAGACGTTCATGCTCAGAGGTTTTGGGTACCACACTCTCCTGGCCCAATCTGGCAGGCATACAGGAGTTTCTAGTCTCATTCCAGCAGGAATGCATTGTCTAAAAAGTGCTCTTATCAAAACTCCATTGAGCATTGTTGTTGATACTCTTAGTTCTTGATGGGGACAAACTAGCCAGAGTTCTCTCAGAAGACACCCTGTACACATTGAGAAGTAGACACCATTTGTGCTCTGCAAGACAACGTCTGATCAGTTCACCCATGCTGGTACTCAGGGACATCGCCAGGTTATTGGTGTTCAAGAAGAAGCCATAGTTCTCCCACCACCTCCGAAGATGCAAAGTCTCCTAGCAAAGGACCCACAACCCCATTCTACCCAGCTTGTTGCAGTATTACATGGCAGTAGTGTTGTCCATGAGAATCTGCATCAGCCTTCCTTTGATGGATGGCAGGATGGCAGGATGGCCAACAGAGCCAGACGAATGGCCCTCGGGTCCAACAGATTCATCTCTAGGAAAGGTCCAGCTCCACAACAGAGCTCCCTGTCTCCATCTACCACAGGTAACCTGTCCAACCCAGCAGTGATGCGTCCCTCACTGATATCAGCTCTGGGTGGGGAAGGGAGAGGAGCCTGCCATTGCTCACAGAGTGCCATCACTGCAGTCTCGAGTTGTCTCCTCCAAGATCGCTTCTGTGTCAGAAAGGCTGACTTGATGCTGGGCTCACTGGAACTTGATGTTCCACTGCAGAGCACACATGTGCCACCTTGGATAGTTTTTAGATTATTTGTGTTTACAAAAAAAAGGCAATGTTAAATCATAATACATTAGTATTGTACGTGACAGTAGGCCACCAGACACTTGATGAGGAAGAGGCAAAAGGCTGAGGCCAGGACGTTTCAGAGCCACTCTCACCTTGATCCAGATTCAAGTCTGAAACACCAGGATCATGGTCCCAATGTGATGGAGTTGCTGCGGAGGAGGAAAGGACCTGAACTCCACTGTGTTCAGCAGAGTCCCAATGAATAGAACCATCTACGAAGTAATTAGGTGTGACCTATGCTCATTTATTGTGAACCCGTGCGATGAAAGAATTTTGCCATTGTCCAGAAGTGGTCCACGACTGACTGCGGCAAGGCCGACTTCAGCAGTCAGTCATCAAGGTATGGGAACATTGGGACAACAAACATCCAAAGATAGGCTGTGAGGTCTACCATCACTTTCTTGAATATCCAGCGGTGCTGGTGAGGCTGTAGAGGAGCATGGCAAATTGAAAATGTTCCAGGCCCGCCTTGAATCAGAGGTAATGCTTGTGGAACTGAAGATGGGTATATGAAAATGCAGGTCCTGCAAGTCCAAGAACGCAACCTTGTCAGCTGGTCCAGAGCAGAGAAGATCTGGGCCTATGTGAGCATTTTGAATTTGTCCTTCCATAGGAAGACATTCAAGGGTCGAACTTCCAGGACAGGCCTGACCCCTACCATCCTTTATTAGGCCAAAGAAATAGAGAACGTAACTTTTTCAGAGTCCAGTACCTTCTCTATGGAACCATTGGGGAGCAACTTCCTGCAGCAAGATAGGCAGATGCTTCGCCCAAATTGGTTCTGCTGTTGGAGGGTTGTCGGGTGGGAAGAAAGAAAAGGCAGAGCAAAGCCTTTTTGTACAATCTGTGAGACACATCTGTCCGACTTGATAGATAGCCAACGCGGGAGGAAATGCTGAATTCGGACTCCCACTGGTTGGGTATACTCCGCTGAGGGCACACTAAAGAAGTTTGTTGGGTGATGGAGCAGGGAAGGAGGAGCTGGAAGACTAGTGTTCCTGTTGGCCCCCACTTTGCAAGTTAAGTGTCAGCGACCTCCAAGCACAAGTTATTACTTGTGTAACGATATATCTGTAAGAGACATTAGTTAGTGATAGATTCCTTATCGCCCCACCCATCCTCCCTGTTCTGCGAACTGATTACTAGGGTTAAGGACATCCCTTCAGGGCCCTAGTTTTATGCACCAATGGTCAATATCTTGCATGGCTCTGCGTATCTGGCGTGGAAAGTTGTGTACAGAACTGACGTCAGCGCGCACAGGTGGCGCCTAAGTTCTCTCTGTGACATCATCTCTGCGCTGCCGCAGGGGTACTGCTAAGTAAAACTTTCAGGTCCCAGTGAGACGCCTGGGGATATTCTAAGGTAAGTAGTAACTTGTGCATCTGAAAGAGACACGTTAGTGATAGATTCCTTACCTTAGAATAGAAACCCCAGCAATACCAACCCTGGTGTGGGTCTACGAACAAGATTACACCAGAAAGTCACAGAGCACAGAATGGCCAAAGAAGCTGTCCCTCCAGACCTGACTGTCAAGCCAGTAGTGCTTGGTAAACGTGTGCAGCGAGGCCCACGTAGCTGCCTGACAAATGTCCTGCAAGGAAACGCTGTGTCACAAGGCAGTAGTGGCTGCCATTGCCCTGGTGGAATGGGGTCAACCCCACAGGAGGCTCCTTCTTAGCCAATGAATAACAGGCCTTGATGCAGAGAACGACCCACCGGAAGATGGTCCGTTTGTGCACAGTACGACCTTTTTTGGGGCCTACATAGCCAACAAAGAGCTGGTCATCTACCCGGAACTGTTGTGTAGGTAGAAGGATAGCGCACGTTTTGGGTCCAGACGGTGGAGCCTCACTTCTTCTCTGGAAGGATGCGGAAGGGGAAAGAAGGTGGGCAAAGTGATGGTCTGACCGACGTGGAAGGGCGTGACAATCTTTGGCAAGAAAGAAGGACGGGTCCTCAGAACCACCTTGTCCGGATGAATAGACCGGAAAGGAGGTTTCGAAGAAAGAGCCTGGAGCTCACTCACTCTTCTGGCAGAGGTGACAGCGACCAGAAAAGGCGTCTTAAGAGTGAGAAGACGTAAAGGACAGTTATGAAGGGGCTCGAAGGGAGCGCACATCAGAAACGTCAAGACAAGGTTTAAATCCCACTGAGGCATGATAAACGGCACCAGAGGGAACGTGTGCATGATGCCTTTTAGAAAACGGTTGACAACTGGGGACTTAAAAAGAGAATACTGTTCAGGAGCCTCTAGAAAGGCGGAAATGAACAAAAGATAACCTTTAATAGTGCCTAGAGCAGAGCCCTGCTGGGCTAAAGAAAAAAGGAACAGAAGAACCTCGGAAAAAGGGGCCGAAAGGAGATCCACAGCTTTCGCAGTGCACCATGACACAAACTTGTTCCACCTACAGGTGACTGCCAGCATGACAAAACAGACTTCGGGAGGAAGACCAAAAGGGGTCAACTGTCGCAGCTCAAGCTCCACCCATGGAGGTGGAGGCAGGACAGGTTCGGGTGGAGGACCGTCTCCTGCGACAGAAAATCCTCCCAAAGAGGCAGTCGGATCGGGGGATCGATTGCCATGCTGAGTAGCTCGGGATACCAATATCATCATGCCCAATCCGGAGACACAAGGATGACTTGGGCCAGGTTGCGCCTAATCTTCTTCAGCACTCTGGGCAGAAGTGGTATAGGAGGAAACGCGTACAACAGACCACAGCTCCACTTGCGATGAAAAGCGTCTCTGAGCGAGTGCCGCCTTGGAAAGCCAAAGCACAGAATTGATGACATTGCGCGTTCTCTTCGGTGGAAAATAGATCTAACCAAGGCTCTCCCCACTGCTGAAAGAGACCTTGCACCATGTCAGAGTTCAGATGCCATTCGTGATCCATCAAGTACCGGCAGGTGAGTTTGTCAGCCCTGGCGTTCAGAAAACCTACCAGGTGTTGAACCACCAAGGTAATGCCTTGATATTTCAGCCATGTCCGGAGGCGCAGAGCCTCCTGACATAGGGTCCAGGACCCCGCCTCGCCCTGTTGCAATACCACATGGCGGTGGAGTTGTCTGTGAACACCTGCACTACACTCCCCCAGACAGAGGGAAGGAATCCCTTCAGTGCAAGCCGGATCGCCCGCAGCTCCAAAAGGTTGATATGGAGCCGAGACTCCGCCAGAGACCAGAGGCCTGTGACCTCTGCCTCTCCCAAGTGGCCACCCCATCCCAGGAGGGACGCATCCGTCACCAGTGTGCACCGGTTGGGGAAGGGAGAGGGATCTGCTACGACCCAATCTTGATAAGTGAGCCACCACTGCAATTGTTGAGCAGTGCCTTCCGAGATCTGGACCTAATCGGACAGGTTGCCCTAATGCTGCGCCCACTGGAACTTCAGGTCCCACTGCAGAGCCCGCATATGCCATCTGGCATTTGTCAACAGCAGGATGCAGGAGGCCATCAGGCCCAGGAGCCGTAGGGTTATCCTGACTGAAACCCAGGATAGAGGCCGAAAGATCGGAATCATAGCCTGAATATCCCGGACTCGCTGGTCGGGAGGACAAACCCGAAACAGCGTTGAATCCAGATCCGCTCCGATGAAGGGGAGCTTCTGAGAGGGACTCAGGCGCAACTTTGGCACGTTGATGGAGAACCCCAGCGACTTCAGGAGATCCGCCGCAGTCTGAAGGTGGTTGACGACTGCCTGGGGCAAGCCCGCCTTCAACAACCAATCGAAGACGTAGGGAAAGATTGACACCCCTGACCTGCACAGATGAGCTGCGACCACCGCCATCACCTTTGTGAACACCCGAGGGGCGCTGGTAAGGCAGTAGGGGAGCACTGCAAACTGAAAATGCTCCTGGCCTACCGTAAACCGCAGGTAACGCTGGTGGGCCGGCAGGAAGGGGATGTGAAAATAAGCGTCCTGCAAGTCCAACGCTATCATTCAGTCTCTGAGGTCGAGGGCAGCCAGGACCTGAGCCAGAGTCAGCATTTTGAATTTCTCCTTCCGGAGGAAGCGAATGACGTCCCGGAGGTCCAAGATGGGGCGCAGACCCCCCCTTGTCCTTCTTGGGGACCAGAAAGTAGTGGGAATAATAACCATTCCCTACTTCCTGCCCAGGAAGGCGCTTGATGGCCCCCTTGGCCAAGAGGGCAGTGACTTCCTGTTGGAGAAGAACCAAATGATCACCCGACAGGCAGTGGCAACGAGGTGGCATGGCTGGAGGGGAGGACTGAAAGGGAAGGGAATAACCCTTGCAGATTATCTGCAGCACCCACTTGTCCGATATAATTTCGCGCCAGTGGCGGAGGTGGTGGCGGTCCCTGCCACCCACCGGCATGGGCTGCTCCCTGAAGCTCGGATTAGGAAGGTTTGGAGGTGAAAACAGCGGGGGTAGAGGTGGACTGACCAGCATGCGGATTCCCAGAACCGCCCCTGCGGAAGCCACGGGCGCGGCCGCACTGAGGCTGGTTCTGCACAGGTTTATTGGTTGAGCGAGCCTGGGTGCCTCTGCCCTGGCCACGAAAGGAACGAAACCCAGGAGTGGCAGGGTTCTTTGTAAAAAGATCCAAGGTCTTGGCCGTGGCCCATGAGTCCTTAAAGCGCTCCAGTGCACTGTAGGCCTTATCGTCAAAGAGGCGGGAACCATCAAAGGGCATGTCCATGAGCGAGCCCTGGACATCGGGCGAGAACCCAGTCGAACACAAACAGGCGTGGCGCCGCAACGTCACAGTCGTGGAAATTGCCCTGCCCAACGAATCAGCGATGTCCAAACCACACCTGATGGCGAATTTAGCAGCATCCTTACCTTCAGCAATCGCTTGGGAAAGGATAGCCTGGACCTCCTCAGAACACTGAGGCAAGACCTGAGCAACAGAATCCCACACTGCATGGAAGTAACGGCCCAACAAGCAGGCAGTGTTAACCGACCACAGCCCTAAGCTGGCCGAGGAGAACAACAAATTGCTCCAGCCTTTTAGAGTCCTTATCCGGCTGAGCCGTGGTAAACGCACTCTGCGATGTTGAGGCCTGAATGACCAGGCTCTCAGGTTTAAGGTGAGTGGTCAGGAAGGCGGGATCACGAGTCGCCGGGCGGTGACACCTGGCGATATTTTTATCCACCAGAGCTCCCATGGCCGGCCGCAACCAAGTGCCCAAGAGGACTTCAGTAAGGGCCTCATTGAAAGGAAGCAGCGGCTCCGACGATGTAGACGCCGTCTGAAGCACCTCCATAAGGAGGTTGGTTTTGAGGGCCACTGTAGGGAGGTCGAGATTGAGAGCCTCCGCAGCGCGACGGAGCACCATGGTGTAGGAGGCACCCTCCTCCATAGTAGGCGGAGGAGAGGCAAACCCCGGGTCAGAAGAGACATAGAGGTCGCCTGCATCCTCCAGGCCATCCAACCCAATCTTGCTCGGAATCACGTTGCCGGGCAAGAGGGTCCTCAGACCCGTCCCACTCGTCGTCCGCCTCTGGCGTAGAGGTTGTGGCGGCAGAGCCATAGCCAAAGAAGGAACGAACGGCGTCAGAAACGGCGCCGGCCGGGACAGGGCCGGAGCCGCTTCCCAATGTGGATCCCAGGCGGGAACAAGATGGTCATGGAACCGGGGCAGGGGTGGGATAAACGGCATCAAGTGCGGCGCCGGGAGTGGAGCTGACATGGCACCGGGGCCGGAGCCGGTAGCGCTGCACCTCGTGGCACCGGGGCTGGAGCCAGCGGCGCAGGATCCTGTGGAACCGGGGGAAGGAACCAGTTGAGGAGCCGCCGGGCCATAAGGATCTGGACATGCGACTGCGGGGCAGGAAGGCGTGCCGGAGGCAGTCCAGGGCCTAAAAAGGCGGTCCATGGCAGCAAGAAACTCTTGCAACTGTTCGGGAGTCGCGGACGGACTGGGTATGTGGGTAGGCCGGGGGGCTCCCAGGCTCCGGAGGAGCCGCAGGGGCAGAGCCCTTGTCCCCCTCCTCCGCCCCAAGGAGCGGCGGGGGTCGTTGGAGAGCGAACACGCTTCTTCGCCTTCTTTTTATGGCGTCGCTTACCGGAATCCAAAGGCAAAGACTTGGAGCCAAAGTCTCAAAAGAGTAGTCATAAAGTGACTAAGGTACGTCAGTGCGCATGGGTGGCGCCTAAGTACTCTCTGTGACGTCATATCGGCGCTTACGACACCAGTGACTGACGCGGAGCCACAGGACGCCACCTACTGACGCACAGGGGTACTGCTAAGCAAAACTTTCCAGATCCAGTCCGACGCCTGGGGATATTCTAAGGTAAGGAATCTATCACTAACGTGTCTCTTTCAGATAGGACTGATTTGTCAATACATCTCTGTCTACAGTCCAGCATTCTTTAATAGGCCCCGAATTTCCAGAACCAATGTGGAAAATGTTCGATGGGCGTCAACAACCCCAAGGAATGTGTTGTAATCTGTTTAATTTAAAGCTTTTCAAAGCGGAGGACACTTTCTCTCCGAGAAATTAGGCCCCCGGGAAGCCTCTATGTCACCAAAGAACTCAGTGGACCTCATTCAGGTGTGTCTAAAAAGCACAATACTGGTACCAACTGCCCAGCCGGAATCTGTTGTACCATATTTGCCCACATCTTGCCCACCATGTATCATTTGGAACAAAGAGACCTTAAGATATAAGGTATATGTGTAGCGGCCCAGCAGCATACCGCGTACACAGGTCACAGTGCCAGACTGGCGTGAGAAAACATACTTTTGCCGAAAACATTAATCCTCTTGATTCTCAGTGCGGAGGAATGAATGGAAATGAATTTGGATTCAGTTTAATGTTTGAAACCTACAAAACAGGGCACTATGTAAAGGAGTGAGTCAATGGGAAAGTCAGGGTCACCAGGAGTCAGTCTAAGACATCTTGCCACCTGCCTAATAAAAAGCGGACAAGACATGTTTGCGACCAAGTTGCCATTAGGGTATCCATGAGGGTATCAGTAAATAGAAATAGGTGCTCATATGTTCCTGGCCCAGGCTGCAGGATTTGTCAAACATTCAGTTTAATCTCAATGAAGGGAAAGGGTATTCCCAAAGCCTCAATTGCCTTTCGAAATACCACTATGAACAAGGCACTCTCTTTCATTAGTGGCTTAGTCACTGCCCCAGGGGAGATATCAAGCCCTGTGGGGTTCTGTAAATCAAGCTATAAGGCATCAGCAGTATAATGAGGGAGTGGCATGCAACCCCCTTCACCATCATTATCGTTAGTATCCCTTAGAGCATCCTGCTCCGAGCATGGGATCAGAACCAGAAAGATAACGGAGCCTATTTTGATAGTTGTGATATAGTAGAGGCACAGGATTAGAATCCGAGAGAACGGCAACAGGCTGCTCCCTTGTAATCTCACAGAGCAACATTGGTTGACCTCGGTGGAGTGGAAGTCTAAACCACAGTCATAGGCCCAGTAAAGGGTTGAAAGGGGACAGATGATGCCAGAGAGGGAACCACCAGTAATACTGACTGGATGCCCCTGAGGTACTGTAGGGCCAGACGTCGCACCAGAGAGTGCTGGAGGAAGATTGAAAATGTGCAGCATGGCCTTTTTGAGGGCCTTGATTTGTTGCAGGTTCCCAACAGACTGACATTAAGCGTGCATCAGGAACAACTGAGAAATTTGGTTGTGTGGCCAGTGACCTCAAAGGGGTGTGACTTACATCGGGACACTATGAGCTTCCTCTTAAAATTCAGAGCAGCAGGGATGGGATTTCGTGCAGTTTCTTATAATTGTAGTATGACTTTATTCGTATTCAGGAACTTGAATGTGAAGCTGCAAGGTCACAGGAGTGGCCCCAGTATCGGGACCAAGTCCAGGAACACAACTTATAGTGGGATCTACACAAATGTGGAGACTTCTTGTATTCAGCAACATACAACTTCGCCTCCCACTCTTGGATTGCCTTCGGTGCATGAGGGCACTCTAATCGGAAGACTCAAACCCCATGTCCTGAGCTCAGTCATAAAAAGGGTCACCTTTTGTGGAGTCCGAGACTGAGTTATGCTTCCTGCAGTCATAGCACAGCTTGAAACAGGTCATTTTAAGTGGGAACATCATTGCTTACCATGCTGTGAAATGTTTCGAAAAGCGACAAATTTGGGAGCAGTTCAGTTTCGGAAAAGTTCGGAAAGAAAGGCACTGACGTCAGAGTGCAGGGCTGAAGGTTATACGCGTCTCCGCTTTGTCACTTGAGGGCAGTCTGGAGCCAAAGCAGAGCTCCAAGCTGCCAACTAGTGGTGTAGGCAAACACTGCTATGAAAAAACTACGGATCCAGCCTGGCCCTGAGCAATATTCTAAATTGAGGGAACCTGCAGTTAGAAGTAAACTTCAGAAAATTAAAATAGCAATCAAAGTGCATTCATATAGTGAAAACCACACTGAAAGGTTTCCTGATATGCACATAACAGTTTGTATTACCACACTCCAGTATGCCCAATTACTCATTCTTTAGAGTTAAATGTGTGTAGGAGAGATCCTGACATTTGAACCATGTATCATGCACGAGTCAAACCCACTTAGCTATCATACAAGCCCTGACTGATTTACATTAAAAATGATATCTGCTACACAAACACCTTTTTTCCTCATTAACATACTAGTTTATGAGTCCTGTAGAGCTGGTTCTCATTCCACCTTACTCCATGCTAAGGGGATGACTTGGCCACTGTAGGAAAGTGCCCCTTTTTGTACTGGTCAGCCCCACTTTTTGCCACTGTTGCTGATGGTTTTCGTCTTATGTTACCAACAAGATTTGCCTTGGATATTGTCTGGATTGTCCATCTCTTTTTTAACTGATTCGCTGGACCCCACAGTGAGGGTGAATGTAGAAAATAAGTGGTTGACAGTGAAAATGGAGGCTGTCCCAGCACAGTAAAAACGAGGGCTTGGAACAAATGTGTTATCAAATCTTTAAAAGACTGTGTGAGGCAGAGCAAAATGTAGTTGGGGTTACAGACTTCCCAAAAGAATCATATCTTGAAGAGATTTTGGCAGTAAGAGGAATCTTGACTGTCCATGACATGACAGGATCAAGGCCTAAGCGCCTAACTAACTCTCCAGACTCTTAAAACCAGACCTATCCTTTATGACAGGGGTCTCCAAACCGGTCCTGGAGGGCCGAATCCATGCCAGATTTTTAAAATTACTCCATGTAGCTCAATGGGGATATCCAAAAAATCTGGCATGGATCCGACCCTCCAGGACCGGTTTGGAGACCCCTGCTTTATGGGATGTGGGGACCAGATGCACCTCTCCCGGACCACTGACGAATGTAAAAATAAAGCCCTATTAGTGTTGGAGCGTGTTAAGTCTCAAATTAACTTATAACATAACACCTTATGCAAGAAATGGGTTTGATTCAAGAAATGTGACAGCCAGCTTCTAAGCACTTCGATTTACACTTGTGTCTGTTGCACTGAATGAGAATGCTAGTTAAGTGTAACCTCAGATTGCTAAAAATAGACAGCCACTATTCAAACAGTTTGCTGACCAAGAGACATTTGGGAGATAACACAGAACAGAAAGCCTAAGAGAAAGTACAACTTAAGGAACCTGCTCTGTTGAGGGACTGAAGAGATAGACTCAAAGAAAGTGCCGGCAGACCAGGACGGTTAAGTTCAGGAATAATAAGAGAAGCATCTATTGACGCCAGTCATCAGCAGACTTTGAAGCTGGTACGGCCTCAGATGAAGAGCAGAACAAGGCAAACTAGTTGACTCAAAGTTTGGAGAGACAGAGGGGGCTGAGCCTGTGTTTGTACATCAAGATCCATAAGGGTGTCCAGACCATTCCACTGAAGAGGTGTTCCAGTATTCAATCACCAGCTAGGGTATCCCATGAGTATGGAGGAAAGGGTGCCTAGTATGACGGTGTTTCTATTCACTTCCCTGATTTTCAAATCACTTAACTGTTCACTAATGTATTTAAACCATAAATGGTTCTCTTTGACAGAATCAAACAGCATCACAGTGTGAATCAAAGAACAGCTCTAGTAGAATTACCCATAATATAATTATTTCTTAAATAACAGTCATTAAAAAGATACCTTTCTTTAGAAATGGGCCTACTCATGAAAACAAAAATCTCCCGAATTGTAGGACCATTTGCAGACAGTCCATAGACATTCAACGGAATGGGTACATAGTTACTAAATGTGCCATGCTGCAAGATTTAGGGATGGAAGAACTAGAAAAAAGGCAGGAAGCCAGATAGGTAAAATTAAATTCCCAGAGGTAGGCAAATACAAGAATGTCAATGATATGAGACTAAAAAGAGCTTCCAATAATTAGCAGAGAATGAAGGCAAACCCTGAACAAATTTTAAACTACGCCTTTAACATGGAGTGGAGCAACAGAAATGAATAAATAATGTTTAGTGAAACAACTAAAAAGCAGACAACTGGGCTCAGTTGATCAAACAGCATTTCAGTTATAAATATTTTTTTTAGCGGAGGGAAAAAATAAAAAGACTATTCGTGTTTTGCTAGAGATTTGAGGTCGGTGTAGCTCCTAATTTTTGAGTGCGCAATATCTACTATAAAGGTCAAAAACTACTACTTTGAATGCAATGTTATTTCAGAAGTTCAGAGTGTCACACAAATACACATGGTTCTAGCATATCACAGCAATTGGAGTGATACCTGTCTGATGTTTCAAGTAGTTAAATATTATCATTGATTTAGGACAGCTTAATGCAGCAGCAAGGCTGCTCTTGGGAAGAGGATGTGGCCTAACGGCTAGGACGGTAAACCTCAAATCTGTTGAATTTCCAGAGGTTGAAATACTCCATAACAAAATTAGGTTGAACCAGAATCAACTATTGGAAACAGAAGAAAATATTTTGAGTTATACAGCTTCTTACCTTTGGGTGATAAAAGGGACAGTCCATATTCTTACAAGCTGGGAAGAATTTGCACTGTTGAGTTGTAGATGAGGACGCTGGAGCTTGAGCTGAAAAAAGGCACATTTTAACAAACCAGGAATACATCAGTGCGGTCATACTTCATACACTGACTTTCTCACTGAGATAGACACAAAGTGTGGTATGAAATTACATATGCATGCAAAAAACGTCAGTAATTACAGAATTGTTTCCCCAAAGTGAAATAGGCTGCGGCTGGGCCCTTTAGGACAGTTAGCAACTCATTTTTTTCATGCAACAGTAAATCATGCAAACTACCATCTGCAAGGAAATTCAGCAAAGCAAAGTTCTACAAGCCCTGAAAAAGTCACTGCTAGTAAAAAAGGAGGTAACTGTACATTGTTTTAATGCAACGCGAGAGGCTAATTTCCCACTGGAAGGGCAAGGAATCATTATAATGTAAAAGTGATCTGCACTATTAGATAGATTGAGAACTATATTCTCAACCAATGGATGCACATTTTATAAAAGTTACCCAAACAGATTGAAAAGCTGTCAGACTTACATTTCTTAGGCAGGAGCGTGGGATTTAGTTGGCTTCCGTGCATGTAAGGACAATCTTGTTTGGTACATTGGGTATCATATCGGCAGTAGGGAACATGGCATACAGGAGCCGTGCCCTCCGCTGGCTGCATAGGCTGTCGTCGGCTGGCGTGTGTGTAGGGACAATCGGGTTTGGTACACTTGGCATCATATTTACAGTTTGGATGAATAAACAAACATTTCTCCGCAAACCTGCATTTTGGGAATGCCCTGGGGAAGAAAAGGGCATAAGCATTCAGTAACAGTGTTCTACAAACAGGATTGCATAGTGAATAGACAAATCACATTAGCTGAGAGTTCAGGGAGGAATGCAGGATGAAAGGAGAATCACAGTATTACCTGCATGACTATTACCTACCACACTTCCTCTGCAAATGACTACCAAAATATCATGAAGTTGCATAGATTAAAAGACAGTCCTCATACATGCTCTAAGGACTGATGCCCAGGACTGGCATATAAAACTAGAAAATGAGTTCTCTTTACTAACCCTTCCACCCTTACTTTTACCAGCTGTATTCACCTGCCTGTGCAACTCAAAACCAACATGTTTGTCCACGGGACAACACAGTAATTTTGGGGGCAGGTGGAATGCTGAGGAGTTGTGTGCACCTGCATGGACACAGGCAGAGTTGCTCTCCACACTCTGATCTGGGGCATCCCATTCATCTAGACGTGAGTTTAGAGCTGACCTTTGGTAGTCTCCAAAATGAAAGATAAGCACGCCCGCCAACTGGGTACCATAGACAAATATGATTTGACCAGCAGCTAAGTGCCACTGGTATGGCACCTTTGCAGTGGTGTGGGTTTCCTAATGTGGCATATGACCAAAATAGTACAGGTGATTACATTCTCTAAGGATGCGTTGAAGTTTAAGACAGAAGAGGTGAGAAATAACTTTTCTCTGCTGCAACAAGACCTAAGAAATGACATGAACAGAATCACTGAAACTAAAGGCTGAATTTCAAGCTGTAAGGCATCGTTCAAACCCTGTGGCAAACAGTATCAAAACCTCCAATGATGTTAGAGGGTGTGGATGCGAGGGCAGTTGACACTTAGGAGCAAGTCAGCAGAAATAATCTGCGCTTGGCTGGTTCCCAGAACGCTGCAAAGGAGCCCACTCTGAAAGCTTCCTGGAACAATGGCTCACTAAAATATTACCCATGTAAGAGCTCTCTTCTTTGTCATAAAGGGTGCTCTTGCAGAAGCCTCTGTTGGGTGCCCCTCCCCACCCCATGATCGCACGCTTTCTAAATTGTAAAGACAGAAACCAACTGCAGCAGGTGTCAGAGGGGGAGCTAGAGACATTACCTGATGAAGACCAGCGGGAATCTAGGGCGTCACAATAGAGTTTCATTTTATTGTGATGAAACATCTTCACAATACCTACCTTACCAGAGCCAGGTTATGGAGATTTATTCTTACTCCTTCTCCGCTCTATTCTAGATACAAAACTCAGATGGGGAACCTTATGCACAAACAAATGGCACTGTAGTAAAATTGAGACATTCTGAAGAAGAGTTCAGGCCACCCTCAGTGAAGTGTGGAATGGAGGCTGCCCAATGATCCTAAAAGGGCCTAGTTGCATGTAAATGTTGCTCTGGAATCGAACAGATATAGGATTGCACAGATGTGGCTGGGTCAGATAAGCTGTGAAATATGTGACTGTGCATAACTGTATATAAACAAAGGAGATTCATTTGTGCCTACCGGATCATTGGCACTTGGTACCCGATCCTCAGCTAGTCTCACCATCACTAGGGATCTGAGCACCATCATATCTCTTTTGACATAAGTGTGGAAGGGGGACCAAATCTTATCATACTGAGACGTTGTATCTCCAAGTGTGGCCGCAAGATGTCCATACCATGCCTACTCCACACCTTAGACCACCACATGTCCACTTTTGCTAGTGCAGGACTCAGCATCTTTCATCCACCACCACCAAGGCCGACAGCAATGACTGAGATAGAAAATCTATTAGTGGCTGAAATGAGAGGGCACAGCCCCTCCTCATCCATCAGACCCAACAAGACTTTCTGGGGTTTTATTGGCACATTAACATTAGTAATCTTCTTGATGGTCCCCAATATGTGTCCAAAATAATTGGACTTGAGGGCAGTCCTACCACATAGGTTATGTAGGTCCTTTCATCCCACACCCCCTCCAACAGACATCTAAGCTAGCATTGGTCACTTTCAACCAAACCAGAACACCAACTCAGCAACATTTTAAATGCATTAGCCCTATGCTGGAGACATGAGGAGGATTTTGCCGCCTTTCCCCCAATTAAATTCCAATCAGCATCCATCGGGTCGAGTTCAAGTTCCTCCTTCTGTCAGGCGCTGACTGGAGTCAGCAGTATTCGGAGCGCCTACAATAACACTGTCACATATGCTCTGGACTACATCTCCCAGAAAGCCTGGAGGGGAGGAGCAACATCTATATCACCCAGCGAGGCGTGGGCTGAGGTGCGCGTAATCTGCCGTTGTACCTGGATCTCCAGTATCGAGTCTCACGCTGGTTGCGTGGAGGCTCTCTCTTCTAGGATCCAGCTGAGCTGCTTGTTATTCGCCGGACCTTCCTTGGGCGCTGTGGTAGCGCTGTTTATCTGCCTCTGGAGGTGTTTCCTTTCGGGTGCTGCTGGGAGCGCCGTTCTAAGTCTCACACACACGGAATGGAAGGGGTGTTCGTTTTCCTTTCCCGCCGTGCCTGGATAATCCTGGTTGGTGTTGGTATCTTCGCGCTGAGGGAAGCGCTTATCAACACTTCCGTGTAGAATTACAGCCTGGAAACATCGCTGCTGGAAGCATCTACCGGATTTCTATTTTGAAAGACATTTTGTTACCAAATCCTCGCGCTGAAGGAAGCGCTTCGTTTGCAGGAGTTTTCCTTTTTCCTAAAGTAAGCAGTTCTATTTATTTTGCACTGTTGGGAGAAGACTGTTTGACTATTTGCTCAATAGGAGCTGTGAGCTTCTATATTCCACGCTGGAGGAAGCGCCTGCTGGTTTTGGTTGTTTTCTGCACTCAAGGAGAAATCCACTCCTTCTTATGGACCCTGAGTTTATTGTTTTGTGCCTCATTCAAACTCGTACTCCGAACTAGCAGAATACATTTCCTTGGGCTCATTTAAATCTCGTTATTGGATGGGAAGGAAGCCCTATTCTTGGAGCTGTGTTTCAGTTTATATCTGGATGAGTGGTTGCGGGGTATGTATGGTAATATTCTTTCCTTTTATGAGTAAGAGAATGCTAGTGGAGTGGAATATTAAACATTGTGGTTTATTGTTGTAGGAAGGCTCAAAGTCAGAAGCTGATGTCCCCAAAATATTAGACGTAAAGCTACAGGATTCTGCAGCCAGTGGAAAGGTACTAGTGAGTTCTAGTGAGAACATAGAGTAGTAAGCTTTGACAGGATATGTATTAAAACTGTATTCTTATGTTACAGGTCTCCCGCTTAGCACTGGTCCTTCCCTCATCCATATTTTTCCTCGCCTGACTACCTTACTACTCTGAGCTGTTTCTTTCCAGAGTTGGGGAAGTCTGGAGGTGGACCCTTTTTTGGCATCACACGGAAACAGAGTAGTGGCTTTGAAGCGGACACCTTCCATTTCTTCATATATGCAAGCGGCGTCAGGAGAGAGTTCTTGTTCGATGCTCTATAAAGCTGGACAGCGCTTTAGTAGGGCCCCTTCGGAAAACATGAATTCCAAACCCTGTCGTTTCTCTCGCTCCTCATTCCTGCATGGTGGATTGTCTACCTTAGTGCAGCAGTTGTGTAACACAGTATAAACCTTAGGGGCCTAACAAGAAATCACTGGTGCACTGATCTCTGGTCCTGGGGAAACCATTCTCATATAGTTGGACAAGATACATGGTGCTGCCACCCCCCTTCCAGGATAGGTATCCTTCATCAATCATGCCCGGCAGGAATTCTGGGTTTCCCACCACTTGAGCCAAGGAGGAAGGGAAGGTAACCTCCCTTCCCCCCGTCCATAATGCTTTACTCCAATATTGCAAGGTCACTTCCATTGCCCACATCAGTTGCCTGGAGAGTGGCTGGCCTTAGAAGAAATCCATAACAATTAATGAAGATGGAGCTTACAGTGACCCTGCTCCAGAAGGCATCGCGCTTGTCCGCATCCGAGGAACATCACACTAGAGCCGAAGACAGCTGGGCAGCTAATATGTGACATTCAATATCAGAGACTCCTATGCATCCCTCTACCAGGCACCTTGTCAAAAGACATTTGGCTATGTGCGGACATTTATCATTCCATATGAAACCCCACTTTTTTTTTTTAACAGATTTCAAAACATTCACGGAGACCCTCAATGATAATGCATGGAAACAGTAGAGCAGTTGTGGCATAGAATTCATCGTAATGCAGTCTAGTCTCACCACCCAGGAGCTCTCCAGTCTACCCCATCGAAAAAGGTCTTTAAATAGAGTGTCAAGGAGAGAAGGCACATTGCTGTGAAAGATATTGCTTTTCCTAGGACAAAATGAACACTCCCAGATAGACATGCGTCAAAGCCAGCTGAGACCCATAACTGACTGCCACGGTCTCACTGCCCTCTTGACTTTCTCTCATTCCTTTAGATTTTTTACAGTTAACTTTGAGCCATGCTGCAAGATGGAATTGATCCAGCTCTCCCATCAATGCTATGGGGGAAATAGAGGGATTGGTCGGAAAACAAAGAGGGCCATTTTCACCAGTCCATCCATTGTTTCTAGGCCAGTGATTGCAAGATTAGCCATCTCGTGTTTGAACAGTGGCTCGCTCCATTGTCAGGCCAAATAATGAGGGAGAGCGGAGCACCTCTGTCTCATTTCCCAGGTTAATCATTACATTATAGGTTCAGGAAGGCGCGCGTATATTCGGAGTCTGGTAAAGGGTCCAACATAATTTGCCAAAATTATTAATTCAGGGCCTAAATTGGTTATTTTGAAAGTTTTGGTTATATATGCCCAGTCGAGACAGTCAAATGAATTCTCCACGTCTATTGAGAGGAGGGCCTGGGTCCCTCGTGGTTGATGCCTTGTAAACTATGTTGAGAGCCAACCTGATGTTGTACCCTATATGCCTGACCCTGACGAAATCTGATTGAGAGGGAGATACTAAACTGGGCCATATCCTCTTCAGCATAGTGGTCAAGATCTTAGTAAAGATAGTCACAACACTATTTAGAAGGGCTATTGGGCATTAGACCCACGCTCATGGGGATCTTTCCTGATTTCCAAATAGGGTAAGAAGAATGTAAATGTAAATGTATTTGAGCTTATATAGCGCACAGCTACCCACAAAGGGTTTCCCGGCGCTTGCTTAGGGAACCCGTCCTGGTATTCCCCTGTGAGATAACCCCGGCAGGGTATCCACAAGGTGAAAGCCAGGCATCCCGCCGCGAGGGGCCGTTGTGGAGGTTAAGCAAGCTATTGCCCAGAGTCGCAGAGTGTGAACCCGTGAGTTGAGAAGGCACCGGAGCGAGAATTATCGAGTCCGTGGAATTTTTTGAGCCCAAGACCCGCCGAGGCGGGGAATTGAACCCTAGTCCAGGGCCGATCTCAGCTTCCGGGTCTGCCGCCTCTAACCCCTGAGCCACACTTCTCCACATTCTATCCTATCATTGATGGTCTTACTTTCTGTCTCTCAAGGAAAATGGTGCAGGTTTTAGTCAGATAGGGTGCAGGGGGTACTGAAAAGGTCTTATAGAAAGAGTTAAAGATCCTGTCAGGCCCTGGGGCTTTATTTTTAGGAAGTGTTTTAATGGCCTATGTCTAATCTACTACTTTTATCAGATGTTCCAACTTCTGTATTATACCGGAGTCTATCTCAGGAAAAAAAACCTCTTGCTAGGTATTTATCCTGTAATTGCATGCTACAATGCTCTCTCCCATAAAGAACTGCGTGGGGTTGTGGCTCGGAGCGTCAAAATGGCGGGCGCACTGTAAGAGTGCTCCGGTCCCCTCCATCAGACACCACATATGCGACCAGAACTGCCTCTCACTGCCCTCAGACATATCCGCTGTGATGTCGGTTAGGTTCAGTTATCCCATTTGCATGCCATTTCAGGATAGCCCGCAACTCCCCCAACAAGGCGGCCTGAACAGACTAGATGTCGCTCTGCCGCCGGACCCTCGAAGGCAGTGTCTGCTGAGCTCCTGCTGCCACACCAGATCAGAGCTGCTACCTGGGGGCTCCGGGCCGCTCCCTCCTCAGAAAGACTGCTCCCTGCATCCCTACGCCCTCCCATGTCCCTGATTGCGGGCTCCCCTGTGCCTTGGTTTCAGACTAGCCACCTACCCAGCCTCTCTCAGGAGTCCGTGGGCTTGACACGGAAGGCCATCAGGCGCCATTTGATTCAGTTGATCTCAGATACAGGCTCCTTGCCCGCACTGGAGGCCTGCTTGTCCTGCGACGTGGCTCCCATCCCAGGGGCACAGGATCTCATTGTCCTCTGCAGGATGTCCCGACCGAACCTGCAGCTTCTGCGGCCTCTGATTGGGCCTTCTGCACAAACTGCGTGAAAGTGACCCGGGAGTCGATCAGGCCTCCTCTTGATCAGGTTGCGCTCAGGTGTGGGCTCCCTGCCCACCATGGAGGTCTGCCTGTGCCGCAACATGACTCATCCCGAAAGATTGGGATCCCCTCTGAGCCTCTGCCAGGCCCGCAGCTTCCGCAGGCCCAGATTGGACCTTCTGCCCCCTAAACTGTCTGCATCACCACTGATTCAGGGGAATGTGCTCACCAGCAGGGATGATGAGCAGGCACCACAGCCACTGACGCGAAAGACTCTGGCCTGATCTCTTGGGTTGCCTGGACACTGGGCCTAAGGGAGTCTCTCCACAGGGGCTTCTACCTACAGCTTCTACAGTCTTTAATCCTTCTAACTCCTGCTATGGAGAGGTTGGGAACCAATTGATCTATGGTTCAGGGGACCTGAGACTGGTGATCCCTCATCCAGGATCCAAAATTGTATGAGTGGGGGTGTCACCTGTAGCAGCTTTCTCCAGTAACTGTGGTATGTTGAGGACCTAGCCACCCGCATCCCAGAGCTGCTACACAGCTCCTCTCCCTCCAGAAGTAAAATCTGGCTTGGTGGCCAGAGACCAGTCGGACCTTTACCACCCCTCTGATCTCGCCTTACCTTGGTAATGCATTTCGCTTAATCACACTACACAAAATTAAGTGAGTAATGCAATCTCCTAATTTCCACCCTAAATAGGCTGGGGTAATTAGAGACAGAAAAACTCAAATGTCCTCCTTTTACCATGCTTTCAAACTTCCAAATATTCTTTTTATGTTACATTTTAATGAAAGTATGGCATAGAAAAATACAAGCTTGGATGTGGATGTAAAAGAACTCTTGCCTTTGGAGGAAGTAATTTTCAAACTATTAAACTAATAATTCTTATTCAATTCTCTGTTGTCACTAAATTATCATGCAAAATTGGTATCACATGATACATTAAAATAAAATGCATCAGATAAAACAAATAAATAGAGGGGGGAAATTCAGCAAAAAGGAGTGCAATAAAATAGGCAACAATGATTTCGGTTCATAGGTATGATTCCCATTTACAGTTGTTGTTTTGGTATCCCTTACACAGGGTATGTTTATTGAGTCTTCTCCGATTAACTTTACGTTTAACCCTTAAACTGGGTTGGTTTTAGTTCATTGGTAAGGTTCTCCTACACAGGGTGAGTTTTCATGGTTTATGGTCCCATATACATGGTTAAAATCATAGACCCTTACAGGAGGGTGGACTTTATGAGCCGCAATCCCAAGTGTTTGTACCTCATATGAGGGGTGAAAGATGGGTTTTTAGCTCCATCTTCACAGCGTATGTAAGTTTCCTTATGTGAGGAATCTTGTTTATTAATTTGTTCCCAAGCAGTAGGGATCAAAGTTGCAGGGTGTGTTTTTGCCCTTTGCAATTTGCAACAAAGTTTTCTCATTATATTTATTGGGAGAGGATGGGTTATTCTACTCAATTTATTGGTTGAAAGCTATCCGTTCTTTCTGTTTAAAATGGCTCGGACCCTCTCGTGATGTTTACATTATTGCACATGCGTGGGTTTTTAACTGTTTATTGCATTTGTATTTTTTCTTGTTTAAAGTTTCTCTCTTAACCTTGATCTGAATTTGCAATTTTTGTTTTTCATATTAAAGGGAGGGGGATATGTTTACTTTTATCTTGCAGTTTATCAATCTTCCTGCTGCTCAGCCACTGTGTATGTTTACTGTAGAATGTTGGGAATTCAGTGATGAATGGAATGTTGGGTGTCTGTGGGAGTGAGGAAGGAATATGCTACTTACCAGTATGCATCTGTTCTTGGCATGTAGGGCTGCTGACATTCATATCTGTGCATAGATCGCCGCCTAGTGTTGGATCCGGATGATTGCACATTGTTGTCCTGGAAGAGTCTTCGAAGTATCACGAGATAGGTGGCTCCTCCCCTGGACTACAGTGCGCATGGGCATCCTCTCCATCCTCAGATTGTTTTTCGCATTGTGGCAGAGATGGAGTGTAATACAGTAAGTGATGACCATGCCTGAGAATGATTCTGAGTGCTACAGCTGCGACAGGCACCGGGGAGGAGGGTGGGCAATATGAATGTCAGCAGCCCTAAATGCCAAGAACAGATGCATACTGGTAAGTAGCATATTCGGTTCGAGGCATGTGGGCTGCTGAATTCATATCTGTGCATAGAATAAATAGCAGTTACCTCCTTATCGGCGGTTGCCCGTGCCAGCTGCAGCAGTCTGAAAGAGAGTTCTGAGAACAGCCTGTCCTACAGCAGCTTGTTTGGAGTGTACATCTACGCAGTAGTGTTTGGTAAATGCATGTATGGTGGTCCATGTGGCTGCTCTACATATATCCTCTAGAGGAATGTTACCTAGGAAAGACATGGATGCCCTTAGCTTGCGTGTGGAATGCGCTCTTGGGGGAACTGTTAAAGTGCGTTTAGCCTTTTGATAACAGATTTGTATGCATTTAACAATCCATCTGGCTATACCTGATTTGGAAATAGGGTTGCCTTTGTGTTGTGTAGAGAAGGCAACAAACAGTTGTTTAGTCTTTCTAAAGTCTTTTGTCCTGTCGATGTAATACAGGAGAGCTCTTTTGACATCTAAGGTGTGCAGTGCTCTGTCTGCCACTGAATCTGGGTTTGGAAAGAAAACTGGCAGTTCTATGTTTTGATTAATGTGGAACTGCGAGATGACCTTTGGCATGAACTTGGGGTTGGTGCGCAGCACTACCCTATTAGCATGAATTTGTAGGTAGGGCTCTTGAATTGTCAGGGCTTGAAGCTCACTGACTCGTCGTAGCGACGTGATGGCTATCAGAAAAGCAACTTTCCATGTAAGAAACTGTATCTCAAAAGAACGGAGAGGCTCAAAGGGGGTCCCCATGAGCCTGGTGAGAACGATATTTAGGTTCCAGACAGGCGAAGGAGGATGTCTAGGAGGGATCACTCTTTTAAGGCCTTCCAAAAAGGCTTTGATGGCAGGCACTCTGAAGAGGGAAAGGTGCTGCCTGTTCTGAAGATAAGCGGCCATCGCAGCCAAATGTATCCTGATGGAACTATACGCTAGATTGCATTGATACAGATGCAGCAAGTAACATATGATGTTCTGCGTGGACGCATCTAGCGCATTAATGTCGTTGTTGGAACAGTATATGACAAAACGTTTCCATTTGGCTGCATAGCACGCCCCTAGTTGTAGGTCGCCTTGCCTCTTTGATGATGTTCATACACTCAGGGGGCAAGTTGAGGTAGCCAAACTCTATGACCTCAGGAGCCAAATCGCTAGGCTCAACTGCTGCGGATCTGGGTGCTGAATGTCTCCATGGCTCTGAGTGAGGAGGCTGGGAGTGAGGCGCAGCCATTGGTGATGCACCACTGAAAGTTCCAGGAACGTGGTGTACCAAGCTTGCCGTGCCCACGTTGGAGCAACCAGGATGAGCGTCATGGAGTGCTGCCGCAGTTTGCGCGCCACCAGCGGTATGAGTGGGGCTGGGGGAAAAGCGTACGCAAATCTGCCTGACCAGTTCATCCATATCGCATTGCCCTGAGACTGCGGATGTGGGAACCTGGCGGCGAAGCTTTGGTATTTTGCGTTCTCTTTTGTGGCGAAGAGGTCGATCTCTGGATGACCCCACTGCTGGAAGTATGGCTGGAGTACCGAGGGGTGAATTTCCCACTCGTGCATCTGATGACTGTGCCTGCTGAGCAGGTCCGCCATCTGGCTGTCTACGCCCGGGAGATGCTGCGCCATGAGGAAGATGTTCCTCTGAATGGCCCACTTCCACATGCTCTGGGCTAGGTGAGATAGCTGCGGGGAGTGTGTGCCGCCCTGTTTCTGGATGTAATACATGGCAGTCATGTTGTCCGTCCGGATCAACACGACCTTGTTGCACAGGTGCAACTGGAACAATTTTAGTGCCATGAAGATTGCCATCAGCTCTAACAGATTGATATGCATCTTCTGCTGTTGTGTTGTCCATAGTCCCTGCACCGTGTAATGGAGGACATGCGCTCCCCAACCCTGGAGAGATGCGTCCGTCGTTAGCACTATCTGTGGGACAGGCTCTTGGAACGGTCGTCCCCTGCAAAGGTTTTGTGGATTCCACCAATGCAGAGAGTTGTATGCACGACCGGTCACCAACACTAGGTCTTTTAGATGCCCATGAGCCTGGTTCCACTGTCGTGCTAAGCATTCTTGAAGGGGACGCATGTGCAGCCTCGCGTACGGGACTATGAATATGCAGGATGCCATCATACCGATGAGCTGCATGAACACCTGCGCTGGGAGCGATTGTTGAGGCCTGAACCTCCGAATGAGCAGCTGCATGCTGTTGACTCTGGCAGAATTCAGCTGCGCTGTTGCAGGCAGAGTGTTTAATGTTGCCCCTAGGTACTGTTGCACATGGGCGGGCTGCAGGTGTGACTTTGCGTAGTTGAGTGAGAACCCTAGACTGTGAAGGAGGTGAATTGTGCGCGACATGTGGCTGGCACACTGCTGGGCTGACTTGGCTTGAACAAGCCAGTCGTCCAGGTAGGGATAGACATGAATGTGTTGTCTTCGAAGGTGCGCAGCCACAGTCGCTAAGCACTTGGTGAACACTCTGGGGGCAGTGGTGACCCCGAAAGGCAGGACCTTGAATTGGTAATGCTGATTGTTGATGGTGAACCTGAGATATTTCTTGTGACTTGGGTGAATGGGAATGTGGAAATATGTATCCTTGAGGTCCAGGGTCGCTAGGAAGTCGCCCTGACTGAGCAACGGCAGGACCTGCTGTAAGGTTAACATATGAAAGTGTTCTGACAGTATGTATTGGTTGAGGGGCCTGAGGTCTAGAATGGGCCGCAGGGAACTGTCCTTTTTCGGGATTAAGAAGTACAGAGAGTACACTCCTGTACTCCGTTCTTCTGCAGGCACGAGCTCTATTTCCCCTTTTTGCAGCATGGAGAGTACTTCTTGCTGCAATAAGTGCATGTGCTCTGCGGACATAGGACGGTGCCTTGGGGGTATGTGTGTGGGGGGGGGAGGTTAGTTCTAGACAATAGCCGTATCGGATAAGTTGTCTCACCCACCTGTCCGTGGTAATGCCTTCCCAGACTGGCAGGAACTGCTGGAGTCTTCCCCCCACAGGTGTTAGATGGTCGGGGGGCAGTGACAAGGCGTCACTGTTTGTTGGGAGCGGAGGATCTGGCGTTGTTATTGCCACGTCCTCTGCCCTTGGCGCTGTTCCCACGGTATCCACCCCTGGTATTCTTTGTATAGGTGGATTGCGTGCTCCCTTTGGTGTACTGGGCCTGCTGTAAAGCCTGTCCTCTAGAGGCTCCCCTATTACCGGAGCGACGAAAGGAACTGCCCCGAAACTGCTGTGATTGCAGAGCCCCCATGGATTTTGCTGTCTCAGTGTTCTTTTTTATTTTTTCGAGGGTTGTGTCTACCTCGGGACCAAAAAGGAAGTCTGGGTTAACCGGCTGATTGAGCAAAGTTGTTTGAATCTTGGGTTTGAACCCAGAGATGCGGAGCCATGCGTGACGTCTTAACATTACACTAGTGTTAATGGCCCTAGCTGCCGTGTCTGCCGCATCCAGTGCGCATTTGATGGATGCATTAGAAATCAACTTCCCTTCCTGTATGATCATTTCTGCTCCCTCTTTGTAAACATCAGGCAGGTGTGCAACAACTGTTCTAGTGTGTCGTAGTGAGCCCTATCGTATCTAGCCAATAGGGCCTGTGTATTTGAAATCCTCCAAATATTAGCAGCCTGTGCTGCCACTTGCTTTCCTGACGCCTCCAAGATCTTTGATTCTTTGTCCGGAGGAGGAGCGTCACCAGTAGTTTGCGAGTTTGCCCTCTTGCAGGCATTGGCCACTACGAGGGAGTCCAATGGGAGTTGGCCTTTGACGTAGGTGGGGTCCACTGAAGCAGGCCTATATTTTTTTTCAATCGTGGGTTGATAACCCTTGCTTTTGTGGGTTCTTTGAAAATGTCCGCAGCATGCTTGAGGACCCCTTTAAGCATAGGCAAAGTCTTAGTGGATCTTTCCGAGGTGGAGAAAGAGTCAAATAAGAAATCTTCTTCCACTGGTTCTGCGTGCATTTCCATGTCATGGTTGAGGGCTGCCCTCTCTATCAAAACGTTAAACGCCGCCGTGTCCTCAGTTGGCGAGGTTTTGATGTTGTAGGACTGAGCGTCCGGTGCAGCTTGTGGATCATCAGGATCTACAGTTTGATCTACAGCATCAGACCACTGTTGAGGTTCCTCCTGATCAGTGTCAGCGTGATAAGTGAAGGCCCCATGACCATAATCATCACCCATGTCCTCCTCGCTTTGTGCTGGAGAATATGCCATCTGTGTGGATAGTTCTCAACGTGTTCAAAGAGAACTGGGGAGGTGGCCGAGTCTTTCTTCCGTTTAAGAGGAATGTTATAACCCTCCAAGGGATTTTCAGGTGCGATCTTCCGTTTATGGATGGTAAGCCTGCCCGATTCCGAGTCGATGAAGAGTTTCGACTGGTTGTCGTACGAGGGTTCGTGGAACACAACCCCTTCAGGGCTGGGCTTCGAAGGCGCCGACAACGTTTTGGAAGGGTCGGTGCCTCTGTGGTGTTCGAGATGCTTGGCTCGAGCCGTTGGCGGAAGACCGAATTTAATCGGAGGGTGGCTGACCTTTTTGGAGCACGCCGTAGTGGTAGATCCGAGCTGCTTCTGCGACTCAGTAGACGCTTGCTTGATTGCGTCGACTCGAGCTCCCGGTGCGTAGCATGCACGGCCTTAGACGTCGACGTCACTTGCTGTTTCGGGTCGGCTTTGGTTTTCGACTAGAGGTGTTTGCTCAGTAGTGGCTTAAGCGCTGAAATCTTCGGCTCGACGGCCTTCTTGGTCTGGAGGCCTTTTGGCCTTGTCGCCATGTTTGTGCGTCGACGTCGACGCCGACTGCGTCGAGGTGACGTGTTTGACGGTCAAGCTCTGCTTTGACGCACCAGTCTTCGAGGCGACGGCCCCTTTCGACGCCGAAGGGTCGTCGATAGTCTTTGATTTGACTGGTGTCGACGCCGACTGCGTCGAGGTGACGTGTTTGACGGTCGAGCTCTGCTTTGACGCTCCAGTCTTCGAGGCGACGGCCCCTTTCGACGCCGAAGGGTCGTCGATAGTCTTTGATTTGACTGGCGTCGACGTCGAACCGACGACCATCTTAAGTAGTTTCGGTTTCGATTTTGGCTCTGTTGGTTTCGGTTTCGATTTTGAAGAATCGACCGATGGCTCCTTCGAAGTATTCTTAGCCTGGCTTGGACGCAGGGCTATAGAATGTAATGGAAGATCTTGGCTAAGGCCTTTCGGCGATGCCCTCGACCTGAGCCGTAGGGAGCGTATTGTCAGTTGTAGGCCCCGCTACTGCGGTTGGGCCTGGCTCATCACTGGAGTCGTCATCGACGGCTCCGATGGTCCCTTCGTCGTCCCCTACCTCGACGACGTCTTCTTCGCGGACGTACTCCTCAACTTGCTCGTCCATCTCGAAGTTGGAGTCATGCTCCGACGCTGCTTCCGACTGCTCGTCAGGAGCTTCTTCTTCGGCGCCTTCTTCGTCACCGGCCTCGAAGATGTTGACCAGCTCGGGCGTCGACTTTTGCGCTGACTGTCTTGCTGCGCGTCTAACTTTAAGCGTCTTCTTGGAGCGGAACTTCGAGCAGGCCATACAGCTAGCCTCGTCGTGCTCGGGGGACAAACATTTATTGCACACTGGGTGCACATCAATGTGGGGGTATTTTGAATTACAGATGGGGCATCGTTTGAACAGGCTCCGATCCATCGTCGTCGTAGTCTGGGCCTTTGGTGTCGAAAGCGAGAAGCAGCCTCCGACGTCCGGTTCGAAGAACTGGAAAAGAAACAGGCACCGGACGAGACAATACCGACGCTTCGAAGGCCTTTTGGCCTTAGGAAAGAGTCAAAACAAAGTTTCCGAACTAGAGTCGAGAAAGTACATCCGAACCCAATGGCGGAAAAAAACAATCTGAGGATGGAGAGGATGCCCATACGCACTGTAGTCCAGGGGAGGAGCCACCTATCTCGTGATACTTCGAAGACTCTTCCAGGACAACAGTGTGCAATCATCCGGACCCAACACTGGGCGGCGATCTATGCACAGATATGAATTCAGCAGCCCACATGCCTCGAACTGACAGTTTAAGATGGTCTGAGCACCAGGCAGGCTGCTCCTGGTGGGGTTGCTGTTACATGGAACTAAGGGTAAACTACTAGGCTAACCTACAGCCTCATCACCTGTTTACCTGGACTACCTATCTGATGTACGTGTACACCCTCTGGATGTACTTGGATCAGCTACTGAATAAAGTTAATTATGAACTCTACTCTGCTACCAGTGTCTACTTGTGCCACAGGGCACAACATATTTTGGCGATGAGGATGGGACAACCACACCCACCACCTGTTGGTCCTTTCACAGCTATAACTGGGCAATCGTAGGCATATGATACATGCAGATCATACGAAATAGGTAGAAAATATTAACCCAAAAACACAACTGGATAAGCAAAAATAGATACATGAAACCAGTAAGTAGGCGCTACATATACAATCCAGGCTATTTTACCCCTTGTACAACATAAGGGTCAAAATGATGAAGATTACAAATTAAAGTGATTATGAATAATCATCAACATACTTGCAGGGTGCAGTGGGATGATGATACACACAAGTATCTCCATTTTTGCAGGCTGGCCAATATTTGCATCGTTCAGATATTTTCTGCTTAGCTGGAGTACTATGATCCTCCTCTTCGCCTGCAAAAAGAAATTTAAAAAAAAACTATTTTCCATTGCAACTGGTTTTACCATGCTGGATATTCTCAGTTAATCTGGGTATCAGCATAAACCTAACTTCCTGGGTTTGTAAGAAAGGGTTACAAAGCATGTAGAGTTGCATAAACATGTTATGTGTTCATTTGTGAGACTTCCTCTCGTTCGTATCTATGTGAGACAGGGACTGTGAACAAGCAGCATGTATACAATATTGCAAATACTCACCAAGATATCACCTCTTTACAGGAAAAATTCCCATGTCAGAAACAGCAATTATGTACTAAGAAAACATATGTACCAAACTACTTTAACAGTATATGTATTTGTGGCCTAAGGCACAGAATACATCATTTACCACAGACATTAACGAATATGCTACTTACCAGTATGCATCTGTTCTTGGCATGTAGGGCTGCTGACATTCATATCTGTGCATAGATCGCTGCCTAGTGTTGGGTCCGGATGATCGCACATTGTTGTCCTGGAAGAGTCTTCGAAGTATCACGAGATAGGTGGCTCCTCCCCTGGACTACAGTGCACATGGGCATCGACTCCATCCTCAGATTGTTTTTAGCCATTGTGGCCAAGATGGAGTGAAACTAAGTGAATGATGACCATGCTAGAAGTATATGTGAATTCTGCAGCTGCTACAGGCGCCGGGGAGGAGGGCGGGCGATATGAATGTCAGCAGCCCTACATGCCAAGAACAGATGCATACTGGTAAGTAGCATATTCGGTTCGAGGCATGTGGGCTGCTGAATTCATATCTGTGCATAGAATACATAGCAGTCCCTCCATTAACGGCGGCCGCCCGTGCCAGCTGCAGCAGTGTGGAAAAGTGTTTTTAGAACAGCCTGCCCTACAGCTGCCTGCTGTTTGGAGTGCACATCAACACAATAATGCTTTGTAAATGTGTGTGTGGTAGACCATGTGGCTGCTCTACATATGTCTTCCAAAGGAATATTTCCAAGGAAAGCCATGGAGGCCCCCAACTTTCTGGTGGAGTGGGCCCTCGGTGGAATGGTGAGAGTACGCTTGGCTTTCAGATAGCAGATCTGAATACATTTAACGATCCACCTAGCTATACCAGCTTTGGAAATGGGGTTACCTTTGTGTTGTGGCGCAAAGGCAACAAAGAGTTGTTTAGTTTTCCTAAAATCCTTGGTCCTATCAATGTAATACATCAGGGCCCTCTTGACGTCAAGGGTGTGGAGCATTCTCTCCGCCAATGACTCAGGATTTTGGAAGAAAACAGGCAATTCAATAGTTTGGTTAATATGGACTTGAGACACTACCTTAAAAAGGAATTTAGGGTTAGTGCGAAGCACCACCCTGTTAGAATGAATTTGAATAAATGGCTCTTGGATAGTTAGTGCTTGGAGCTCACTAACTCGTCGCAGCGATGTAATCGCTATAAGGAAAGCCACTTTCCATGTCAAGAATTGATTCTCGCAGGAATGCAGTGGTTCAAAGGGAGGACCCATCAGCCGGGTGAGGACCACATTGAGGTTCCACTCCGGAGCTGGTGGAGTCCGCGGAGAAATGACTCGTTTGAGTCCTTCTAGAAATTCTTTAAATGGCAGGCACCCTGAAAAGTGAGAGGTGCTGCCTGTTCTGGAGATAAGTAGCCATTGCGGATAGATGTATGCGAATGGAAGCATAGGCCAGATTACATTTGTACAGATGGAAAAGATAACAAATGATGTTCTGAATAGATGCATCTAGCGGGTTAATGTTGTGGTCTGCACAATAAATGACAAACCGCTTCCACTTTGCCGCATAGCATGCTCTTGTGGTGGGCTTCCTCGCCTCCCGGATGATGTCCATACAGTCAGGAGGCAAGTTTAGGTAGCCAAACTCTAAGACCTCAGGAGCCAGATCGCTAGGTTGAGCTGTTGCGGATCTGGATGCTGAATGTCGCCATGGCTCTGCGTCAGAAGGCTGGGTGTGAGGCGTAGCCTTTGATGCGGTACCACGGACAGTTCTAGAAACGTGGTGTACCATGGTTGGCGAGCCCGCGTTGGAGCAACCAGGATGAGAGTCATCGAGTGCTGCCTGAGCTTGCGTGCCACCAGCGGTATCAGAGGTGCTGGGGGAAAAGCGTACGCAAATTTGCCTGACCAGTTCATCCATATCGCATTGCCCAGCGACTGTGGGTGTGGGAACCTGGCGGCGAAGCTTTGGCATTTTGCGTTCTCCCTTGTGGCGAACAGGTCTATCTCTGGATGACCCCACCTTTGGAAGTATGGTTGGAGTACTGATGGATGTATCTCCCACTCGTGCATTTGGTGGCTGTACCTGCTGAGCAGGTCCGCCATCTGATTGTCCTTGCCTGGGAGGTGTTCTGCCGTGAGGAAGATGTTTCTCTGAATGGCCCGCTTCCACATGCTCTGAGCCAGATGAGACAGCTGTGGAGAGTGTTCCTCCCTGCTTCTGAATGTAGTACATGGCCGTCATGTTGTCCGTCCGGATCAACACGACCTTGTTGCACAGATGTACTTTGAAGGCTTTTAGTGCCAGGAAGATCGCCATCAGTTCCAGAACATTGATGTTCATCTTCCTTTGCTGTGGTGTCCATAGTCCCTGCACAGTGTAATGGAGTACATGGGCTCCCCATCCCTGGAGAGAAGCGTCCGTCGTCAGGATGATCTGTGGCACAGGCTCTTGGAACGGTCGCCCCTTGCAAAGGTTTCGTGGATTCCACCAATGCAGAGAGTTGTATGCCCAACCACTCACCAACACTAGGTCTTTCAACTGCCCGTGAGCCTGAGTCCACTGACGTGCTAAGCACTCCTGAAGCGGACGCATATGTAGTCTTGCGTGCGGGACTATGGAGATGCAGGAGGCCATCATACCTATCAACTGCATGAACACTCGCGCTGGAAGCGAGTGCTGGGGTTTGAATCGTATCAGCGATTGAATGCTGCTGACCCTCACTGAATTTGGCTGTGCTGTGGCTGCCAGAGTGTTTATTGTCGCACCCAGATACTGCTGTATGTGGGCGGGCTGGAGGTGGGACTTTGGGTAATTCAGTGAGAATCCCAGATCGTGAAGGAGGTGAATGGTGTGGGACACGTGAGCGGCACACTGCTGGGCCGACTTCGCTTGGATGAGCCAGTCGTCCAGATAAGGGTAGACGTGAATGTTTTGTCTCCTTAGGTGCACCACCACTGTCGCCAGGCACTTCGTAAACACCCTGGGTGCCGTAGTGACTCCGAAAGGCAAAACCTTGAACTGGTAGTGTTGGTTTTGGATGGTGAACCGGAGGTATTTTTTGTGTGACGGGTGCAGCGGAATGTGAAAATACGCATCCTTTAGGTCTAAAGCTGCGAGAAAATCCCCCTGACTGAGCAACGGGAGCACCTGCTGCAGGGTCAGCATATGGAAGTGCTCCAATAGGATGTACTGGTTTAGGGGTCTGACGTCCAGTATGGGTGTGAGGGACCCGTCCTTTTTTGGTATCAAGAAGTACAGGGAGTAAACTCCTGTGCCTCTTTCCTGAACGGGCACAAGCTCTATTGCCCCTTTTTGCAGCATGACGAGGACCTCCTGCTGCAATAAGTGCAAATGCTCGGCGGACATAGGACGGTGTCTTGGGGGTATGTTGGGTGGAGTGGATGTTAACTCCAGACAATAACCGTACTGTACAAGTTGTCTGACCCACCTGTCTGTGGTGATGGTACTCCAGACCGGCAGGAACTGCTGAAGTCTCCCCCCGACCAGTGTTGTGTGGTCGGGGGGCAGTGACAAGGCGTCACTGTTTGCTGGTGGCAGAGGATCTGGAGTTGTTGTTTCCACAACCCCTGCCCTTGGCGCTGTTTCCACGATATCCACCTCGACTTTTGTTGGTGTATGTGGACTGTGTGTTGCCTTTGTAGTATTGCGTTGTTTGGGAGAGCTGGCCTCTGGAAACACCTCTAGTGCTTGAACGACGAAAAGACCCACCCCTGAACTGCTGGGACTGTAAGGGACCCATGGACTTAGCAGTTTCCGTGTCCTTCTTAATCTTTTCTAAGGTGGTGTCAACCTCTGGGCCAAACAGGTGATCTGGATTCACTGTTTGATTAAGGATGGTGGACTGTATCTCCGGCCTAAATCCGGAGATTCTCAGTGAGGCATGTCGTCTCAGCATAACACTAGTGTTGACCGCTCTGGCTGCGGTGTCAGCCGCGTCCAGTGCACATTTAATCGAAGCATTAGAGATCAGCTTCCCCTCTTGAATAAGCATCTCAGCTGCCTCCTTGTATTCATCTGGCAGGTGTTGCAACAGGGTCTCCAGTGTGTCATAGTGTGCCCTGTCATACCCCGCTAGAAGCGCTTGTGTATTGGAAATGCGGCAGATATTGGCAGCTTGTGCTGCCACCCTTTTCCCTGATGCCTCAAAGACCTTAGATTCCTTGTCTAGGGGAGGAGCATCACCCGTTGTCAGAAAATTAGCCCTCTTCCGGGCATTCGAGACGACAAGAGAGTCCAAAGGCAACTGTCCTTTAATATAGGTAGGATCCGTAGGCGCTGGCTTATACTTTTTCTCAATCCTAGGGTTTATCACCCTTGCTCTGGTAGGCTCTTTAAAGATCTCTCCAGCATGTTTCAAGACCCCTTTTAACATAGGTAGAGTTTTGACAGTCCTTTCTGAGACTGAAAAGGTATCAAAAAGGAAATCGACGTCAATAGGGTCAGCATGGAGCTGGACTTTGTGATCTTCAGCCGCCCGTTCAATGAGGGCATTGAATGCTGCAGAGTCCTCTGTAGGAGACGTCTTCACAGAGTAGAGTTGAGTGTCTTGTCCAGAATGAGGGTCACCTGGGCCAGCACCAGCAGCCCAGGGTTCATTGGTATCATCAGGGTCTGTATAGACAGGATAGCTGTACTCATCCTCATCATCGCCCTCCCCAGCGTCCACATCAGAGTAAGTGGGCGAGACATCTCGAGTCTGTGGAGAAATTGGTTCCACCAGGACAGGAGTGGAAGCAGAGTCCTTCTTTTTCTTTAGGGGAATCTTTTAGGACTCCATTGGTTGTTCCGGGGCACTTTTCCGCTTGTGGAGGGAAAGTCTGCCCGATTCAGCGTCAATAAAATGTTCATGTTTGTCCACCGAAGATTGTCGATGCTTCAGGGTGGACACCCCCCGTCGACGACTTCGGCACCGAGGACACCTTCTCGGGGACGCTGGCGACCGCTTTAGGGGTGAAAGCCTTCGGCGCCAACTTCGGCGGCAACGTAAAGTTAATGGGCGTCGGCGCCTTGTGAGGTTTCTCGACTGGCTTCGGAGGTGGAGGATCTGTTGGTCCGCACGTCAAGGCCTTCTCCCTGGTGCGCTGTAGGGAGTCCGACACCTTCTTGGTGAACCCAGCGGACGGGCGCACCAAGTCGAGGGGATCCTTCAGGCCCCACCAGTGGTGGACTCTCGGGGTGCGCCGCTCTTGGCCTTGTCCTGTTGACGCGGAGTCTCGAGAACTTTCGGGTCACAGAGTCCTTAGTTGGTGTCGACCGCCTTCGGCGCCGACTTAATCGGCTCAACCACCTTGACTTTAGTCTTCGGCGCGGCAGACTTCGTCTCGACGCCCTTGACTTGAGCCTTCGGCTCGACAACACCCTTTTGCTTCTTCGGCGCCGAGGGCTCCGAGGCCTTGGATCCGACCAGAGTGATGCGCACTTTCGGTTTCGAGGCGGGCACCTGCGCTGTATCTTGTGTCGAGACCGTAGGTTTCGCTTTCGGTTTCGATTTACCAGGGTGCGGCTCAATAGCAATGTCCGTGGCCGAGCCCAAAGGCGGGGCCGTAGAACCCATCGTAAGATCTTGGGTAAGGCCCAGTGGCGATCCCTCGACCTGAGCCTTATGAATCGGTACGATCCCAGTGTCCGAGCGAGGTCGCTCTTCGTCCGAGCTATCCTCCATGGCCCCAAAGGCCCCGTCGTCGTCCCCTACCTCGTCGACGACTTCTTCAGCTTCGAACATTTCTGCGTCCACATCGTAGTCGTAGTCGACGTCCGACGCGGGATTCGACAGGTTGTCACCGATGTCCCCGGCAACTTCTTCCTCGACATCCCCGGCATCGAAAACGTCCGCAGGCGCCGGTGCAGTGTGCTGGGCCTCCTGGCGCGCAGCTTAAGCGTTTTCTTGGACCTGAAGCGGGAACAAGCCATGCAACTGGCTTCATCGTGGTCCGGCGACAGACACTTGTTGCACACCGGGTGGACGTCGATGTGGGGATACTTCGAGTTGCAGACGGGACATCTTTTGAACGGACTTCGGTCCATGATGAACAGTCGATAGGGTCTGAAGCGTCGACTGGGCCCCCCGCGTTGAAAGCACGCGGGTGATGGAATCCGGCTCAGGACCGAGCTGGAAGAGTTAGGCACCGAACGCAAGACAATACCGACGTGTACTAAAGACCTTTTAGTCTTAAGAAAAGTTTTATCGAATGCGACTACAGGGAACCAATATATATCCGAACCCAATGGCGGAAAAAAACTATCTGAGGATGGAGTCGATGCCCATGCGCACTGTAGTCCAGGGGAGGAGCCACCTATCTCGTGATACTTCGAAGACTTCCAGGACAACAATGTGCGATCATCCGGACCCAACACTAGGCGGCGATCTATGCACAGATATGAATTCAGCAGCCCACATGCCTCGAACATGCATCAAACGTCCCAACAAAGGGATGTGTATAGGTGCCCCAACCAACACTAGAATCAATGACTGCTACTAGTATCTTGCATGAATGGCCTGCGAACTATAGGCATCAATAGCTGCAGATAGTACTGAACATCAATTGCCACAGCAATATTGATCAATGGCCTGTATGTGGCAGTGCCCTCAATAGCCTATTTTATCAAGGTAAGGCAAGAGCATGCATCAAGTTACACAGCCATAAGCATGATTGGGTTACGCAGTAAATATATGAATTGCCCTAGATAAAAAGTTTCAGTGACCACAGGAATTATATGCATCAATGGGACCAAGTAGTATATGTGAATAACAGGCCTACAATGTCACAATAAATAATGGCCTTACAGAGCAATTAGGTTTAACTGCCTGTACGTCAAAATTCATTAATGGCCAGACACAGTAAAGTGCACTTATTGCACCAGAAGTAAAGATTACTAATTAGCCTAATTAGTAGTAAGTGATGTCTAGCGGTGCTTTCTGCCAGTGTCTCGCAAGTGTACATTATTATATAAATATATAAATAACAAATAATAATAAAAGACATATAAGAGCAGAAGTGTTGTACAAAGCGCCATATAAAAAACAGAAACAGTGATAGCAACATTTAAGTCCTAAAAATGTGATATTAGTGACATGGTTTTGGACAGAGTAGTCAAATACCAGCTTCCACACATGACCAAAATGAATTGTGTAACATTATGCAATGAGAGAATCTCCCTATAAAAATCTATCTATACCCTGTGTAAATTAAGGCATACGGCTGTGCCCTTTTATCGGTCAGAATGTGCAGCACTTTCCATTTTTTTTCTCTACTTCTTAAAAGGAGAAAGTACCACATTCTTTACAAGGGATATCATGTTCCCCTAACGAGGCACCCAATACTAACTTAAAGGATCCACAAAGTCATGTGAAAGTAAAACGCCAGTAAGTAGTGTACCCATCTCTGAGCATAAAGCAGTTACTTCAAAGCTATACCAACCTAAGGAGGTAAATATCTAAATAAGGGAGGCCTCATTAAGAGGCAAGGCTATGGTGGGACGAGAATCTCATATTTCCTCAATTGAACAAGTTCCCAAAAGGGGGAAACCCCCCAAGAAAAACAGAAACTGCTGATGCGGTGGGAATGTCAGAATGTAAATCATAGGAAATCAAAGATGAAACAGATTAATAAGGTAAAGAAGAAGTAAACAAATCTAGAAAATAAAGAATGTGGTGACTGCTTGGTCGTACATGTCGAACTGCTTAGATCAGGAAAGAAAAGTGAAAATAGAGGCCATCAAATTGGCCACATTTATTGCAGGTATTACAAAATATTCCTTGGCTAAAAGCCTCAAATTATATAAAACAGGTTGTCTTATTATAGGGAAAAAGATGGACAGAAAGTCACAAAGATATAGGGCCAGATGTAGGTAAATCTTATTTACCGACTCTAAAATACCGAATTTTACCGATTCTGTATTTTAGATTCGGTAAATAAGATGTAGGTAATTATTCGGTAATTTTTACCGAATCGGAATGATTCCGTAATTACCGAATCGGTAATTGCCATTGATTCCTTTGGGCCTTGAGGCCCATAGGAACCTATGGCAATTACCGAATCGGTAAAATTACCGAATTGACAAGGGGGACAGGGTGTCACTTTGACACCCTGTTGCACCCCTGACTCAGGCTTGTGTGCCATGTGACACACATACATGCCCTTAGGGCATGTCTGTGTGCCACATGCACAGGTGTACATGCACAGACGTGCATGTACACAGGAATTCGTTATTTACCATGCAATAGTATTACATGGTAAATTACGAATTCTTAGGGGCCTGTGGCACTGTTTGCAGTGCCACCTACTTATAGATTTACCGATTCGGTAAAGTTACTGAATCGGTATTTTACAGAAACCGTAAATTTACCGATTCTGTAAAATTTAGGCCCCCTACATCTCAATCACCAAATACCGGTCGGTAACGGCCGAAATCGGCCGTTACCGACCGGTATTTGGTGGCCTACATCTGGCTTATAGTGTTTCTCCCTTTTGATATGGTATGCTGAGGAATAATTTAAACTTTAAGGAAAAGAATATTTTCAAGACAAGAAATGGAGCAATAGTATGTCCCACCACTTTTAAATATTCATGCTGGTTTAAGCAGTTATCCAGTTTGTTTATCTTTGAAAGAAGAAAACTGGTAGCTGCAAAAGAGCTCTATTGGTTTAATACAGGGAATATAAAAATAACCCTGCCAAGAAACAGAACAGACATACAAGGCCATTGGTTAGAGGCGGCAGACCCGAGAGCAGAGGACGGCCCGGGACCAGGGTTCGATTCCCGGCGCGGCAGGTTTCTGGACCAAGGTCAGCGGACTCGATAATTCTCTCGCCTCGGTGCCCACTCTGATCAGTGATCACACTCGGCAACTCTGGGCATTAGCTTGCCTCATCTTCACTAACGGCCCCACCAGACCGCCGGGGATGCCTGGTCTCACCCTGGAGATACCCATTAAGGGACAATCTCTCAGGGAAGCCAGGAAGGGTTTCGCAGCGGTCGAAGCGCCTTGGGACCCTACGGGTAAGTAGTGCGCTATATAAATGCCAATACACACACATCTGTATGTCCGATTTCTTTTTAACACCTTGGCTGCTAGGTGTTTTTTCCTCCTGTGCTGATCTTGGATGATTCCCATTGTTTCATGACAAGCTCAGCTCGTCATCAGCACAGCTCAACTGTGCATCATGACGAGCTGAGCTCGTCATGAGCATGGAAAGGGTTAAGAAGAAGATGAGGAAAAGACCGAAATAATATAATAATATAGGATTGGCGATATTGATTAGGATACTCCTGAAGAATCCATGGATTAGGTAGAATGATGAATTCAGTACGTATTCATACAGTATTAGGATCAAATGATTCCAGCAGACATGGCTATATAAAAAAAACAATGTTTGAAGGATTTGGCCAACTATATCCCCAGATGAGAACTAAAGATACTGATCCTCCATCAGGGGGCTTAATAATCCTAACAGCGCCAAAGATAGCAATAAGTATAAAGCAAGTATATACTAGTTGGGACCGGATATAGGCATTTAAAATCAACTTATATAATAATTCCGCATCAACTGATTATGGTAAAAGTATAATACTAGGTGATAGGTTATACAACAGGAGTCCACAAAATCGCATTAATGACAACCTAAGTCATAAATGTGCAGTTTCAAAATACTTTGATTGGGATAATGGTTTATTTTAATTTAAATCGGAGTCCGATAATGGGGGACTTATGCCAGGGTGATCTAAACTTTGAAAAACAGAGGAGTGTGGCCCTATGGACAGAAGTGGGGTAGGGCCCAGTGTATGCTTTACAAAAAGAGAGACCCACACTTCATAATATTTCAAAAAGTCTTATTCTAGTCGAAATGATAAACAAAACCTAATATGTTTATCTTGGCAATTAATTGCGCCTTTTATTCGTATTTTTAGAATGAGAAATACTGTTTTTTAGCAAGAAAGGACAATATTCCTCACATACATAGCCACACAATCGTGTTGTCTTAATTATACAAAAACATATATATAAAGAATGAAACATACAATTATTACAAAACTTTGCGTACTACAAAACATTACATTCAAGAAGGAAAAAAGGAAAAAACAGGTGAAAAATGTCAAATTATTTCAAATAACATCATCACAGTACTAATAATTCATTTCTAAATACTAAAGTGTCATCAATCAATGTGGATACTTAGTATAGAATAGATGTCAACAACGTTTTCAAGGAATAAGGCTTAATCCCCTTTATCAAGAGCGTTTTCAAAGAGTAGGACTTAATCCTATTTGCCGACGCGTTTGGAGTGTGGGTTCCTTGTACCCAGACTCTCATCAGGGCCAAATCAATCCTTTTCCCAACCTTTATCCTAATAGTAAAAAGACAAAACAAATTGTACACACTTGTTAAAACCGCTTCCCTCAACCTTCCTAGTCTCTGTGTTATATGCATACTTAGCAAAAAAGTGCCGTACCTCAAAGCTGTAGAGGTAAAGGTCACTCTTCAAGCTTGTAAATGAAGCTGTGTGCACGCTTCTAAAACGAGAATTAATTTGTGTTTATTAGCTGAGAAAATTCCACGTTAGTTTCTCTTAAGATATATAAAAAAGGCAGGACATTCCTAACTGCGGCTGAGTATCACAAAAATCGGGTGTGTGAGCTGTTTGTCACATCGATTTAAAACGGGACCACTCGTATTTTCAATTATATTTCTTTCTGTGAAAAGAGTAACCAAATCGTACCGTTATGGCTATCTTTACATGTTTTTGTTTAATAGCCATTATTTTCTAAGTAAACCGCCACGTTACTCACCGTGAGCTTCCTCACGTTGGTCGCGGTGTCTCGCACCAGTCTTGACCCGCGGTAACCGTTCACTATTTGCTGCGAATCTGCAACGTTAAAGAACCCATTAGGGCCGCTGTGCCGGTTACAAGGAATACGAGCGTTCAAATCCAAACCAGGGATCAACGCTTACCACTATCTTTTGTTAGCATTCCTCTCAGTGCACTCCTTGTTTTGGTTCACCAGTCTTGGTCAAACAGGCAGCCGCCTGTTAGTTACTTTAAACTTTCTTGACCAATCAAAATCAAGCATTGTGATGAAACCGCGGTAGTGCATTCTGGGAGTTGTGGTGAATTGAGAGACTCATCTTAAAGTCTCATTAGAGTCTGTTCAATTCACTCATGGAATTGAGTCCTTTGTAAATGCTGTCAAATCTCATTATTAGGTACGCTTCCTTGCGCAGCAGTGCCTGTTCCACATTTGGTGATCTATGTTTTGGATCTATGCTCGCCAAAACAGTCCAAGTGAATTCAGTTTCTTTGTGATTAAAAGCCATGAAATGGTCAATCATTGGTGCATTAGGTACTCTTTTCTTTAGTCTCGACCGATGTTGTGAAATTCGAAAGTTTACCTGCTGGCATGTTTTGCCGATATATATTTTATTGCAAGGGTGATCCAATGTCAGCATAAAAGATATGTAGCTGTATTTCCAAAATGTGTCAGATCTAAGGCAGTTTGTGAAATGAAAAATGTAAAAATGTTCAGATAATTAGGGTTATATGTGTTTGAATATTTGCTTTAGATCAGGTATTCCTGCAACACAAACTTTTATGCAGGACAAACAAAGGTTTCAGACAGAATATATTATATTCACCCTCGGTACTTTGGACTGATTACTGACTTAAAGGTAGCTCATATAGAAGGAAGTGACATCCCAATTTAAGTTTTCAGATATATAGCTAAGAAAAAAATTATAACTCTACATGTGGAATTCTCAAGGCAAGTAACAACTCCTATTGATGGCAAACAACTACCATTAGTTTCTAAGGTACAGGGAACCACGGATTAAAAAAAATTGGATTAGGTTGAAATGGATATAATTAATTGGTGCAATAAAATAAATAAGGAGGTGGTCAAAGGTATGAAAGTCTATCTGGAAAAGTTCAAGCACATACCTAAAAACAGGACAAGAAATGTTAAAAAGAATGGTGTGTAATTAGATTTTCAGTACTAAGACATAAAATATAAGATACACAGGTTAAAGCTTTCATTCCAGAATAAAGTATATTCTGGAATGAAAGCAAAATGTAAGTCTTTCTTAAGAGAAAGGACATAATATAATTCCAATTGGGAGCCAATGATATTCGCAATTGCAACAAAGGATGTAGCAAACATCTGGAGATTAGTCCAGCCTGGGTCAGGCAGACAATCAAGTCTGTCCAGGTGTATAGTGTCGAAAGAGGACTGATTACTCAACCTGAAAGAACGCTACAAAAATGGATGTTTCGCTCCTCCATCCAATCGATATGTATGCAATAAAGAAATATTTTCTCTCTTAAATGTAAAATCCATGACAAAAATTATACCTTCTCTTAATATGTCGAGGGTAGCGGGCCTGGATGATCTCTCTACAATAATATTAATAAATCCAACATTGAGGGGTGGGATAGTATATTCATTCCAGTATTCAATATATCACAAAAACGTGACAGTCGGAAAGCCAATTTTTTAAATGGATGATCACAAAGTTCGTAAAGATTACCAGCTTTTTAGCCTATTCTCCAGTCGTTGAAGATTTGGATTAAGGTTAAAGAGCGAATTCCAACTGAACAAGGCCGATTAAAAAGAAGCCACTAAGTAGTGAGATGGCCAAGAAATCAACTGAAACCTGGGTTAATTATTTTTGTTGCTTCATAGATTTTTGCATTACATTTCATTTAATTAATCAAGAGATGTTATGGCAATAATGAAATGACTTTAAAATTCCTGAGGCATATTATCAATATTAAAACAACTAGGAAGGAGGGAAAAGAGTTGGATGCAATTGGTTCTCTGTCAAAAATAATATTATTAGAATTAACTATGCCAATTTTGCATTTTACCCCCCAAACTATTTGCACTTTATATACTGGACCTCTAAGTCAACATGTCTGCAGATAAATTGGCAATAATGGGCATGGCCAAATTTGAACATCAAAGCCACTTCATTTTATAAATATGGTGAATTGAAAAACTTTATTAACATGGAGTTAACCTCATAGCTGCTATTAAACATTCCTCCCCAGTGCTGCGCTGTCCATTAGAACTAGTGCTGAATGGACGTTCAATGGTCGTGCGCAGCACTCGGGAGGTAGTGCTGCCGTCGGCCAATGCACTGAGGCAGCACTTAAGGGGTTAAGAGGACAATTGTTTGTGATTGCAGGTATTTTAATAAAAATTATTTTAATATAGATACGCTTTGAAATTATCGAAGAAGGAATTGAGAGATCTGGGTGACATGGAAACCAGGGAAAAAGACTAGCTATTTGGCTGGGAAAAACACAACTGTATGATTAAAACCTTCAAAGCCGCAATCATAAGCCTATCCCCATCTCAAAGACTTACCAAATTGAGAGATACAAAATGCATTGTAAAAATTTTGAAAACGTCTAAATTCACTGCAAGCCAAAACAGATGGTATAACAATTTTTGAAGAAATGAATGGCACCTGTAGTTGTGGATTGGGGGAACAGTGTATACGTTTACATATATTTATGTAGCGTTTACAATTTTTCACTTCAAAGATGCCTTTTTTTAAATCAGGTCTTACTTAAAATAGGATAATGCCCGGAATGCATGTAGTAAGATTTTTGTACATTTTGCAATTTTTGGATGTAACCTGTGCTGGGTAAGACTTTTAGTGACTGCAGAAGAATTTAAACTTTTAAATACATTTGATCTAAATATGCACTGTAATGTGAACTTTGAGTCTTTCTGTTGAACAGACTATGGTCTAAAAGACACAATATTTTACTAATTCTACTTAGAAAGATGTATATACTAGTATCCTAACAAAGTCACACCATACTTCAACAGAAAAGCAAAACAAGTTAAATATATTCCTTTGAGTCTCAGGCTGGCAACAAAGACATTGAAATGACTTTACTGTCGGCATGACTATGATGTGCTGGTGTGCCCTGAAGGGTCATTTTGAGACAAGCGAGGCAAAATTGCCAATTTCAAAATACATTAGCTGTTTCAAACTTCTGCATAGCAAGTTGGAATCATCACCCTGCTTCTACACCAGTTAGTTTATTTTTGATAACTTTTCTTTTTTTTGGATGCAGGAGGAGGATTTTTAAAATCTATTTACTGTATTTGTAACTTTGGTGAACGATCACTTAGAACTTTCACTTTTCTTCTTGATGCTATCTTTGGTAGTGTGCCTCCATCAATTCTGGCACTTTTCTCCCAGCACAAGCAGGCACATGCATCAACAGAACAAGCATTTACAATGCAATGGTTTCGCCTTTTGAAAAGTTTGAGCTATTGGCATTGTAAATGACAACATTTGTATTTATGTGTTGGTTTTGAAAACAGATAAATAAATGGCATTGTCATTTACAATGCCAATAGTTTAACCTCTGGCAATTGCCACACAAAAACACACAGAACCACACACACTCACACACACAGACACACACACAGAGCCACGCACACCCACCCAGAGCCACGCACACCCACCCAGAGCCACGCACACCCACCCAGAGCCACGCACACCCACCCAGAGCCACACACACCCACCCAGAGCCACACACATCCACCCAAAGCCCCACACACCCACCCAAAGCCCCACACACCCACCCAAAGCCCCACACACCCACCCAAAGCCCCACACACACTCGGGAGAGCAAGCACAGCGAGGGGGCAGGGAAGCAAGCACAGCGAGGGGGCAGGGAAGCAAGCACAGCGAGGGGGCAGGGAAGCAAGCACAGCGAGGGGGCAAGGAAGCAAGCACAGCGAGGGGGCAGGGAAGCAAGCACAGCAGTTGCAAGACATATTTCTTTCCAAATGCTTGTTTCTATATTAAAATACAGATGAACCAACTGGGGCGACATATCCTTTCAAATTTAAAGTGCTCTGCTGTGGGATTCCCTAGCTATACTAACTACTGCCAAGGCCAATATGCCTGCCATCAGATGCTTTTACAATTACATTTTTGTGTAAACATAAGCAATATACAAAAACAAAAAATATATACACACAAAATTAGAAATGTAGCCTTGGAACCCATGCACAAAACCTCAGAGCACTTTTTCAGCCGGCTGTGCAAATGACCAAATAAAATGCCTTCTATCACAATGTCAGACAGCAAATTAATAAAGTCAGCGGACCCACTGCCCCGTGCTGTGTGTGTTGTGGTGGGTGAAAGAAACATACGAACGAAACTTTAACAGACTAATTGGTGAAGAGGGATAATATAAGACCCAAGCAAGTATGTAGAATTGTAATATTTTGGGGGGGGGAAACATGAGTCTGGCAAAACACAAAGATAGCTTAAGGTCAGACCTAAAGAAAGACCGATAGATAGATATTCTGACAAAATAAAGGGCTGGCTACTTAATGGCTATAGCATAACCTGGCACTTATCCTTCAGAGCCCGTTTGAATTTACCATGATAGCCATGACCCTTGCCCGGGGCCCTCTCCAAGAAAGTTGGCACATCCAACCAGTTCAAGCACTGCGCCCCAAAGTCAGTCACATTGACAAAGTCACCCACAGAGTTGCCCTGGCCCTTGTCCTTTGTGCAACCGGTGTATGGGGTGGATGGTGGCAGAGGACGGTGAGGATGGGGATGCAGGGGCTGGTGACGTGAGGGGAGGCCCTGGTTAGAGAGTTGCTGGTGGGCAGGGGCACCAGCTGTTTTGTCAAAGCAGCCCCCCTCCAGGGATGGCCCCCAGCACCAGAGCAACGATGAAGCTGGGAATTGTCATGCTGCCCGTGCCCTGGGTCCGCTTCCATGTCCCACTCCGGTCTCGTCCCCGGGTGTAGTGTGGGGGTAGGCGGGGCTGCACTTCCCACTGTCCCCGTGCAGCCTATTCCATATTCATGCGGGAGGGACTCCCTCTGCACGCGCAGGGCTCAGCGAGGCTGACGAGGAGATACCAACCCACCCACGGGGAAGGTGGGGCTTGGGGGGAGAGGGGAGGGCGCAGGAGGGGATGGTGGAGGAGCAGTCAGTAAGCTGGCAAGGTGTGCGTCTGCTAGAGGCTAACAGCTGTGTAGGAGGTGGCTGGAGGGCACGTAGAAGTCACGGCAGACCATTTCAGTACGATTTTTACCGCGACCCCATAAAAAGTATTACTTAGTTCCTCCTCTGCTTTTCCCACTTACCGATATTTTGCAATGTTGGGCTGATTGCTTTTTATCCATTCCCTCCCATTTAGTAGCTGCTAAAATGCGGGTCGCTTAGAAATACATTGAGAATAACCAGTTAATGCGTTACAAGCACAGGGCGAGAGAGAGAGAAGGGCGAGGAGAGGGGAAAGAGAGGGACAAGCAAGCGTGCCATGATGTATGACCTCTTCTGTCAGCCTTGGCTTTTTACATAACAATGTTTGGCGTTTCTGTGCTTGCTTATTTGTCGCCCCCATTGATAAAGCTTTGGGCGCTTATCCATAATAACGTACGGATGAAAAACTTCACAAGAAGAGTGCCACTTCACCCTTACAGATTTAAAACTTGATGAAACCACAGACTGGGAGACGTGGGTCTTTTCGAAAAGACTTGGTGAACGGTTAAAGAAATAAACACGTAACTACGCCCCATTTTTCTCCTATTAACATATATTTCTAAAGAGATCTTTCAGCTGATTCGCGTGCTCCGAGGCGCGTAGGAGGTTTTCCAGGTACACAAAATTGTTTAGGAAGTTTGTCCACTCAGTCTCACCTTACATTCCAAGAACTCAGCGCACAAACACATTATGGCCACCTCAAAAAATGCATTTGGGACAACTTTTGGAATTTGCTGCTGATTTGGAACGAGAACCTACAAAGCAGCATTCCTTCTAGGCAGGTGGCAGATATGCAAAATACTTCCTTGTCATGTGTAGCCCATATACCCCTTCTACCTATTCAGCAAGCAACACTTTGCATTCTGGGACTTGCAGTTTTGTAGTTCTCCTTCTACATAGGGACATCCAAGCACCAACATGCAAAACTGTATTTGCGGTCGCGGAGTAAAAAATAAAATAAACCACAAGTCCCGGCATGGCTCGCACAGGAGATCAGTTTTGTGCAAAATTGGTATCAGGGGGAACAATACCTATTCTAGTGTTTAAAAGATAAAATGAAGAAAGATGCTGAATGAGCACCTCACCCTCTCATGGGCCAACCTTCCGGACATTTGCCCGTTTTTATGCAGTAATTCTAGATTCGTTGATTTAAATTAATGCCCCGAATGACGTGAAAGCCCAATGGGTCATACTTTTAAACACACACCCAGCAGATGCTCCGTTCGTGTCACATTTGAGCCCCGGAATGTCAACAGGTTGAAGTTGAAAAACAGTATGTTCTAATTGCGAGGGCGCAACGTATGACACCAGAGAGGCGACAAACTACAGCGTCAGACTCAGAAGCGAACAACACCCAACATGTTGGTCTTGCAGAATACATAAAGAAAAGATTGGCTGCTCGGTCCCCTGCATTGTTGACGGCCAGTCCTCATTGTCACTTCCAGTCAGACGTCGGTCACCTCGTGTCGTGACTTCACTCCTAGGCTCTCCGGGTTTTCTTGTGGTAGAAGTAACAAGAAGCCCTTCCTTTTTCGGTGAAGCGTAGTGCCGCCTTTCTTTCAGAGTCCCACAAATAAAAGCATTTGCCCCCCTCCCCCGCCCATGGTCAGCTCCCGGGTGAGCACCTTGGAGTTGCTCCCCTCCTCGCGGATTGTCTTTCTTGGCGCGCGGGGCAGGGGGGCGTGGGGGGAGGGGGGCTCATCGATGCCGCTGGAATACCCCTGCCAAATCCCAGCAAAACTCGCAACGAAGGCGCACTCATGTCTGCTCAGCTCTCCCTAAGCAGCAGCTCATACCCATCCGATGCTTGGGTGGAGGCTGCCATGTCCAGGGAGGCCTCCAGAGCAACAGCCGGGAGCCCGGCCGGAGACGAGGGAGGCGGGGATCTGCTGTGGGAGGGGAGAGGGAGGCGGGGATCGGCTGTAGGAGGGGAGAGGGAGGCGGGGATCTGCTGTGGGAGGGGAGAGGGAGGCGGGGATCGGCTGTGGGAGGGGCGAGGGAGGCGGGGATCTGCTGTAGGAGGGGAGAGGGAGGCGGGGATCTGCTGTGGGAGGGGAGGGGAGGGGGAGAGCGGAGGCCGTGTTACAACGGCATCGGGACCGGCTGCAGCTCGGGAGGCGGGGATCTGCTGTGGGAGGGGAGAGGGAGGCGGGGAGAGCGGATCGGGATCAGCTGCGGCTCGGGAGGCGGGGGAGAGGAACGGACGGCGGGAAACGTGCACAGGACAGCGGGGGGAGGGGGGGGCGAGGAGAGGGGGGAGGGGGGACGGCGGGAGGAGGGACACGGAAATAGGCAGGACAGCAGCAAGCACGGCCCGGCCGGACCAGATTCGGGGGCGTTCCTGGCTTTTGGCTGACGTAGCCAAAAGCCAAAGATTCTCGGGAACGCCCCCGAGTCTCCTCCGGCCATGACGGACGCCTCTCTGTTCCAATGGCTAGCCTCCATTTATGGAGCTAGCCAGTGGGACAGGGGGGCATATTCCAGAGTCACTACTGCAATCAAGAGATTTCTCTGGAGGCGGAGCCTAAAGGCTCCGTCCCCCAGCGAAACCTAAAAACTGGTCGCAAACGGGTAGATTCTCAGAATTTGCCCTTTTGCGACCGGTATTTTTGCATTTGGGATGCATCATCTCTGCTATATCTATTAACATCTCTAAAAAAATCTCTGGAGGTTTGATTTATTTTTTGTTATTATTTTTTAACACCCATTTCATTTAAATCCTCTATGGCTGGAAAGGTGTTAATTGACAGCCCTCTGGTAATACCGTTGACGTCAAAATATTTATGTATTGTAATAGAGTCCCACCACTTCCCAGATTCAGGAAATAATAAAAAATTAAATTATAAGGACAATCAATCAATCAAAGCGTATTTATAGAGTGCAGCTATTGACCCGTGAGGGTATCCAGGCGCTGAGGTCCAAGCTGCTCGGGCGTCAGTTGAATAGCCAGGTCGTGGGTCTCTTTCTGAACTCCTGAAGAGAGGGGGAAGTCCAGAGATGGAGGGGTGAGGCTATTCCAAGGCTTTTGAGCGATGTGGGAGGAGTGTCCTCCATTGTTGCTTTGGCGGATGTGAGCTAAGGAGAGGGATGTGGATCGCAGGAGTCTGGAAGGCTGGTGAAATCTCAGGCGGTGGTTGACGGATGCTGGTCATTTGTTTTGTAGGGCTTTGTAGGTGTAAGTCAGAATCTTGAATAGGCATCTCTTGCGGACGGGGAGTCAATGGAGTTTCTTCAGGTGAGGGGTGATATGGGCCTGTATGGGGAGAATGAGTCATGCCGCTGCGTTCTGAATTGCCCGTAGTCTCTTGAGGAAGTGTTGGGTGATTCCTGCGTAGAGTGCGTTGCCGTTGTCCAAGCGGTGACGAGGGCTTCAGTGACGATGCATCTGGTGGAGACTGGGAGCCATTTGAAGTTCTTTCAGCGAATGTGCAAAGTGGGGAAGAAGGCGAAGGAAACTCCGCTGATCCGGTTCTTCATGGTAAGTTTGCTGTCCAAGATGATGCCCAGGTTTCAGGCGTGGCCCATGGGGATGGAAGCAGGTTCAAATGCAGCAGGCCACCAGGAGTCGTCCCAGGAAATCAATACTTCAATCTTGTCTGTGTTGAGCTTGAGGCAGTTGTATTGCATCCAGTTGACACCCTGGTCATGCACGGGTGGAAGTTTGCCCTTGTGGTGGATCGGTCTTCGGAAAGAGAGAGGATGAGCTGGGTGTGGTGTCTTTGTAGGAGATCAGGTACAGACTGAGGTTTCTGACAATGTTGGCTGAGGCGGGGTCATGTAGGCGTTGAACAGAGTAGGGCTAAGGGACGAACATTGTGGGATGCCACAAATGATGTTCTCCGGCTCCAAGATGAAAAGCAGGACAAGTTGATTATCTGTGTTCTTTTGATGAGAATTCTAATTGCATCAAATTAAATACTCCAAGCGGCTATGCTGTTGGTGAGCATCTATATATATATATTCTTTTTGTTAAGAGAGAATGAGAATAGGTGACATCACAGACAGATAAACCAACTACAAGTATTTCTGAATTTCCATTGGCCCGATAAAGCTGATCTGAAGCCCTGTACATTTAATATCATAGTTCACTTACCGTCTGAACTGTTGGGCTGTCTGTTTATCCTCTGTTGCACTTGCAATTTGTTTGCTTTCTTATCTAGGGTTGCGCCATTTTGTTTAGGAGTTTGTTGGCCCTCCTCAATATATTCCATTGCTTCCTCTTGATCGGAGCCGTAGCCGGGTGGACTGGGTACCCCGTCCAAAGTCACTATGAACTTCGGACTTGCAGGTTTTTCAGGTTGTAAGGGCTCACTGTGTGATCAAGACAATATATAAACAACATTATTAATTTCACTTTCAAAATACTAATAAAATAAAATATATACCTCAATTTAGTACCTAAATGCTTCAGCTATGTGCAAATATATGTTCATAATATGTAAGCATGTGCTATTGATAGAGACTACAGATAAACAGAGGGCTGTACAGAAAGAGAGAGAGAGTGACAGAGCAAGGCCTATGTCCTGGGCGTATAACAAGTAAAGTTGCCATTATGTGTCTCCAATTCATCCAATAAAATACTAACAAAAATTTCTAAGGCCCCTAACGTATTTTTAGGAAGCTGGCTCTTTGCACGATATAACCACTTAGTGGTATATCATATAAAGACTCCAGAGATTCCTCCAGAAGTGTACAGAGGTCAATGTACACCCAAAGTGCTTTATTTGTGGTAGCGTGGCCGAGCAGCCTTAGGCCTGACACAGAGGAATGCAAGTTATTTATTGTGGACACAGACATTAATAAATGACACACGACTCACAAAGGAGATCCACACCAATTTTAGATAAATACGCTTCTTTCAAGATACATTTTAAGACCAAGAAATACATTAAAACATAAGTACGCTTTACAAGAAAAATACTTTTCACTTTAAAAAGTGGCCACTTTGTGCAATTTTCAGGTAAGCAATGTTCCCCTATGGGAAGAAAACAAGAAAGCAGTTTTGCAGGTAGATATATAATTTACAGTCTTGGTTTTCAGGATGAAGAATAAGCACCAGGCAAAGTTTAGTTAAGTAGCAAATCTGCGGCTGGTTGCAGGGTTCAAATTCAGAATCTGGAGCCAATGTTATCCAATGGAGAAAAGGGGTAATCGAAGAGATGCTGCTCACAGGTGAGTAACACTATTTGGTAACCCAGTCTCCAGGGGTTAAGGTAAGCACAGGAAGGTAGACAAAGAATTACCAAACTTAGACCCACAGGGGCGGCAGGCTGCAGAGTGCCAACACAGCATCGGCACCCAATGAAAGCCAAGGGAAACCAGTTTTGAATAAAGGTTGCAGGCTCAGGCCGGTTAAAGAAACCTCACAGCTGCCCAGGTTAAGTAGAGATGTTAGGAGACATAGGGACTCCGTTGGTCGTGCTCCCCAAGGCCCAGGGGCTTCGGGTGCAGGGGTGTCCTTTGGCATCAGAAGAGTCTTACTGGGCAGGTCACGGTCAGAGGACGTCTTTGAGTTGAGGCAGAGCCCGGCAGGGGTCAGCCCACAGTGGACCCTTGCTCATAAGCGCTGGGGATCCTTCACAGGTCCGGTGGGCCGATTGGAATCGGGCCATGGGCTTCAGGTGCAAAGGTGGGCCCAGGGGTGGTTTTGTGGTTCCTCAGGGGAGAGGTCTTTGTTCCTTAAAGTTGGTTACTTCTGGACAGGTCCGCTGTCCACTGGAGATATTGGTCTTTGTTGCAGGCAGTCCTCCCAAGGCATTGGAAGTCGCTGGGCTATAAGACAGGTTATCTTTTGGTGCAAGAAGGGTCGAGGGCGGCAAACAGGCTGTTAGGGCTGGGGCCAAGTCAGTTAGAGTCTGTATTCTTCACTGCTGGTGCGACACTGTAGTGTCCAGCTCTTCTTAGGTCATCAGGAATATGATTACAGGGTCTGGGGGGGTCCCTAAATACTAGATTTAGAGGTGTTACAAGGAAGTGACAGGTAGGGCCTAATGGGTCTCTCACCTGGGGTGTCTACACCCAATATTATGCCACCCTCCTGTGGGAGGGGGTATAACCCTAGCCCTGACTCTATAAGTCCCAACATCTTAAAGATGGTGGTCTCTGAAAAATGTGCTTCACTTCACCTTCAGCACCTGAGGGGTGGAATAGGCAAAGGAGGGCACACCACCAGTTCTCACTTAGATTTTCCCCGCCGATTCTCCTGTCAAAACTGGGGGTTTGAACTGGGGGCAGCCATCTGGTGCAAGCAGCCCAGGCTGGGGTGGCATTAAAAAGCTGGCAAGGCCTTTGAAGCTCATCTCTCGAGCACTGTGCTCATGCTCATCCCTGGTATCAGTGTGGGTTTATTGAGAGTAGTTGTTTGGTACCAAACACTCCTGGGTTCAGTAAAGCCATCATGGTGCTGGGGAACTCAAGTTGTCGATTTTCCAGCTCATGTACTAGCTATGGCTTCACTGGCACTTAAAATATTAAGAATAGACTTAAATATTGTAGGGGAAGATCTACTCATGCAGATATGCGCACACCAGAGATATAGTCCATCCTTTCATAGTTCTGGCAAGGCCTGCTAGAGGAGTGACTTACCTATACCTTAGGAAGTGCTGCTTGGCATGGTACACAGACAGTGTGCCATGTCGACTTTGTCGTTTTTCTCTGCCCCGAGGCACGCAGGCTGCAGAGGTAGTTTGCACTGCCTTGGTGAGGGGTCCATAGTGGACCACCTTCAGTCCCAATGCCCTAGGTGCCATTTACTAGGAACTTACAGGGAGTCTGAAGTTGCCATGCGTGGTACTGTTTTTAGGGCATTAGCTCTGGCACAGGGGACCTGCTTGGCCAAGACCATTTGCACTTTCAATCAAAGCCACATCATTTTCCAGGCAAATAGTGGGGGCTAACCATGTCAAAAGAGGCACTTTCTCACAGTCTGTGTTACATGTTTGAATAATGGTGCAATATAAAAATAGCATTTATTTCAGCCAATACGAAGCCTAGAAAATGAGTGCTCTAATTTTGTTCACAGTCAATTTAGTAGCGTTGTTCTCAAAGGATAAAAATATAGTCATGATGCTCATGAGGGAAATGCCACTGCCATATAAAATACAGTATATTTGCCTACATAATATAATAACATTGATATAATTGTGTTCTGATCTTACCGGCTTTTTATTAGGCGTCCGGGCTGGGCTTGTACCCCTTCCACGGTCATCTTTTCAACAGGTTGATTCTGTGTGGTTATTTCTTCGGACAACTTTGGCCTCTTCAATATGAATGACCTGCTGTCAAAGGGCCGTGTGTCTTCTTCGTACACCTCTACAAAGGAAGCAAACAAAGGAATGTCACAACCTTCTGGAATGTCATTTTTCCTCAGAGTAGAGATCACCAAATTTCAGTCTGACGCCCGACCTACTTCCAATATAAAGAAACGATTATTCAAAGGAAAAAGTATGTGCCTGGTGGCAGGACAAGTCTTTGTCTGGGATTACGTCATGTAACTGCTTATTGAGGCTTGTTTTCCTTTGCTCTCAGTGGTTGCTCAATGTGTGAAAAAAACATGGAAACCCGGCCTCCCTTTGTATGAAAAACATCAGAATTCAATTACATTTGACCTGCATATCACACCAAGGCTGCAACAAGCAACCCAAGTGCCTTCCCACAGGATCACAATGTGGATTCTGCCTGACAGGTATACAACATTTGTTTGATGCAGTAGACTAATGTGGAGAAGGAGGGCTGTTACTTTTTAATCAAGTTTCTTTCACTTGTCAAGGCACATGGGAAAAATACCTCTTCCACAATACTGCTTCTGGAATAACGTCTGCCATTCACCGTCACCTTTCTCTCATTCACTGAGGTCTTTGGGGCAGCGTATGCACCTCAATGTATCACCTTTCCAGATCACTGTAAAAGCTGGTTTGCCTTTGCACCTTCAGTTCTTCAACTCCCTCCCCCCTTCCATCTGCCCCTTTAAAGGGTACTCAAGCCTGGTTTCTGTACCCTTTGTGCGCTTATGTTATTTTGGCTGCCTCCTCCTCTTCTCTTTTCATATTGCTCTTGGTAACAGTAGGCTTAATAATCCAATTAAGATGTCAGACAACCACCATGCCACAATGCCCTTGAGGTATCAAAATCTCTAGAAGGAGTGCACATCTGAGCTGGGCAAAGTGCTCCAATGTTTCTAAACTTAACAGCGTTTTCTGGAGCTGTAGACACAGAAGAGCACAGAGCTGGAGTTGCAGCTGGTTCTTGGGGAAAATGTGCCCTCCGGATTTTTATGAATCCATTTTTTAAAGAAAAGAAACTCGCTAGATTACCAGACGGCACCGATATTAGGATACACATGCAGCTACTCAAAGTAATACTCTTAATGCACAAGTTACTTACCTTCGGTAATGATATATCTGTAAGAAACAGTAGTTAGTATTAGATTCCTTACCTTAGAATATCCCCAGGCGTCAGACTGGATCCGGAAAATTTTGCGTAGCAGTACCCCTGCGCGTCGGTAGGGGTCGTCTGCGGCTCCGCATCCGTCGTCGGCGTCGGGATGACGTCGTCGGAGTACTTAGACGCCGCCCTCGCGCGCTAACGTCAGTTCTTATACATAGCTATTCCACGCCAGAAACGCAGAGCCATGATAAAAACCAACACTGGTGCCATGAAACTAGGGCCCTGAAAGGGGATGACCTTAACCCTAGATATCGGTTCGCAGAACGGGGAGGATGGGTGGGGCGGTAAGGAATCTACTACTAACTACTGTTTCTTGCAGATATATCGTTACCGAAGGTAAGTAACTTGTGCATCTAAAAGAAACAGGTTAGTATTAGATTCCTTATCTTAGAATAGATCTCCCAGCAATACCAACCCCGGTGGTGGGTCTGCAAACCAATAATCACACCAGAAAGTCATGGAGAACGGAACGGCCAAAAAGCCATCTCTCCAGACTTGGCTGTCCAGGCAGTAGTGTCTTGCAAACGTGTGCAGCGAGGCCCACGTAGCTGCCTGACAGATGTCCTGCAAGGGGACTCCCCGACCCAGGGCACTAGTAGCCACCGTGGCCCGAGTGGAATGGGCCCTCAGCCCAACAGGAGGCTCCTTTTTAGCCAAAGAGTAGCATACCTTGATGCACAACACGACCCACTGAGAGATGGTCCACTTGTGCACCGCCCGACCTTTCTTAGCGCCCACGTAACCAACAAAGAGTTGGCCATCCACCCGGAAATGGCGTGTGCGATCTAAATAGAATGAACGCGCACGTTTTGGGTCCAGACGGTGGAGCCTCTCTTCCTCTTTCGAGGGATGCGGAGGCGGAAAGAAGGTGGGCAAGGTGATGGACTGCCCGATGTGGAAGGCTGTGACTACGTTGGGCAGGAACGAGGGTCGCGTCCGCAACACAACTTTGTCCGGATGGACAGAAAGGAAAGGAGGTTTAGAGGAAAGAGCCTGGAGCTCACTCACCCACCTGGTAGAGGTGATGGCAACCAGGAATGCAGTCTTGAGAGTTAGGAGATGAAGAGGACAGTTATGAAGGGGCTCAAAAGGAACGTGCATCAGATAAGTCAGAACAAGGTTCAAGTCTCACTGAGGCATCACGAAAGGAACAGGAGGAAACATGAGTGATGCCCTTCAAAAAACGATTAACAACGGGGGACTTGAACAAAGAGGGCTGATCAGGGAGCCTTAAGAAGGCGGAAATAGCAGAGAGGTAGCCCTTGATAGTGCCCAGAGCAGAGCCCGGCTGGACAAGAGAAAGAAGAAAGAGAGAACCTCCGAAAGAGGGGCAGAAAGTGGATCCACAGCCTTTGCTGTGCACCATGCCACAAATTTGTTCCACCTGCAGGCGTATACCGATTTTGTGGAGGGACACCTGGCTGCGGGAGGGTTCTGTATCAGTGATGTGGTGAGCTGGTCGGTGGTGATCTTGTTCCAGTTCCTGCGGGGAACCTGTGGCGGGAGGTGGTGAGTTGTGGTCTTTCTGAAGCTGAAGTGGACGCAGCTGTGGTCTGTCCAGTGGAGTCCGGTGGAGTGGCTGAAGGAGATGTGCTTGCTGGAGGAGAAGATTGGGTCAAGAGTGTGTCCGGTGTAGTGGGTGGGGGTGTTCACCAGTTGCTTGAGTCCGAGGTTGGCGAGGTTGTCCAGTAGGGTGGTGGTGTTGTTGTCGTTGTTGTTCTCCAGGTGGAAGTTGAGGTCCCCTAGGAGGATGTAGTCAGCAGAGGGGAGGGCGTGTGAGCTGATGAAGTCTGCAATGTCTTCGCTGAATAGTGTGCGGGGTCCTGGGGGGTCTGTAGATGAGGGTGCCTCTGAGTGTGGGGTCGGTGTATATCTGGAAGTGGAGATGTTCGGCGGCTGTGAGGGTGTCTTCAGAGTTGGTCGTGATGCGGATGGTGTTCTTGTGGACGATGGTGATGCCTCCTCCAGTCTGGTTGATGCAGTCCCTCCGGGTGAGCTTGTATCCGCCCGGGATGGCTATGGCGATGTCGGGTGCTGAGGAGGCGTTCATCCAGGTCTCCGTGAGGAAGGCGACGTCCGGAGATGTGGTGTCGAGCAGGTTCCATAGTTCCACGGCGTGTCTGTGGATGGAGCGGGTGTTGAGCAGGATGCACTTCAGGTGATTGCTGTTGGTGCTTGGCTTGGCGGGTGCAGGTGGGTTGCAGGTCCGGAAGCAGGCAAACGTGCAGGTTTGGCAGGTGAAGGGTCCGTCCTGGGGTGACTTGGTGGCAGCCGGGGAGGCGTCCGTTGTTGAGTGCGCTGAGGGTGGCGGCGTCGTACGTCCGGCGGGTGAGATGGCATCTGCGAGGGCCAGGGGGTCTGGCGCTGGGCGCGGTGGAGGCGCAGACGGGCTTGCCTTTGGCAGGCCTTCGGCGCACCATTGGCGCGCCCGCTGCGCGTGAACGCTGCGCGTACGCGTGGACTCTGCCATAAATGGAGAGTGGGGGGGCGGAGCGAGGGAGGAGCAGCTGGGAGGTGGGAGCGGGGTGGCGAATGGGAGAGGGTAGAGGGAAGCCGAAGGAGAGGGGGCGGGGCCGTGGGGGAGCAGCGGTAGGGAGCGGGGTGGACCAGCGGGGCGAGGGGCCTGGAGAGTCCGCTGGCACAGGACAGAATCAGGGGCAGGGGACAAAAGCGAGGGGAAAACAATCTGGGGCAAGAGCAGCAGGGCAGGAGTACAGCAGGAGCAGAAGGCACGCTACGAGGACACAACAGCAGAGCAGAGCGGGAGTACAAGTGAAAACACAATCAGGGGCACAAGAGCGAAACGCAAATCAGGGCAGAAGAACAGTGGGAGCAAAAAGGCGGCAAATGCGAGCAGGCGGCAAGGGGACCGGGTGACCTACAGGAGGAGACACGCGGTGGGTTGAGCGACCAGCACTGACGAGGTCAGGCTGGGTCACAGCATACAGATTAGACAGAAGCGTACTGCCGGTAGACCGCTTGATGAAGGCCCTTTATACTAACAATCGACGACACGCACTCACAGGCCCCACAGCACAGACAATCAAAATTTGGCACACTGCACAGAGGGCTCTGGGATGGGAGGGAGTGCCCAAACTGGCCACCCCACTCTAGGAGACACGCCGCCTGGGTACCCTGGCAAACACTAAGGGGTTCAGGCAATGGGACCTCATAGACATTACGAAAATCGGGGATCTATGGGTGAGGGGGGAAATCATTACATTTGCAGCTCTATAAGTATGGGTTGGCAGACACTGAGCTACACCGCTATATTCAAATCAGACACGCCCTCCAGAGTGCTATTCCTCTGTGCACCAAATTACCCGACTCCTCGCCCCTTGAAGATAGACTCCTCACAGATCACATGGATAAAAAAAAAGCCATATCACAGACATACCATAAATTAGTAAATAATCTCCCAGACCCGATGGTAGTCTTAAGAAGCAAGTGGCAAGTAGAATTAGGAGACAGAGAAGACTTGGACTGGATGGACGCGCTGGAGACGGCCAGAGAGGCTGCGATCCCATCTCGACTAAAACTAGTCCAACTTAAAGTGTTACATCGTGTATATTATCCTCGTACCACGCTACACAAACTCGGGCGTGCGCCCGACCCACTATGCCTTAGGGGATGCGGAAAAATCGGAACGTACTTTCATATAATATGGGAATGTCCAAAGATACAAACCTACAGGGAGCAAGTGCTAAATGAGATCTCGGAGGTGGGTGGAGTAGAGGTACAGAGAGTGTTGCCTGCTAAATATATGGCAGCCGACGGACCTTAACCTGGGATTACAGACCTGGGCTACACTTGGGATGGTGACGGCTAAGCGGAATATAGCCAGGAATTGTCACAATGGATGAATGACATGGATACCGCTATGGTAGCTGAAAAGGCGGTTTATACCCACCGGGGATGTCCTAAAAAATGGTGCAGAATATGGGGGAAATGGAATGAATCCCGGGGAAATCTTTGTGAACCGCCACGTGAGTCATCAACCCTCGAAGACAGCCCCTGACTTTAGGCGGGGCCTTATGCTAAGTTTATGACCATTTCAAATGTGGGGGTGGAGGGAGGAGCGGTGTAATGGATGTCATCTGCTAAGTAACTGGAAATGTATTAAGGTAACCTGTCATGTACGCAGTGAAACGTGTAATGTATTGATTCATCGCAAATGGAGACGACTGATGTTTGTTTATTGCTATATGTAAATTCCTGACAATGAAATGATGATAATAAAAAAAATGTTTTAAACTATTTGTTCTGAAAGATAAGCACTGGCTAGGCATTGTTGGTTGATTGCTGAGTTCTGAACACGTGCCTTTCACACTACCTACCTCTGAAGCCTATGACTTCTTGCCCTCGCTACCCTGAGAGTCAAGTTTAGAAAGGGCTGCACTCGGCCCCATTCACAAAATACAGAAGGATGGGCCTTGGAACACCCGTGGCGCCTGCGTGCCCTGCAGCCTTGCCGAAAGAGCTCTATGACCATTGAATGATTTTAGGTCTGACTCTCAAAGCTGTGAACCTTTGAAGTCGGGTACTTGCTGCTGTTAGGACCACTTCTGCTTTTAAAAAGAATTTCCAGCATCTATATGATTCACCAACAATCTCAAGTATGTATTGAAATCCAGGGCTGTCTCAGAATTGCTTGATTACACAATGACATAAATTTTACGCATTAAGATTTTCTATGTGGAGGAATAATCTTTAATGTGTAATTGACGCAAATGTGCATTTACACATTTAACTTTGTATTGTTTGTGTTTCCAAAGGGGAAAAAATGTTCTCTGGAAAAACCTCTTCCCCTGCAAACTCGTTCCCTAAATGCATGAAATACTAGAGCTCATCCTAACATACAAGTTTGTGATGGACCTGAATCTTTTCTGGTAGGCAGGCCACAAACCCATCCGACCAGTAAATCTGACAATGCAGAAATTGCACCATACTGCTAGAATTTCTATATGCACAAAGGCACGGTGCACACGTAAAACATTCACCCGATTCTATCATTCAAGATAGTGACTTTATATGTAAAGTGTTTATTTTAAGCAGTTAAGATGAACCTGATCAAATGCTTTGTAAACTGGCCCTATGGAGCTATGGCAAATAACCGATTTGTTAACTATAATGTGAATATCATTCATCCGAAAAAATCAATTTAGGTTAACAAAAGATTTACGCACTTGCTATCCTTTGCAAAGCGATCACATTGTGAGGCTCCAAGTGCCAGGTGTATCAAAAGACTGCTCTCAAAATGTGGTTGCAAATTATGCAAAAACATTTTGCGACTAGTGTTTAATTATGTATAGGGCTCTCTGTTTTCCGTTTAAATTGATATTGTTAGACCTGGCACCATTGGTGTGGGTCTCCCTTCCATTTTTTTTGCTGTTGCCTCATGTATTTTTGCTGGTATTAGATGCTTTGGGCACTGTGCCACTGCTATCCAATGCCACAGTACAAGTGCTCCCTATTGTAAATTGATGTATTAATCAGTGGTTCCATGTTTGGATATTTGGTTTACTTGTCAGACCCTAGTCTAATTCACTGAGTGTGCCAAGGGCATGTAAATCCAAATGCTGCTGGTGGGCCTGCAGCACTGGTTGTGCCACCCACAGAAGCAGCCTTGTAAAATGTGTCTAAGGTCTGCCATTGCAGAGCTTGCGTGCAGTCTGGTACTGTCATGCTGACTGGGCAAGTGCACCCACTTGCCAGTCCCTAAACCTTCCCTTTTTAGGTCTCGCCTAGACGAAAGCAAAAAGTGAAGCTTTTTGCTGTCTAGGGCGAGACAACTTATGCAATCACTTTTGGGGGAATGTGGACAGCAGACTGTCACGAGCTGACTGTCACGAGCTTCTCCTGCCGGAGATTGTAGCTCGTGAGCGCGCACGTCACCGTGCCTCATAATCCCATGCGCAAGGAAAGCCACACTGAACACACACACACAGGCAGGAAGGCACACACACACAGGAACGAACCTACACACATACAGAGGCCCCCCTCCCCCCCCTCGCCGACGCTGCATACATAGAAGCGCCCTCCCCCACCCGCATACATAGAAGCGCCCCCCCCGCCGCATACATAGAAGCGCCCCCCGCCGCCGCAAACATAGAAGGCCCCGCCGCCAGCCGCCACATACATAGAAGGCCCCCCCACCTCCCCCGCCGCCGCATACATAGAAGCGCCCCCCACCCCTCCCCCCGCCGCATACATAGAAGCGCCCCCCGCCGTATACATGCAAGTGCCGCCCCCGCCCCCGCATACATGCAAGCGCCCTCCACTTACCGTCATTTTAAAGTCTTGCAGCCTCTGCGGGGCTCTCCCTCGGGCATGAGCCCCGCGTCACCAGCACTGCTTCTCCGTGGGCGCGTGCGCGGGCTTCCAAAGACGGAAGTCCCGCCCCAAGGAAGGTTTCGCTTCCGCTGTCGGAGCATTGTAATTGCGGTTCAGCAGTGGTAAGTCATTAGAGCGGCTATTACTTGTTCTATTTCTTCCTCTCTGTGTTATCCCATATTTTCATTATTCCGTCACTCCTGTTTCTCGCTTTCGTTTGCTCTGCATCCCAGCCCACCACCCACACCCGTATTCATTGTATTACCCAAATGTTATTTATTAGCGTTTTGTCTGAAGGCAGAATAAACCCACATGTGTCTCATCAATGTTTTATTTGGAGTATGACACAGTCCATAAGCCTCTCAGTCCAAGGGACAGCCCTCGCTTATTATGCTGCGTTCAGTGTTTACTTTTCGCCATAATTCACAGTACTTTCCAGTGCCCTGCTGTTTGTTTTGTTGCGATTTGTTGCGTTTGTATAGTTGCATTAGAGCAAAAATGGTAAGCCCTTGTAAATTTTTTATTACACTAGCATAATCCTCTATAATTCCCGGATTTCACTTAACGTAAAACGTGTGGATTTTATTTCAATTTCCTGTAATATGAAATGTTGGACGAAGTGTGATTTTGTTGAGAAAACAGTTCCCTCTAGTAAATGCCCTGATAGATGGTCTCTCCTCAAATGAGATATTTCTCCTTGAATTAGCCACCTGCCAGCTTGATTTTTTTTCCTTGCAATAAAAAATCATTACAGATAAAAATAATTTGCACATTTACAAAAATATGTCTAATTTCACTACAAGTAACTTCAGTCAAAAATTGAAAACCTCGATCTCCAGTGCCTTGTGTGTTGCTGTACTTAAATGATGCACGACTAATGCACACTGTATAGACGACTTTTAAGTGCACCAAGACAGTCTAAGCAAGTGACACGGCTACCCCACGTGCCGTCCCTGACCTCTGCGTGACCTTTTGTCCTAGACGCTGCAGTTCTGGTAGGCTGAGAGGGGCTGCACTATATTTATATCACTTGGACAAGCTCTTTAAGCTTTTCCGCAGTATTTTCGAACTTGCACTGTCATCGCCACACGGCTGGCGGTAGGGTCGATTAACGTCCTAGAGCAAGGTGCCCAGAAAGGTACTACTCATTATGTGCCCGATAGGCAGTGCTGCGCGCCACATAAAGCCCCGTAATATGCAGAGTTCATTATATTGGCTCAGGGCCTGCACTGCTTGATTGCTGGATATCTGTCCATTATTTACAAATCCACATCGGCGTGTCAAAAAACTGTTCCTCAAGAGAAAAATCCAGTGTCCGATTATGGACTCTATAGACCAGTGCCCCCTGAGTCAAATGCAGAAAATAATTTCGTTCGCAAAAGTAATGCCTACGTAAATATTCACGTTGAGTCTCAGGCACGCAAATGTTTCTACTTAGAGCCTTTTTTAACTGTTTAATAAAGAAAGTAGCAACGTCTTTTCACTCTCGTGTGTGTCAAAGTTACATGAATGTTTGCAAAGTGTATGTTAGTTTAACTGTCTACAAGAATACATACAAAATAAACCACGCAGCTACTCTGGACTTTTTAATGATAATGAAAGCTGTTTAGTTCCAGAACTTGTGATTTCATCAAGTACTACTGGGATTGGCCAAATTATCAGGGAAACAGAGATACAGATTGGAGTTCCAATTTCAAGACTTGATATTACTGGGGCTTGTGTGACTTGTTTTAAAATGTCTTTGCTGGTGAACACCTTGTTTGATTTAGTTCGTTTTAGCTGGTCTTAAAATTTATTTTATTTCAGCAGATGGTAACGTTAGTTGTCTAATGCAAAAGTTCCACTCAGAGCAAAGGCGTAGAAGGTGTTCTTTTTCTGTATTGCTTTTTTGGAGCTGGATTACAGAAATTCCAGTAGTCTTAGTTTTTGTCACTACAAACACTAGAGCAGCAATGGGATGATGCTTTTTTGTTGCTGCTAGGATTCGCCTTAGGGTGTTTGAGAATTGAGCAGATTATTCCAATTTTTAGGGAGGTGTGAATAGTGCCTTTGACAAGGGAGGAGTTTATAATGTTTTTCCATCTGATGGGTAGGGCGGTGACTAGAGAGAATTAGTTAAATTGATAACTGCAGTGTGTGTGTGTGTGTGTGTGTGTGTGTGTGTGCGCGCGCGTGAGTGACAGCAGTTTGTGTGAGAGCGACAGCAGTGTGTGTGTTCTAGGGAGAGCATGGTGTGTGAGAGAGACAGCAGTGCGAGAGAGACAGCAGTGTGTGTAAGAGAGACAGCAGTGTGTGAGAGACCGCAGTGTGAGAGACCTTTTATTTATGTATTGGTATTTGAAACCTAAATAAAACACATTGTTGTTTGCAATGTCAATAGCTCTAACTCCCGTAAATACGAGACCTATTGCATTGCAAATACAATGGGTCTCGCATTGCCGAGAGATTAAGCTATTGGCATTGTAAATGACAATGCCATTTATTTATCTGTTTTCAAAACCAACACCTCAATAAAACGTTTGTCATTTACACTGCCAATAACTCTAACTTTTGCGAAGGCGAGACCTATTGCATTGTAAATGCTTGTCTTCATATCAGTCACCCCTATGGTAGGCCCAAGGGCAGGGTGCATTGTAAGTATAAGGTAGGACAAGCCCTGATGTGTGTGGCATGTCCTAATAGTGAATTACAGCCATTTTCGTTTTTCATTATCGAAAGGCTACCTGTTCTCTATAGGCCAGAATGGGCTGTTAGATTGCAAACACCACTTTTAGAAAGTAGGTATTTGCTTGTCTAACCTTTCAAACCTGCCTCTGCTAGGTTGTGTATTCCTTTGTCTGGTTTTGTGAGTGACAGGGCTGGGGGATTCCAAGAGACGGGCTGGGTCAGCCCAGTGGTGAATAGAGAGATCTGCATTTAGATGGGAGGGAGGAGTTGCTCCTAAACCTTGAATAGGGCTGCGCCTGCCTTCCACAATGCTGGCTCCACCTTCTGGGGAGCGGCTGATGTCTCTTCCCTGCACACTGAAAGAAGAGAAGGAGTCCTGTAAATAAAGTGCTCCAGGACTGTACTTGCCTTCCACAATGCTGGCTCCACCTCCTGTGGGGCGTCTGATGTGCCTGGCCTGCACTGTGAAAGGAAAGGAGAAGTCTGGTAAACAGAGTGCTTCAGAACTGGTTTGGACTGGGCAAAGGTCCCTCTCCCCTCAGAGAACAAAGGATTTTGGGGTATAAATATTGGGACCCTGATCCCATGAAATTAGATCACTTTTGGACTACAAGAAGAAACCTTTACTAAGGAGAGGAACCTGAAGAAACTGAGGTGAGACTATTCCCAAGCTGAAGTGCTGCTTGGGGGACCTGCCTGCAGTGGTTGCCTTACTGCCAAAGAGAGGAGAAAGGAACTTTGTGTACTTTGTTTTCAACGTGTGAAGGATCTCCAAGTGCTTGGAAAAGAGCTTGCCTCCTGCTGAAGTCTCAGGGACAACAGACCTCAACCCCCAGCTCCCCAGAGTTCTTGTGGAAGTGCCTGCTGCTGTTTCGGGCCTTCTGAGGGACTGCGTGTCGCAAGGAGCTGGAAGCGCGACTCATCGAAGAAGAAGCGTGTCGCCGTCGCTGTGCCTGCCGTTGCAACTCGGAAGGAGGGTGTCCCCGCTGGAGCTGTCGCACTGCACCGCTTTGAGAGAAGTGTGCCGCAACAAACAGGAAGCGTTTCGCCGTCGCTGCTGCCGTCGCAACTCCGAAGGAAGGTGTCGACGCTGTAGCTGTCGCATTGCACCGCATCGAGAGAAGAGTCTCGCAACGAGGTCGGAGCGTGTCGTTGTCGCTGTGCCTGCCGTCGCAACTCCGAAGGAGGTTGTCGCCGCTGGAACTGTCGCACTGCACCGCTTTGAAGGAAAGAGCCTCGCATCCCCGAGAAGCGCGCCGCCGTCAGAGCTGCTCCCGTCTCATCGTGGATGTCGCCGCTGTAGTTGTCGTATTGTGCGGAAACTTCACGCATCGTGGGAGAAGAGTGTCGCAAGTGGAGCTGCTGCCGTCGCATCGCAGAGCAAGGGTGTCGCAGCTACAGTCCACGCATCGAACCGAGAACTTCTTGCATCCCCGGAGAAGCGTGCCCCATCTGGAAGATCTTTACGTCTTTATTTCTTTGCACCTGAACTTTGCCTCATTTCCTTCGCTGCGACATTGCTTGTCGTGGAAGCGCAACGCAAACTAAGGTACATTGACGCAAATTGTTGCATCTTAAGAACTGAACTGAGCTAAATCTACCATCTTAAAGTAACAGTATTGTGTATTTTTGTTGTTTATGGTCTTGTGGTAAATTTATATAAAGTATACTTATTTTTTATATAAAACCTTGTGTGGTGTCCATCTGTAGTGTTGTCACTGGGTTACTGTATGTGGTCACAAATGCTTAACACACTGCCTCCGAGATAAGCCTGTCTGCTCGTACAAAGCTACCAAGGGGGTGAGAGAAGGGGTTATTTTAGGAGTGTAATCCCCTTATCCTGACTAGAGGCAAGGGTCCCTATTTGACACAAGTACCTACCTGTGCCATCCAGAGACCCCCAAATCTAACAGATATTTACATACAAATACAGATGGCAAACTACTTTTCCTTTGTCTTCATTTATATTTAGAAGCAGGAAAATACTAGCTAATTATGCCGCGCTGCTGTGCTCCAGCTGAGTTGACTCACCACGCCCCTCACCTGCAGGGCCTTACAGCTTGTGATTTGCTGGAAATTCCTTTCCATTAGGGTTGTGGTCTTTTTAGGTCTAGCCTACGCAGCGCGCATGCGCTGAATAGGAGACCTTTAGCCGTCGTGCAACTCTTTTTCAAAGCACATACTCGTGCTTGTGGCAGCATACGCCTTGCGGGAGTGCGCAGCGGCGCGACACAAGCACGAGTATGTGCTTTGAAAAAGAGCAGACTGCTCTCCCCAGCGCGCGCGCACCACTCGCGGGTGCCCCCCTCCACTTCTCTCTCCCGCTGCAGCCTGCACGCCTTTTTTTTTTTTTTTTTACTTTCAGCGCGAGGCACGCGCTTGTTAACTCTGTGCACATTATGACTGATTTTGCATTCATTAAACACAACTATTCACAGGTGACACTTTGCTTGCAGTGCACACCACACACAGCCTTTGTTTTTGTTTTTTTAACATTTATTTTCATTGTTGACACTAAGCAGAACAATACCGTATTTTACATTTTCATCATTAGTCTTGTACAGTAATGCCAATTTTGATTTGAGCATGCACCTTATACTACTTAGCAACATTCTTCTCCTCATCACTAAGCACAGCCTTTGTATTTGACTTACAATTTCAGTTTAATTATGATTGATACATGCGGTGGTAGGTATCCAACACCAATTTTAACAATTTTTACTCGCCGCATCTTTATCAGACATTGCTGAAGGGCACATCTTGGAGGATGTTTGCCCCTGAGCCCCTTACTAAATCCTTTAACACTTTTAATATTCCACTCGTAAACACAGGCAGGTATTACCAACTTGCCTTATCTTCACCAATGGCTGTTCGCAGGTTGTTTTGTTAAGAACCCTTTATCACAGGTCATATTTGAGTTACATTTGCACCTCTTAAAGTGGAAGGTACCCACATCAGCTGCAATCACTGTGACATGCGACATGTCCTTTAAAACAAATACAGGAAGCCATCCCTGTACCAGTTTCCAGAGCAAAGCTCTACTGACGATTCCTGTGACCTCCACTATCTGCATTTCATTTAACGGTCTACTTTTTTGTATATATACAACCAAACACCGATTGCTTTCCTCTGGAATGCTATGCATAGATTGATACATTTACAATGCCGAGGGCCAGTTGACTTCTTCATTAATGCTAAACCTGTAATTTGCTGAGCCGGTTAGTCTCTTACTAAGACGCCTTATCTATCACTCCTTTAGATTTGTACATGCAGTCTATCGATTCCATACTATATAATTTACGCAATGGGATCTTAGCCATTCAAGGTTTAAAATAAAATACGTTAAACACAATTTACGAAAGTCACAAGCAAGTAATATGATGGAGTACAGTCCATCTGTCGTTCTATTCACTGCGTTTAAACAGCCACTTTCGTTCTCTACTTGTTCCAATTCGCATAAACTATACGAACCTTAATAATAAATTTATGTCAGTCAGTAGATTTCTAGATCTTTTTAACCCCAGCACATGATTATGTTGCTTCTTTACGCTCAGGTGTGAAAACATTGCTACTTTTTTTCCTGTTTTTATGGAGCAGCTTATGTGACAGTTTTAAAAGTTATTTCTAACCAGCATTGGCATAGCCAATAGGTCTCGCCTTTGGGACCTTCCAAGTGTTTAGCCATGCAACAGAAATGTTGTTGCAGTAAGGATATTGTGCTGCATAACTAAATACTCAAAGGCGAGACCTATTGGCTATGCCAATACTCGTTTGACCTGCTACCGTGCCCCTGAGCCAATCGTTGTCAGATCCAGGTGTCACTGTTTGGGCATTTCAACAGTTATCAGGCCCACCCTCATATCTTTTGCCCTTCATTTTTGGGGGGTCACCCCCCTACTTCCTCCTTTTTTTTTAACCTGCACTGTGACCACCCTGATTGCAGTAAGAGCTTCCCAGTTGCCAATTTTTGTAGCTGCTCCAGCCCTTCTCTAGCTACCTACAGTGCTACGTCACTCAAGTGAGCTCTGCGCCAGACCACCGCCATTTCAAGGCAAAGATAAGTGTACTCGGGGGGGGAGGGGGGGGGGGCAGATGAATGGCAGCTTCACAGTCTACTCAGAGGCTGGAGTGTTTGCCGAGTTTGTTGTCGGGTTGTTCTAGCAGTGCAGTACACTGTGTACATGTCACTTAATCTCCCTGTGCCTACCAAAAACAAATGTGTCCTTGTGTTACGTGACTGTTGCACATGCTTGTTTATTTACTTGTGTTGTGAAGAAGAGGGTTAAGCTCTGATCTCAAGCACCCTGGTCTCATTCTTTGTTAGTTGAGTAGAGAGCTGGTGAATCTTCTGCAAAGGAGTTATAAAATATTTACATTGATATGGATAAGTTGAGAATCTTGGTTTGTATCACCTTCAATGTGGATGCACTCTTTAAGGCTTTCAGTGGTATGCTCATTCCACCAGGTCAGTTGAGATTCATTTTGGTCGCACATTAAATGTTATTATTTTGGATTTAAGGGGTCAGTTATACTGACTTATGTGGTCTCAATTGGATTCTGAGCTGTGTGGACACTTTGATTTGAAATTTCATGAGTTGACTATGAGTGGATTGCCAACAATAGTGTTTACTACAACCCTCAGTAGTGATTCAGAATGTAGAGAATTCACAACATTATTAATCCAGTCAAGTAAACTCCATGCATGTTTTGCATAGTTGTACTGGGATGAGAAGTGTGGTAAGAAAGCTGACAAACTCCACAATAGTCATGACGATATGGATTGACACTAATAGAGGGTTGAAGGGCTGAGCTCCTTTCACTCAAGCCCTTTTAAATACTTTGTGACAAATTCTTTAGGAGGATAAAAAATCTACATCGGCACATTTAGCATAGTTAGGCTGAATTATGTGCATAAGATAAATAAGCAACAACTACTGCTTCGTTCTACGTTCTATATAATATGAAAAATGTTTCAGTTCTGACATGGTGAGACTGTGGAAGAACTATAACGACTCTCTTTGAAATTCATCAAAGCAGTGAAGGGTGATAATGCTGTTAAGATTTTTTTTCATACTCTGAGAGGGAGGGGAAAAAATGGAGAGCTGGATAGGGACTCGTCTCAGCACTTGCTTTTTAGAACTGTGAGTGCTGAGCACCAGCAGGACCCGGCTTACTTGAATTCCTGGAGACGGGTGATACGTTAACCGGGGCAGTAGTTGGTCCATGGGGGCAAGGCGCCTCAAATGTACCCTTTTCGGCTGCTGGTCAAACAAATCGAATGTATTTAGTCTCTGACTACTCTGCTTGTTTGGTCGATATTCCTTGTGCGAGCCAGGCCGGGCCACCTCATACAGGGGTCTCATTGCTGCTAGCAACCTGGTTCCAAGCGCACCCCCAGTGGAAGCCTCGAGCCAGGAAGTCAGGTTCCTGATTCCATGAACAAAGTCAAAAGGCACAAGGAAGCCGCGGCAGTGCCCACCTGAGTGCACAACAGCAGCAGCTTTTTTTTATATGACTGCAAATAATCGCTGTGACATCCTCCCATGTTTCATAGGTGAGTTCTGTTTTGATATAAAAGAAATGTCTGAAATAAGATTCTCACACATCGTCCATATTAAACAGAAATTAAAGGAAAACGGTATTTAAGCAGTGTTTAAGACATAGTCAAGATCATTGGGGCAAGATTCACGATCTGTGCTGCAATTTATATTGGTGTAGTTTGTGACGTATGGTGTTTGTAGGAGATCATACTGGACTATACATGCGGTGTCTGTGTTCACTTTGTGTGTCTTGCTTTCAGTGTTGCACTCGCCACACCTGCCAGCTACTGCAAGGTCCTGACGTCACTTCCTGTGTAACACTTTAAGTAAGCCTGTCTACCCTTTGCACTTCCGCATAATTATTAGCACACACTGTTTCATGGTCACAGTTTTGAATCCGGTGGGCCGACTCAACCTTTCATCCTTATTAGGTCAATAAAACTCCTAGCTTTAAGTCTCGGTAACTCTTCAGAGTGAAAGCACACCATTAAATGATTTTTAAAAAAAACACAATTTGTCCGACTCTGTCTTCATTGGACAAAACCGAATTTGAAAACCTAAATAAAGCTACTTTATGTTTCCGAATTTTTAACACAGAGGAAAACAGGAACAGTAAGCAAATGGCCAATTTAAAATTTTGATAGCTTGGCCATGATGTCCTTTGTCATCGTTTAGATGAGAAATAGATTACCAATATCAAAAAAGACTGAAGAGGTAAGATTACAGCACGTCACCACCGCCTCCCTGTCACTATTGCCTTCAGCCTGGTCTTGGCTGAGACACAACCAGCCTTCGCTAAGGACCTGGAGGGAGCCCTTGATAGTTTTAAAAGTCGGATTTTGCAGGCGGTTGAGTTCCTGCCTCCATGTTCACTGCAGAGGCGAACGAGGGATTCTCTTTCAAAACCATGGTTCTCCAGTGAGCTCAAAGTTCAAAAACAATAGTGCAAAAAACTGTATCGTTGTTGGAGACAAGCGTATTGCCCATTGGCCAAGTTGGCACTCAGGAAAGCTCAGAAAACATATTATTCGTCTAGATCGCATGCTAAGAGACTCTACTATACCGAGGGTTTCTCCAGAAACAATTGTGAGAAGTTGGCCTGGTATATGATGTTCACTATTCTAGTGAGCACCTTGCACCAGTCCAAACAACCCTTATGGTGAGATGGTTGTAAAGTCAACCTTAAAGACCAGCTATCCTAGGGGTAGCATGGACAAGCAGTCTTAGGCTAAACTCAAGAGGGCATGTGAAGCCAGCTGTTTTACCATATGCAATCCCTTTAATACCAAATTAAAGGACACCACACAGGATATATATTCAAAATATATATGTATTTATTTCTAAACAAACCCCTGAACTCTTTATGAGCACAGCAGCACAAGCGCAAAACAAGTAACTTAATAGAATAGACAAAAGGTGCACAATTATGGATAGGGCTGGGTGGCCCGCTAAACCATATATTAAAAAAGTGGTATAAGTACCACGTCACGAACAATGGTAAGGCCTAGGGCCTTGGGAATCGCTGGGGCTACACTGGACTAACAATGGTTAGGGAGCAGGAGGCCCACGTGTGCAGTGTCTAAAGGCACATGCTTTCACACATAGAAGTCAGTGGGTGCGTAAAAGTTGAAAGTTAAAGGTTTGGGAGCCTTCCGACTGGACTAGAACTTAACCACTTAAAACTAGGACACTAGGAGTGTAAACCTTTACAGGAGCACCGTAGTACTCGCGTTACCTAACCCACAGGAAGCGGCGGCATAGGTCCCAAAGTGCGTCCGGTTTTGTCGTGGAGATCTATGGAGCCTTGGAGAAAAGATGCTGCAGGCGGCCAGAAGAGAAGAGTCCGGGTTGATCCAAGGGTGGATCGAAAATGTAGAGGACCTGAAAGCAGAGGGGACAGAGTCTGGGTCACTAGCCAGTAACCAGGATGGAACCAGGATGGAACAGGTGATGTCGCGTTGCAATCAGGTGCCATGTAGACCAGGAGGCGTCGACGACGACCAGGAGGTAGGCACGGACTGTCCCACGAAGGCTCTCGCTGTCGGCGGTGTTGGCTTCAAGATTGGGGCTAACAAGCCTTGGCAAAGGCAACCGACGCAGGAATCGATGTAGGCTTCTTACTCAGACCAGCAAGGTCTGAGGATCTGCTTCTTTTTTTTTGTTTAAATCTTTTTATTGAGTTTCAAAAAGACAAACATAGGACAAAAGGACATTACGACAATACGAGCGAGTCCCCATTGACTGGCGTCTTCCCTTCCCTCCCGCTTGGGCGAGTCTCACCGATGCTTCAAAAAATGTGTCTTGAATGCTAGTGAGGGCCCCAAGGGGGTTAGCAATGTCCCGAAAAAGTCCCATCAACAACCAACAGTCCCTCTCCCTTCCCCCCTCCTCCCCTATCCCTCCCTCGTTCCCCCTCCCCGGTGTGGTAGGTAAGCTTCTGCTGGACATACTGAGGCATGTAGAAAGTATGATGTTCAGGTAGGAGACCTTGCGTCTTTCCTAAATTCGTCCGGTAGTCGGAGCACCCTGAGGTATTTTGGGCATGTGATTTCAGTGAATTCCTCTGATAGGAGAGAGACCAGGGGCTGCCATGTGTCAAGGAATGTGTCTCGTGTCTGGGTGAGGGAGGCGTGTATCTTTTCCATACCCATGATGTACCAGAGTCTATGGAGCCATCCCGTATGAGTGGGTTTCCTTGGAGTGCCCCAAAGTGACAGGATATGTTGAGTGGCCGCCCCCCATCGCCAGCCCCATCTGCCTCTCCCTGAGCGATTTAAGAGGAAAGGTGATGGCGTTGGGGAGACCGAGAAGCGTGTACGTTGGAAATCGGGGGATCTCCGTTTCAAAGTGTGTATCGAAATCCCTTAGCACCATTTCCCAATACTCCTGGACCTCCGTGCATTCCCATAGTATATGAGTGAGTGTCCCTGTGTGGCCACATCCCCTCCAGCACTTGGGGTCCCTGCGCGGATTGCTCTGATGCAATCGTGACGGTGTAAGGTGCCAGTAGTATGCTATTTTCACCGCCGATTCCTTGCTGGCTACATTGCGGGCGGTATGATGGGCCCTGAAGTATATGTCCTGCCATTTTTTGTCCGTGAAGGAACGTCCCAATTCTCGTTCCCATCGGGTCTGACCCGCCGACCGTGTAGTAGGGGGGGGTGGGCTGAGCATCTTGTAGATATCTGTGATCGCCTGTTTGTCTGTTGTTTTTGTGTGTAACCACTTCTCGTAGTTTGTAAGGTATCTGCTTACGTGGGGCAGCACTTCTTTCGCTGTGAGCCAATGTTTGATCTGAAAGTATTGAAAGCGATGGATCTGTGGGAGCGTATAATAATCTTGTAGGGTATGCATCTGCATGAAACCCACAGGGTTGAAAATATCGCCAGCCGCTTTGCTCTCTGACGCCCGCCATTGCGGAAACGACCCGGGGTCATTCCCGGAGGGAATGCCGGATTCTCGAATAGAGGTGACATCGGGGACGGAAATGTGGTGAGGCCACTCTGGACCGCCACCTTGTCCCACACTTGCATCACTGTCCTCGTGATGGGCGATTTTTTAAGATACGAAGGCCTGTCCGTTCGTTTCAGGAATGGGACCTTCCACAGTGACATCTGGCCCATGGCCCGGTCTTGAAATAACCACTGCTTTTCCGATTCGGGTCTGTTCCACTCTAAAAGGTAACGAAGCTGTGTCGCGTGGAAGTAGATCAGGGACCCCAAGGCCGCCCTCCGACGTAGCCCGCGTGTTCAGGTCCCTGCGCAGTCGCGGGTGCTTGCCGGCCCATACAAATTGTTTAATGCTGTCTTGTAGTTTGAGCATGCCGATTGGAGGGGTTACTGGAATGGTGTGAAACAAATATAGGACCTTCGGTAAGAGAGTCATTTTTACTGCAGCCACTCGCCCCAACCATGAGAGTGGTTGCCGACGCCACCTTGCCAGATCATTTTGTAGGGCAGCTAATAGAGTCGTGTAGTTTTGCTCGACAGTTTGGGTCGTGCTCGGAGTCAGGGAGTTGCCCAAGTAGGGCAGCGACATCTGGGACCGGAGACCTCTGTATCGTCGCTGGCTTCGCGCCATAGCGTTTGCATTCCGCCCCAGGGGCAAGATCAGTGATTTCTCAACGTTCATCTTGAACCCCGATACTCTCCCAAAGTCCTCCATTTCTGAGAGGAAGGCCGGTACCGATGTCGAGGGGTCCTCCAGAGCAGCAACGACGTCGTCTGCGTAAAGACTTATGGTCTGCGGTTCTCCGCCAAACCGAACCCCTACAATGGACTGATTATCTCGGACCCGTTGTGCCAGCGGTTCGATGTATAGTGCAAATAGCAGGGGCGAGAGTGGACACCCCTGCCTGGTGCCCCTCTGGATATCTAATAGCTACGAACGCACCCCATTGACACTGATCGTGGCTTGCGGGGCGGCGTAGCAGCTGGCGACCCACGTGTGAAACCAGTCTCCTATCCCGAACCGTGCCAGGGCGGCGTCCAGGTATCCCCAGTCCACCCTGTCAAACGCCTTTTCGGCATCCACCGACAGGAGGACTGCGTCAGAATCGTTGTAGTGGGCTTTATCAATGACGTGGAGCAGGTGCTTGGTGTTGTCTGCGCACTGTCTGTTTGGGATAAATCCTGCTTGGTCTGGTTCAATGATGCCCGGCAAACATGGGCCCAGGCGCGCCGCTAGCACGCTGGTAAATAGCTTCAGGTCGAGGTTGAGTAGTGAGATGGGCCTGTAAGCTTTGCATTGGGATGGGTCTTTGCCCGGCTTGGGGATGACCACAATGTCAGCCTCTAACATGTCTTGGGGGATGGAGCCCCTGCCTTGGAAGAAATTAAACAGTCTAGTCAATACTGGCGCTAGCAGGGGGCAGAAAGCCTTATAAAAGCTCGCTGAGAAGCCATCTGGGCCCGGGGCTTTGAGCGGCTTGAGGCGCGCGATCACGGAGATGACCTCATCAATCCTGATGGGCACGTCGAGAGAATCCCTAGTGGTTTCGTCGAGAGGTGTGATTGTTGTCTCATTGAGATAGGATTCAGCCGTAGTTTGCCCGGTAGGCGGTTCCGCCGCGTACAAAGAGGCATAGAACTCTCGGAAGGCCTCTGCGATCTGGTCGTCCTCCTGAGCGATATGCCACTCTCGGATTTGAATGGAGGAGACCTTCGCTCGCAGGATCTTAGCTTTGAGGCTGCTCGCCAGCAAGCGCCCTGTTTTATCGCCGCCTACATAGTAAGTGTGGCGCAGTCGCAGGGCTGCATATTCCGCTCTGTCCAGGTCTAAGCTTGAGAGTTGGGCCCTAACTGCTTTGAGCTGGCGCCATACCCTGGGAGCCACGGTTCGACTATGAGCTTGCTCCAGCTCAAGGGCCTGTTTGGACAGTAATTGCCGCTTATCCCTCCTCTCCTTGGCTTCCGCAGCGGCTACAGCAATTAATTCCCCTCTCACCACCGCTTTAAGCGCTCCCCACACGCGGTCAGGGAGACATCCGGGGTATCGTTCACCTGTAAATACTCTGTAATGCGATCCTAGAGTTGTTGCGTTACTCCCTTATGTTGTAGGAGTGCGTCATTAAGGCGCCATCTACCTTTCCTCTGCGTGACCCTAGGGACTCGTATGTGTGTCATGAGTGCATCGTGATCAGATAGTGCTGCTGGAAGTACCTCTACATCATCCACCAGGGGGGTCAAATCAGTGTTACAGAAAAAGTGGTCAATTTGTGAGTAAGTGCGGTGTACGTGGGAGTAAAAAGTGTATCCCGGGTGGTGGGGTGGTGTTTTTGCCATAGGTCCACAAATCCCCTGTCCGATAACCATTGGCTCCCCTCCGTTGAGATCACTCCAGCGAACCCATGGCGATGGCCTGACCTGTCTATATTGGGGTCCATTACTAGATTTGTGCCTCCGGCCACCAGCACTGATTTCGTATTAGGTTTTAGCGCGTCTGCTAGGGCCCCTTTAAGGAATGGTTCTAGTTTGGAGTTTGGAGCGTAAAGTGAGCCTACCACCATTACCATCCCACCGATTTGAATGTTGTAAGCCAAGAATCTCCCTTTAATTTCGGCCACCAGTAGGGCCACCCCGCCTTTTTCTCTAGAGTTGATGAATAGTATTGGAACAGGAAGGCCTTTGAACGCATTCTGTGCCAGTCTTTGGATAGTAAATGAGTTTCTTGGAGTAGGCAAACTTCTGCACCTGAGTTTTCTAAGTAAGACAGGACAGCCCTGCGTTTAACGGGGTTGTTAAGCCCCTTTACATTCAAGGTGAGAACCTTCAACGCAGAGTCCGCCATAATTGAGATATGTGAGGATTGCACTGTATGCTAGAGGTTCGCCAGCTCCCTGGACCGCTACATTCTGCCTCTAGTGAACCACACCGGGAGGGTCCCTGAACTCTTACAGTTTATCTCCCCTGAACACCCGTCTCCCTTCAAACCCCCACCCGCCCCCCCCCAGATCCAACTTTCCCAACTCGCCCCTCCCCAACCTTCTTCTCCCTCTGCAGTCGTTAGCTCCCCAACTCCCTCTCCCAACCCGCAACCCTCCCCTGAACAGTCCCCCATAACTTTTCCCATAGTCTTGGGCCTATCAGGACAAAGTCCAGGTCCGTAGAGTGTCATAGTAAGTGAGGACATGGCGGGGGCCGACTCGTCGGCCCCCCGACCCCATCCCCCCAGTGAGGTAGTCGCATGAGGGCAAACCCCTGTGCAGGAGCCGCTGTGTTGTCCGCCACCTCTTGCACAGCCGCCTCTTGTTCCTGGGCCGTCACCAGAGGGGCCGGTTTTCGGAAGGATTTGGGGGAGCGTCGTCTCCGCACGGTCTGCCAACTGTCTCCGGATCGTTGGGTCGGCCCCTCCGATGATCGGTGTGGGGAAGTCCCTCTTGAGTCGGTTTCCTCCGGTGGATCGATGTCCAGCACCGTACACATATCCCGAAGGGATCTGAGCTGGTGAAGTGACCCCTTCCATTTGAAGATGAGGCGAAACGGGTGGCCCCATGTGTAAGGCACGCCTTTGTCTCTTAGGAAGTCCGTAGCTACCTTGAAGGTTCTTCGTTTCTGCAAGGTGATGGCAGAGAGATCCTGAAAAAGGGCTACCTGGTCTCCCCGGAAGGTGATCGGCTGTCGCACTCGGGCCTCTCTCAAGATGCGCTTCTTCAGAGGGAAGTCCGGGAAAAAGGCCAGTATATCTGGAGGGGGGGGCCTTTGCTCGGCGCGCCGGGCCGACCCTGTGAGCGCGATCAATACGGATTTCGAATTCTCTTGGTTCCCCGATGATCTTCCGGAAAAGGTCTTGTAGGTATTTGACAACGCTGTTCCCTTCCGATTTCAATGGAACTCCCCGGACCCTTATGTCGTTCCTTCCGGAACGATTCTCGAGATCCTCCGAGTGTGCTTGGAGATCCACCTGCTGGTCCTGGAGGCGGAGGATTTCTTGTTGGAGTCGTTCCACTTCCATGCTGCGGGTCTGGTCTGCCTCTTCCACCGCCGTCACACGCTCCCCCAGGCTGTCTACGTCCCTGAGTAGTTGTCGCTGCTCACCCGCAAGCTCTTGCTTCAAGGTCTGAAAGTCATCCCTCAGGGTGTTGAAGAGGGAGGCCAGGAAGGCCTTCGTGATGGGCGCGGATTCGTCTTCTGGGCCCGTGGTGGCAACCGGTGTCTTGGGAGGTGACTGCGCAGGGGCCTTCTCTGCCTTCGTGGCGTTTTTGTGGAGCATGTCCGCTATGTTGCGGTTGCCTTTGCGTCCAGCGGTGGCCATGTTGTCGGCGTTTTAGAGTCGATGCCGGGGAGGGGGGGTCTCCTCTCCAGGTTAGGGGCAGGTTCACGTTTGCCTGGTTCCGGATGCGGGAGCTCAGGAGCCCGGGGTCCTTACTTCTCGGTGGTGAAGATCTGTGGGGACCCCCCAGCAGAGCAGCCCCGTCCCTGTCGGGGAGAGGGGGGGGTTCACTATGCGCGAGTCACAGATGCAGTCCCCAGCCCTCTGGGTCCGCCACTGTGGTGGCTGGTGTCGGCCTCATTCTTGTGGGCCACCGGGTCAATCCGATACTGGCCCTCCCTCGGTGCCCCGGACTTAGGGCCCAGCGCAGGCAGGGGGGGGCACACCTCTCACTCCGCGGTCACAGGGGCCCTTCTTTCGTCCGTCGGGCGCAGGTACTCCACCGGGCGGCCTGCCCGAGTCTCCGTTTAGGTCTTGGCCCCTCCCGTTGTCGCTTCGCCGGTTCGTGTCCTTTGTTCTTGTCTATGCTTCGGTGGACACTGCCGCCACCTGGGCCCCCCCCTCATCTCCACTCAGGGCCACGGTCCGCTGCGCGTGCTTGCTCACCCGCTCCGGGCATCAGGCCCAGGGTCCGGTCACTGCGGTCCACAGAGGGGGTCCCAGGTGCAGTCCTGTATGGCTTAGCACTGCGTTGATCCGGTGTGGCCTGGTGCTGGTGCTGTCCCCTGTCTAGTGGGCCCCGAAGTGCTCTTTCACCGGCCCGCCCCCGGCGTTCCAGGCCCGGTGCTCATCCCCTGGTCCTAAGGGTGTCAATGCCTTCCCCTGGCGCAGGAACACAGCAGCTCAGCCGATGGGGCCTCTCAGTCGGCCTCGGCCTCTCTCGCTGCCCCGCCGCCGGTTCGCCTCGCTTCCCGCTTCTCCTCACCAGGTGGGCCGCTGGCCGCAGGGGGTCTCTTCCGGTGCTCGCACCTCAGGCTTGTGTCCCCGGTGTGTGCTCGCCTCTCGGCTCCGGGAGTCGGGGCCCGGTCACTGTCTCTCGCTGACCAGGCCCAAAGCCAGGGGCTCGAGTGCTGCGGCGGCCCGCTCGGCTCCCTCCGGAAGCCGCCGCGACACAGCCAGTTCGCGCCTCAGCCGTGCGGAGCCACAACCGCTCGGCTGCTACTCCGGGGGTTTTCAGCGGCAGCTCACCGCCTCCGGCCGCTTTGTGTGGTGCGAAGCGCCTGCTTCCTCGGGCCCCGGGGCTTGGAGAACACCTCGGGCGCCGGGCCCACGTTGCCGCTCTCCCACAGTTTCGCGCCGGAGAAGGCTGGAGCTCGGCCGCTTCGTTCCCCGCCGGCAGCGCCAGCCAAATCAGCTCACTGGTAACGCCGGGTCCAAAGCTGCTCCTTTGGCGCTGATATTCGGGGGGGAATAGGGATATTACCCGCTATTGAAAAGACGGTAAGGGGTTCAGGGCCGGGGAGCCTCGGAAAATGCGTCCAGTCAGGCCGCCATCTTAGCCACGCCCCCGCGGGGCTGCTTCTTTTGAGGGAAGCAAGGGCAGTCTGGAGCAACCAGACCAGCGGTGTAGTTTCACAGATTTGTCGCCAAGTGGCCACTAGACAAGGGACCGGGCAGACGCGTCGAGCGGGAAAATGCAAAAGGGCCCCACGCAGAACTCGTGGAGTGTGCCGGGCTGATCTTTTGTGCAGAGGCTGCTCGGGGCTGGGGCTTCTCAATCCCCAATGCACAGCTTCGAGGAGGCCTCGGGGGCTGCACAGTTAGCAGGTCGCAGACTTTTCAAGATGGCCGGTCCCACGTCTCTCATCGCCTCCACGGGTCTCAGCTTTGCAGGGACTGTGGATCGGGCTGTTGGATGTCTGGGAATCCGGTTCTTGTCAGGCTCTGGGCTCGGGCTCCGGCGGGAGGCGGCGGCAAAGCAAGTCGTCGATCGCTGGATGGTGCCAGCTTGTGCAGGATGGTCACTCCTTGACCACAAGGGAGATTCTTCAGTCGTCTTCTTCCAAAGTAGAGTGATGAAGGTCCAGAGTTTCGTTTCAGTGTTTCAGTCAGGATAATCTAAAGTCTCTAGACTCAGCTCCTACCTATATACCAATCTTAGGGGCTGGATTACCTGCTAGGTCCCTCCTATGGGTGGGACCAGGGAAGGGGGCGGTTACACCCCTTTCCCTTTGTCCAGTTTCGCACCAGAGCTGGGGCTGGAGTGCCCCAGCACCGGTTTGAACTGGCCTATGCATGGGACACCTTGTGTGCCCCAGGCAGTGTCTCAATCCTTTCAGCCCTCCCTGTCCCAATACACAAAGTCCTGTCTGGGGTGGTGCTAGCACCTCCCAAAGCAGGAAACCTATTGTCCAAGTCTCCCTCGCTGGTAGGACTCCCAGCAGCAGGAGGTCAGACTTGTGTCTGTGGCAGCAGCATCCATTTTGTGATGCTGAGGCTCTGGTTAACTTTAACCGGGAATATTAGGAACAACATGTCTTCTCCCTCTAGAAGGGTGGAATGCTACCCCCGTCGCCAGGACTGGTGAGGGGGTAGTATTCCAAATCGTATGACACCTTACTCGACATGTTTTGATAAAGCCAAACCATAGTTAGCATTTAACCGCGAGGTTCATAATGCACTTAAGAGTATATGGTATGGCAATATCCAAGAACAGCTATAGGGACATGGTTCCGAAATCTGCAGACAGGCTCAGCTCATGCTAGAGCACCATCTCACATAATACCAAGCACTCTGCTTTCAGGATTGTTAAGGCCTGCCATAGGAGTGACTTATGGGTGTATATGTGTCCAGATATAAGGTTAGATATAGGTATACTATATCTAAGCAAGATGTGATTACACCACCTTGCCCCAGCTGAGTGATCAGCCAGTTGTGTCCATTTGAATGGCCAGCCAGGGGTGGCAAAAGATATGCTGCAGCCCCTGGTAGGCCTTGGATGCACCTATGCCCTGGGTACCTATAGTACACTGTACAGGGGCTCATAAGGTGATCCAGTATCCAATTGGCAAAGTACCTAAAGTACATTGTAGTGAATTTAGAGAAGGAGCAGCTGGGCTGTGGGTCTGATTAGCAGGCCCACAGCCATATTAAGTCGAAAACCAGGGAAGCAAAAAGTGGGGTGACCATAGGAAAGCTGACCCTACTCTCCTACAACAATGACGTGGACATCTTTTCCATTGTGCAGAGCTTCCTAGCCCCTAGGGAAGAGACCATCAGGATTCCTACCTCGGCTGCCTGGTGCAAGAAACGTTCTAGTTTCTTTATTCACATGATCAAGACTCTCCCGGTGATTTTTAATACTGGCACCAGGTAGGGAACCCGGTTCCAAAAGGGCCAACATCTACATCTCACCCATCCCCTTCTCTGGCGGCCTTTTCATCTATTGCTCTGCCTGACTCGCTGATGGTTGTCAAGTCCTTGAAATCAGGTTCCCCGTCCGACCACTGCCTGGCCAGGCTGTTGGCTTTGGTTGAACAGACAGTGAATCCAGAGGTTAACAGTCTTATCAATCTGTCTCTACTTGCTGCTATAGTTTCTCTAGCTTGGAAACAGGCCAAACTTCTGCCTCTTCTGAAAAAACCCTCTTTGGATCCATCAGTCCCTGCTAGTTATCGCCCTATATCTCTCCTTCCTGCTGTGGCGAAAGTCTGCGAGAAAGTTGTTAATAAACATCTTACCAGCTATGTTGAAGGGTTTGGCCTACTCCACCCAGCCCAATTTGGCTTCAGAGCCTCATATAGTACTGAAACGGCCCTTGTTGAAATCTCTGAAGCCATTTGGGAATGTCTGGATTCTGGTGGCAGGGCGGCTCTGATTTTGTTGGACCTCTCTGCAGTATTCGATACTGTGCCTCACTCGGTTTGTTGCTGGCCCGCCTCTCGGTCATTGGTATCTCTGGGTCAGCTTGGAACTGGCTGAAATCGTTCCTAGACGGCAGAATGCAGCAAGTTTGGCTCCCCCGTCCTAGTCTTCCCCTCAAACTGTGATTCTATTGTTTGGGACTTTTCCTCACCAGTTTAGTGAATCACTTTGGTCGACTGATTAGCCAATGCCTAATTTCGTGGGTCTGCCCACTAAACAAATAGGAATTTGGTTTGACGAAAATCTTCTGTTTACTACACAGATCAAGAAGCTAGCGGAGCAGTGCCGTGGCACTCTTAAATCACTCCGAATAAAATTTCCTCTCCTCCCTACGGCAGCCAAGGAAACGGTTACCCGTGCCTTAATCCTTTTATGCATCGACTATGCGAATGATCTGTACAATGGCCTACCAGATTATCTTTTGAAGAAGCTGCAAGTGGTCCAGAACACAGCAGCAAAAACTCTTCTTAATATTCCTGTTAGATCTAGCGTAAGGCAACACCTGCGCGATCTTCACTGGCTACCTGTGGCTGAAAGAGTAAAAGTTAAAGCCCTTGTTTTGGCTCATTCAGATCTCTACGGACTTGGCCCAGTCTACCTAAATGTTTAGGAATCTAGGTCCCTGCGAGACAGCTGCACTCAGCGGGGCAGCTTCTTGCTGTTATTCCATGCTTTCGCCTCAAGAGAATTGGGGGGGGGAGAGTTCTCTGGCATACAAGGCAGCTTTGGCCTAGAATTCGCTTCCTCTGGACCTTCGCAGTATCCAGGACCCTAAGTTCTTCAGGAAAAGACTGGAAACTCAGCTTTTCATCTAATGATCCACTCACTTCCACTCCTACTTGGCTCGTGCCGGGACACTCTTCGAATAGCTGTGCGCTTTATAAGTGTTAATAACATAACATCACATTTAAATGAGTCTCTCGGACCCTGCAAGTGCCAGGCCACCCTCTCAGGTGATTAGCTGATCTCTATGTATCAGCTCATTGAGTGAGTGTGACTCGATCAACAACTAAACTATTGGTATATGCGAAAATATTTTTGGCATCTGCAACTGTACTGTGCTGGCTCCTCTCTGCTTCTTGAAAACCAGAAACCAAATTAGTTATTTTGAAAGGCATGGACATATTTTAATAAATAAGATAGAAAAAAGTATTTGCAACTAAAAATGTACATATCTGTATCCAATTCCGCAGTGCAGATAAAGGATGAGTGTTTTGTCCTGGTCACATGCAGTGTTTTAAACATTAACCCAATGGTTGCTTAACTGTTGAATCCTTACATTTGTAGGGAATGGCCGCAAAGGCCATTGATGATTACGTACTGGAGTATGCAGAATTTTAATCTGTGCACATTAACGGGATGAAAATGTTCACCTGCAATTCATGTCGAACAAAGGTTCACAATGAAATCAGGGCAGCGGATAATATCAAAGCTCACTTGAGGAGCAAAACCCATGAGAGACTTTTTTCTCCAGTTTTAAAGAGGTCCCGTACGGAGCAAATTACCTTAGAGCAGTGCACAAGTTGTGCACGCCAAAATATTGACGAGGCTGCGAATATTCAGCACAAGGTTGTGAAAGCTCTGTGTGAAGGTGGTGTTCCACTTCACCAGACTGATAGTTCAATTAGAGAGATGATTAGGCAGCTGTGCCCTGCAGCAAGGACAATGTGCAAATCCAGCCAAATGTATGAGAAAAATCTTCCTGAAGTGTTTGAAGCACAGCTTGGAAGCATACGTCAAGCTGTAGCAAATGTCCACATCTCTTTAACAATTGAGAACCAAAGAGGTGCTTGGTGACCCAGCCATTGGAACATTAGATACATAGTGATGAAGAAGAAAAGGGTCGCTGCATCGCCTTAGACGAAATCACTGTATTTGATGAGTTTAACTCTGCTAAAATTGCCTTAATTGTATACAATGTGCTTCAGAAGTTGGGTATATCATGGCATGACCTTGTTGCAATATGGTCTGATTCTGCATTCTATATGACAAAGCCAGTAAACGATTTTCACGCTGAGCAGAGAGTTAATTTCATTCACATAAAAGATCCATGTCATCTTATCCATGCTGCTGTTTCCCATGCTCTGTCTCAGCCTGACTACTGGGACGTGTATGATTTTGTAATAAAGGCTGGTGCAGTATTTAAGTATGAACAAAACTTAAAACACATTTATTCTCAAAGAAAAGCAGACAGGAGAATAAAATATCCATGGGCGGTTGTTGTGATTGGATGGTTCAGCTGGTATGACGGAGCAGTACGACATTTGCAATTATGGCACTACTTCCTTGATTTTGTAAACAATGAAAAAGCCACTAGATCAAAAATAGATCACCTACAAAAACTACTCTGCCCCAACAGTGCAAACACCCAATCTTTCTATGTGAAGTTACATTTCATTGTTAAAACTCTATCCGGACCCGGTGAGAGGGGTAGGCTTAGCAGACTTCGGCACTGGCAGATAGAACCCAAAAACATTGGCTTCTCGCCAGATGCCAGATCCGCCGGGTACTGTTGACACCCCTTAACCCTCACCCTTAGGCAAGAGCAGTGTCATACAGGTAGTACAACTATTGTGCTTTGCGTAAACTGATACTTTTAATTAGATCATGTTTAGTAGATTGTAATTTCCCAATAGGTCCTGAAGAATCGCAGTCAATGAACTAGATGCGGGAAACATGTCGACCACACCTTTTGCACTTTTTAGCCCTGGATCACTCTGAGAAACCATAGTTCTCACGAGCACCGGCTATCCTTGATTTTACCTGTGGCAGAGGACCACCAGAATAAAATTGTTTCCGGTACCTTGAGCCACATTTTACCCTCACCCACACTATCTACTCTTTTCTGGCCCCTCACCCGCACTTCACCATAAGGAAGTTGGATAAAAGATCTCCGATAAAGAGCCCCTCTTTGAGGTGAGCCCGTTGGACATTGCACCGCCTGCCCAACGAGGAGCATTGCCGAGGATGAAGGATGACACTCGCAAGGGTGTGTGAGGCCATTATATCCAACAAATTGGATACCCAGGGGTGGTGCTCCAATTGAGCACTAGCCTCCCCTCCCCCCCCCCCCCCCCTAGTGACCGTTTCCCTCCCTTCCTCTTCCTTTCCTTCATCCAGGAACAGCCCAGTCACCTTCTTGTTGTCTCCATTGTTAAAACTCTCACTGGTATCATCAACATTCAGAAGAAGTTGGAGTCAGAAGAAACACATGTCCACCAAATATATTCAGCCATAGATATTGACGTGGCTTTGGCGCTCGAGCAAGACTATACAAAAGACCCAATGATCACCACTTTATTACAAATATTACCACAGAAAATGCAAATGCCTTAATAAAAGAGACGATTACTATTAAAGATGCACTGAAAAAGTGGGATGCTGTCCTAGCTAGAAACATAATAAGTTACAGCTTTTTGGAAACCGGTTACAATCCTGGATCCTTTTGAGAAAGTTCAGTTTAGTCAGGATTTCAATGATTACAAACATTTATTCATGTTGTTTGGAGCTTCCAATGACATAATAAATGTTGTTAAAGAAGAATTAAAAAAATATTTAATGGAGGAGCTTCGCGGGCGACCAAGATGGCCGCGTGAGCTCGGAGCTCCGAATCCTCCGAATTAATCCTGCCACCTATCCTGTCCCACAATAGTGGGAATCTGGCACTGAACTGCTGCTGCTGCAGGAGTCGTTCTCCGATCGAAGATCCGAGTTTTCTATGCGAAGTTATACCGTGTTGAAGGTTGGGGACGACGACGCCACCATAGCCCGGATTTACGTGGGCGACGGCAGTGCCGCTACACGGTGGCAGTCTGGGGAAGAGGAAGCCGCCCCGTTCTAAAAATAGTGGCTGGGTCACTCAGCGGATTGAAGAGCTGGAGGAGCGGTGGAGGCGAATACTGACTCCTACCCACTTGGGGCTTCAGGGACAACCAGGACACTTTCCTGACCGAGCCACCCCCTTCACCCAACATGGCGGGCAGGGGCGATCCGGACAAAGGGAAACCCAGGGTCAGCAGAAAACCATCCCTTTCTCAGCCCACTATCTCTGATCGCTTCACCCTCCCAAAGGGATCGCCCGGAGCCACAGGACGCACTAAAGACACGCAGCGAGATGCATCAACGGATGACTCGGAACCCACCCTCCGGGACGTCATGGGAGCCATTGCGGGCATCAAGGCTGAGATGCATAAGCATAATGAAGTGCTAACACACAAGGTCGACACGTTGGCCATCGAGGTCAACCTCATCAGAGCCGATCTCGGCAAAACTAACGACAGAGTCAAGTCACTAGACATAAAGGCGTCGAGTTTAACCTCTGACGTGACTGACCTGCAGTCGGAGATTCGGGACCTGAAAGCTACGAACATGTTGTTTGCCCGCAGACTCGATGATTTCGAAGGACGGGCCAGGCGCCAGAACGTCCGTATCATTGGAGTACCGGAGGGCGCCGAGGAGGATGCTACCGATCTCTTTGTCGAGAACCTGGTTCTGAATCATCTAGCTCCCGGTGGACTAAGCAAGTTCTTCTCGTGGAGCGGGCGCATAGACTACCTGGAGGCCAGCCGAAACTGGGGGCCTCTCCGCGCCCAATTATTGCCAGGGTCTTCAATTCTAGGGACCGGGACGCTATCCTGCAGGCCTCGAGGAGAGGTGGGCCGTTAAAGTTTCAGAACGCTGATATCAAATTTTTCCCGGACTTCACCCAAGCGGTGCAGAAGCGTAGGCAAAGTTTCATGGGTGTGAAGCGTAGGCTGAGAGAGTTGGGGATGAAGTACTCTATGCTATTCCCAGTGAAACTGCGGATAGAACATGACGGCCGGGCAGTGTTCTTCGACATGCCGGAAGCGGCTGGGGACTGGCTGGACACTTTGCCCCAATGACGGAGTACGCCCGAGGAACAGTCGGAAGGGGCGTCGGGCGGCCCTGATCTTCAGGAGTGAGTGAACTCTTTTGGATCGTCTTCGGTGGATGGGCCTGCATGCGCAGTCAGTTGCGGACTATTGTACTTTGTTATTGTTCTTTTTCAGGAAACGGGGGAAACGGGGGGATAGGCTGACTCCTTTCTCCTCTGGGGGCTTTTCGTAGATTAGTTTTTCGGGGCGACAGGCACACTGCTAGTTGGGGGGGCTTTTTAGTCTAATGCAGGGGTGCAGGGTGGGAGGTGGTTGGGCTGACTTTTTCTTTTGTGTTTTCTTTTTCCCTTCTTTTTTATGGCAAGGTGACTACTCTTCTGTTGACTATGTAGCGGCGACTGTTCCTTGGGGAGGTGGCGGGGGCCAGTACATTGATGATGGGGGGTAAGAAGTTAAATGTACTGAGTTGGAATGTGAATGGGCTGGGTGATCGCATTAAGCGAGGGGTCGTGTTGCAAATGTTTAAAAGGTGTGTACCCGATGTCATCTTGCTACAAGAAACTCATCTCATTGGCAATACATGCCACGCACTTAACAAGAAAGGGTTTAAAATGGTGGCACACTCGGGGTTCTCTTCGGGGTCCCGAGGGGCGGGGATCATGGTGCGCATGTCTCTCCCGTTTGAGGTGGAGACTAGTGTGATTGACGATAGGGGACGTTATGTTGCCGTCACAGGCAGATGGGAGGGGCGTACCCTGGTTTTGGTTTCGGTTTATGTCCCCCCTGGCCTACAAACGACGACTTTTCAAGATCTTGGGGGCGCCATTTTGGGCCTGCCGGAGGGCTTGCTTATAGTTGGTGGGGACTTCAATGCAGTTGGATCAGGGACCCTAGACCGTTTTCCATCCAGAGATCTTTGTAGTGCGCAGTCCTGGCTTCCTGACTTCTTGAATACCATGGGGCTTATTGATTGCTGGAGGCTTCTCCATCCCGCCCGGCGGCAATACTCCTTTCACTCGGGTGCGCACGGCAGCCTCTCCAGGATTGACTACGTTTTGGCTCTGGCTGCCCAGGCTTCAGCCGTATCCGAGGCCCGCTTGATGGCCAGAGGCATATCGGACCATTCCCCGGTCTGGGTGTCCTTTGATTTTGATATTGTGGCAGCCTCTAGAGTAGCGCCGGTCAATTCATGGTACTTTCGTAACCCTAAAACTCGTGACCTCCTGGCTAAAGCCATTGACCTATATTTTTTCGAAAATACAGGCTCTGTGACGTCGGCCTTGTCCCTATGGGAGGCCTTTTAAACTGTTCTGAGAGGAGAAGCTTTCTCCTTAATAGCCGAGGCGCGCAGACGCAGGGATGAGGCTGTGGTGCGGCTGGAGTCAGAGATTGAGGACCTTGATTCTCAATTGGAGACCGATCCGGCGCCTGCCCTGTTACATGCTCTCTCTCTCAAGCAGGCGGAGTATCGGGCCACTGCTACTGACGCAGCCAAGGCGATGGGCAGAGAACAGCAGGGGAGGATCTACGATGGAGGGGATAAGGCAGGCAAGCTTATTGCTTGGCTAGATAAGGAGATGGCTTCCCGAGTGGTGCCCGAGGTGCTGGGTGACGACGGGTTGGTTGTCACTGACCCCAGCGCTATAGTCACAGCCTTTGCCGACTATTTTGAGTCTGTCTACACTTCGGTCTCTGCTATGACCGAGGCGGATTCGGCCTCTCTTCTTGAAGGGATTGAGCTTCCTTGCTTGTCAGATGCTGAACGCGATGACATGGACAGAGGTATTACAGCTGACGAGGTGGCGCTTGCGATACGCTCCTTAAGATCTGGCAAAGCTCCCGGCCCCAACGGTCTTCCGGTAGAGCTTTATAAGATTAAGGCTGACACCATTGCTGTACCCATGCGAAATATGTTCCTGGAGGCGCGTGAGGCGGGTGAGCTCCCTCTGGATCAGCGACTGGCCACTATTGTGGTTATTCACAAGGATGGGAAGCCTAGAGACCTTTGTCGGTCGTATTGCCCGATCTCCCTGCTGAATGCCGAGCCTAAAATTCTGGCTAAGTTATTGGCCAACCGGCTGGTGGGTGCGATCGCCGACCTGGTTCACCCGGACCAATCGGGATTTATACCCCATCGCAACACGCCCTTAACCTCAGGAGGCTCCATGCAGTCATGGCACGAGTTAACACGCTCTGTGAGCCGTCCGTCTTGGCATCATTAGACGCGACGATGGCGTTTGACTCCCTTGAATGGAATTACCTGTGGGCAGTACTGGTTAAGTTTGGGTTTGGCCCTGAATTTATAAGATGGGTCAGACTTTTATATGCTTCCCCATTGGCAAATGTTACGGTCAACAGGCGTGTGTCAGCTTCTTTTGCTCTACGTAGAGGCACCAGACAGGGCTGTCCTCTGTCGCCGTTGCTTTTTGCTCTTGCGCTTGAGCCACTTGCCGCTTGGATACGGACCCACCCAGACATCTGTGGGAATAGGTGGTCGGCCGGCTTTGAGGACCGTGTGTCGTTATACGCGGATGACATCCTGCTCTACCTCACCTCCCCTTGTAAATCCTTGATTGTGGCCTGTGACGTGTTGGGTACTTTCGGTAGATATTCGGGCCTGGTTATCAACTGGTCGAAATCCCACCTTTACGTACTTAGCGGAGAGACTCCGCGTCTTCCCAGGGGCTGCGCTATACAGATCGCGAGGCAGGGGTTCAAATACCTGGGCATTTACATCTCAACGGATGCCCGGACGCGATACTCCAACAATTCCCTCTATCGCACGCCCTCGGCGCGATGTGGAGGGATGGCGCAAGCTGCCGCTGTCCCTACTCGGACGTGCGACGTTGTTTAAGATGATGTCTCTGCCCAGATTCTTGTACGCGCTCCAGAATACACAGGACCCTGTCCCCTCCAGGTACTTTAGGGAGGTTGAAGGTTTGCAGCGGACCCTCCTGTGGGAGGGGAGGCCGCGTATTGCTGTTGCCAAATTGACGATCCCTTGGTACGACGGCGGTATCGCTTTGCCGGATATCCGGAGGTACTACTGGGCCTCTCAACTGGCGGCTCTTAACCATGGCTTCTATGGACCAGCTGATAATCCAGGGTACGCCATGGATCGGTGGCTTCTGGACGATGGGAAGTACTATAGAGCACTATACTCAAGATCTCTGGATGGAAGAATGACGGGTCCCACCAGGACCGCTGTGCACATTTGGAGAGCCATTACGAAAGCGCAGGGGTGGCAGGGTAGGCTTACTTTGGCTACTCCGCTTTACGACTCTGACTTGCTGGGCAGGATGTGGCATACGAAGGGGTTTGACCGGTGGGACCTTATTGGAATCTCCAAGGTGGGCGATATGATGGCCAGGGGCGAGATAAAGTCTTTTGAAGCTTTGCAAACCGAGTTCCAATTGGGAACCACAGAATTCTTTAGGTATGCCCAACTGCGCCATGCCCTTATGACAGTGTTGCCGGTGGGAGAGAAGGTCCCCGAATCGTCCCCGCTTGAAGACAGGGTACTGGATGGCCATATGCCGGACAGTGCCATCTCCCTGATATATAAAAAATTGATCAACGTTCGCACGGATCTTCTGTTGGGTGTGAGGGACCAGTGGGTGCGTGATGGTGTCGAACTGGACGATGAGGACTGGCAGTGCGCGGTGTCTTCCCCTAAGGAGGTAGCAATTTCAGCCAGATTGCGTCTGGTTCAATTGAAGATACTCCACAGAGTCTATGTGACTGGTCCCAGGCTGATTCATATGGGACTCTCAGTGGACGGTCTTTGTAGGCGTGGTTGTGGAGAACTGGCCACATTCTTGCACATCATCTGGGAGTGCCATGCTGTGGCCTCTTACTGGAGACGAGTACATGCGGTGATGCGTGAGGTGACTGGGGTGGACTTGCCGGCGGAGGCCCGGCGCTGCCTGTTGAATGTGTGGGGCCCCACGGACTACAATAATGCACAAACCCAATGGGTCACCCTGGGGAATATGGTGGCGAAGCGGGACATCGCCCAGAAGTGGGGGGCCCCATTACCCCCCTCTGTGGAATTATGGAAGACCAATATGGATTGGTGCATGCTCCGTGAGAAGACAGTGTATGTGGCCAGGGGTAAACCTAGGAGGTGGAGAATGGTCTGGGGGGGGCCTGGAATGAATACAGGGGCGACATTTGTTTACCTCCCGATGTTGACCCGCCAGAGGTTCGTCTTTCTCCCTAGCCCTCCCTTCCAACCAACTTATTATTTTGCTGGCATCCTGATTCTTTCCCCCCTGTTATCGCCTGATTTATACGGTATAGCTGCACTTTGTGGGCACTTGGCCCTACCTACCTCCCGGAACTAGGTGTTGTCGCTTTCACATTATTCCTTGCCTATTTACCTTTCTTAGTGTTATTTTGGTTAGTTCTTTTTAGGTTTATTGTTACTATATTATAAAATTAAACCTGATACGTTTCTTCAATCTGTATTGTGTGCACCATAAATCCGTTCTCTATAATGCTGCCTAGCCTCAGGGATGTAAGGCTAAATAGCCGTGTGCTTTGGCGTTTCAATAAAATGGAAGAATACGGCCTGCAGCATCGTCTTTGGATTACAGCAAAAAGAAAAGTAGATAAATACAGATAAAATGCCCCAAAAATAAATATGGATAAATACAGATGGGAATGGCAAAAAGATAAATACTATAAAACCAAGAGCACTAACTATGTACTTATCAGCTGCATCACAAACTGTTCAGTCACAGGTGGTCCCTGAATGACCTGCCTAATTCATGTATTTATTTATTTATAGAAGATTTGTAATGCGCATGGCTGCCTCAGCAACGAGGCGTCCCAGCGCAGCCAGAAACCCAAGGAAAAAACAAAGAGACCCACAAGCGTCTAAACATCAGATAGAAGGGAACAGCCAGAAGACTTACGAAACGTCAGAAGATTAGGGATGTTTCGAATGTGCGCTGGGAGAGTTCCAAAGTATGGCCGCCAAGAGGCCAAACGAACGGCCCCCGGCCCTCGCTCTCCAGACTCGAGGGAAGCAAACAAGCCCATGTTTGGCGGATCTCGGAGCACGCCTGGGCATATACGGCTTCAATAAGCCAGATAGCCCAATAGGGTCTTGGTGCATCAAGGTTTTATGAGAGATGCACAGCACATTGAACTGGATGCGTTCTTCGATGGGCAGCCAGTGCAGCTTGGGGAGCACATGTGCCACCGACTGAGATCTTGGTAGAGCCACTAACATGCGTGCTGCTGCGTTCTGAACCCTCTGCAGGCATTTAATACTAGCTTTGTTGGCACCCAGATAAAAAAGAGTTACCGTAATCAAGCCTAGCAAGGAAGGAGGCCTGCATGATGGTTTGGCGCACTCTGGGAGGAAAAAAGCCAAGCAAGGGCCTCAATCCTCTCAAGAGCCCAAAGCAAACAGCGGCAACAACTCTCGTCTGTTTCTCAAATGTCAGTACATTAATATTAACTAGGCAGGTTGCTGTTTGAAAACACCTGTGATTGGCTACAAACACGGTACTTAGTGACCTGCAGAGAACAGCAGACCACCATTCCCTCGTTTATATTCTCAAATGGGAAAGTTTAAAAAAAACATTTTTTTTTTAAATAAGTCAGTGTTCCTTATCAGTGATGCTTTTAAAAAACTAATAAAAGAAAGAAAAAAGTTTCCAGTAAGGAAAATGTTTGGGGATGGGGGGTTATTGTGGTAGCCAGCAGTAGTCCACAGGGCCATTGCCAGCTCCCTACGAGGTTGCCAACACAATTCACGAAGAATGCATCAGCACCTAATCAATAGCTTCTGAGCACAATTGTGGGCGCTAACTACGATACATACCATGCCAAATCACAATTAGGACGTGCCTTCCTAATTGCGAGTCAGTATGGGTCAGTCTACACACTTTTCGAGAACCGGGAACACTTTTCTTTTCTTTTTTTTATATTTCTTTTAATTAAAATTTAAGACATAAACAGTGAAGAAACAAGGCAATACAATCATTCAAATGGTGAAGCATCCTGTGAGGGAGGAAAGCATACAATTTTGATACGATCAACAACAGTACGGGATGGGGGAAAGCGAGGGGAATTGCTAGTCAGGAGGCATTTTAGCTGAAACAGCAGTAGGAATGTCGGGTCAGGGGGAAGGTGGGGTAGTCACTACATGTGCGAAGGGAGGTGTACATATTTCACCTCGTTAGGAGTTCCACTGCCCCCAGACTTTCCCCCATTTTCGAGGCCTGCCACGTGCAACGTATACCGTCTTCTTTCTGAACATACACCAGTCCATATTTTCCTTCCATGCCAGAACAGTGGGCGGCCTCTGGGATCCCCATAATTGCGCTATATCTCTCTTGGCAATCATATTCCCGAGGGTCCCCCACTGGGTCTGCGCCACATCATAGTCAGTTGGCTCCCAAACATTCAACAAGCATCTCCTAGCTTCAGGCAACAACGCAACACCCGTGACCTTTTCCATAAAGTCATGCATTCGATTCCAGAAACACACACCCGGCGGGCACTCCCAGAGTATGTGGAGAAACGTGCCCAAGAAGCCACACCCACGCCTACACATCCCGTCCAAGGAATATCCCATGCTAACCAGGCGAGGACCAGTCACGTAGATCCGGTGAAGGATTTTGAGCTGCACAAACCGAAGACGGGCCGGAATTGCAACCTCCTTCGGCGAGGATACCGCCGACTGCCAGTCCTCGTCGTCGAACTCCAGACCATCGCTGGTCCAGGCCTCTCTGAGACGATGTAGGAGGTCAACCCTATTATTTATCAGTTTTTTGTAAATTAGCGAGATCGTACTGTCGGGTACGTACCCATCCAGTACCCGATCTTCAAGTGGGGATGCCTCTGGGACAGTAGTACCCGATGGAAAAACCGATGTCAGTTCGTGCTGAATCTGCACGTAGCGGAAAAAATCATACTCCACCTTCAACTCCTCAAAAGACTTGACTCGGTCCTTGGTCCATACGTCATTCACCCTGCATATACCAATCACGTCCCACCTGTCGAAGCCTTTCGTCTTCCACAGGGAGCCCAGTCTCTCGGACGCGTAAAGTGGAGTCGCTCGTATCAATCTAATCTCTTCCATCCCATTGCAGCATTTGCACGATACCATACTTGCACCGCTATCTTGGTTTGATCCGTGAGCATCTTCCCGGCAGATTTTGTATAGAGCGCCCTGTTGTAGTCCCCGCCAGGCAACAACCACTTGTCCATTTCGAACGCGGGATTTGACGCGGGACCATACGTACCATGATTAATCGCCCCCAGCTGGGAGGCCCAATAGTAGCGCCTAATATCCGGGAGTGCGATTCCACCATCGTACCACAGGAGTGTCAATTTGGCAAGGGAAATACGGGATCGCCCGCCCCATATCAGTTGTCTCCGTAGACTTTCCACCTCTCGAAAGTAGCTTGCTGGGATAGTGTCAAATGTATTCTGTAACGCATATAAGAACCGGGGTAGCGACATCATCTTGAATAATGCTGCTCGTCCGAGAGGGGACAACGGAAGCTTGCGCCATTCCTCTACATCGGACCTTAGGCGTTGAAGCGGGGGTAGCAAGTTACATAGCGGACCACAGGATCTAGGGCGATAAAGACTTCCAAGTATTTAAACCCCGCCTGCACCACCTGTATGGGGCACCCACGTGGCAAGAGAGGAGACCCACCCGAAAGGACATATACACAGGACTTGGACCAGTTAATTACGAGGCCGGAATTTTTCCCAAAAGAATTTAACACATCAAATAACACTATCAGCTACTTCCGAGGCGACGTGAGATACAGCAGGATATCGTCTGCATAGAGTGACACTCGGTCCTTGAAGTCCGGGGTCTATCGAATACCCTTCATCGATGGCTCCCACCTCAGCCAGGCTGCCAAGGGTTCCAAAGCAAGGGCAAAAAGAAGCGGAGACAACGGGCATCCCTGGCGCGTACCCCTTCCGAGGGTAAACGAGCCAGAAACTCGACCATTCACGACCACCTGGGCCAATGGTTCCTCATACAGTAATTTCACCCAGGCGATAAAAACGGGGCCAAAACCAAACTTAGCAAGGGCTGCCCAGAGGTACGGCCATTCTAGCGTATCAAACGCCATTGTGGCGTCCAAAGAGGCCAAAATGCCCGGCTCACGTAACGACGCCGCCCTCGCGAGGGCGCCATGCAAGCGCCGAAGATTCAATGCCGTGTTACGGTGTGGAATGAAACCGGATTGATCTGGATGGATCAGGTCGCCAATGACGGTTATCAAGCGGTTCGCGAGCACTTTTGCGAGGATCTTGGGCTCAGCGTTTAAGAGCGAAATGGGTCTGTATGATGCACAACGATCTTGCGGCTTCCCCTCCTTGTGAATCACGACAATAGATGCAAGTCGTTGATCAAGAGGGAGGGAACCCTCCTCTAGCGACTCTAAAAACATCGATCGAAGATACGGTGCTATTTTATCCGGGCGCAGCTTGTAGAGCTCAATGGGGAGTCCATTAGGGCCCATGGCCTTTCCCGACTGCACGGAGCGGACAGCAGTCGCCACCTCCTCGACGGAAAGCGTTGCGTCTATCAGTTCCCTGTCTAAATCCGATAAGCGGGGCAGTGCGAGGTCTCGTAGAAGCAGATGCGAGTCCTGCTCCGGCCTGTCTGATACAGGGGAATATACAGTTCAGAAATATTCCGAAAAACATTCCACAATCTCAGTGGGGTCAGTTACTCTCACTCCATCCACTCTCTCAATCAAAGGAACCACACAACTAGCCCTCTCCTTCTTGTCTAGCCAAGAAATCAACTTTCCCGCCTTATCACCCACATCATACAGATGTCCTTGCTGCTCTCTGCTCATCACTTTGGCGGCTACCGTCACCAGCGCTCATAGTCAAGTTGTTTAACACCTTAGCTGCGTGTAAACATTTCTCCCCAGTGCTGCGCTGTCCATTAGAACTAGTGCTGAATGGACGTTCAATGGTCGTGCGCAGCACTGGGGAGGTAGCGCTGCTGACGACCATTGGCCGTCAGCAGCACTTAAGGGGTTAAGACTGAGGAGGTAGGGCTTGTCCTGGGCAACACCAAATTCCAATTCCCTTTCTAAGTCAGTTATTTCAGTCTCAAGTCAGACAACTGCCTAGTATTTACGTTTCTTAGCGCTATTGATTAATGATAGCGCCTGGCCACGGATAACAGTCTTGTAGGCTTCCCATAGTGAGACAGAAGATGACACAGACCCCACATTTTCCATGAAGTATTGATCCAGTTATTTGACCAACTTTGCACGGATCTTAGGGTCGCGGAGATACCAGGGGTTAATCGGGGCTACCCGGCCCTCAGTTCCCAGCCTTGTTTCCATGACTAGCCATAAAGGAGAGTGGTCTGAAATACCCCTGGCCAAATGTCTGATCTCTCTGACAGAAGAGGCCTGTGTTGCGGGCATCAGTATGTAATCGAGTCTCGAGAGACTACCGTGAGCACCAGAGTGAAAGGTGTATTGCAACTGCCCCGGATGAAGCAATCTCCAACAATCTATTAATCCCAAAGTATCCAGGAAGCCACCCAGCCAGGACCGGGACTTCACGAGTTCCCTGGGGGGGTAGCGGTCGCTATTTCCAGATACTACCCAATTAAAATCACCACCCACCACCAGGATGCCTTCCGGGAGCCCCAGAATCACTCTCCCCAAGTCGGCATAGGTCGTAGTCTGGAGGCCAGGCGGGACAAACAGAAAGCAGGGTGATAACCTTCCCCTCCCATCTTCCAATAATGGCGGCGTACCGCCCCCTACCATCAAGGATGATATCATCGACCTCCAGAGGGAGGGAACCCCTGACCAGGATACCCACCCCCCTAGATCCGGTAGTGAATCTAGAGTGCGCCAGAAGACGGTAGCCCCGTCGATTCATAGCATGGCATGTGTTTCCTATCAGGTGTGTCTCGTGCAGCAGCACAACATCAGGGGAGAGGCGTCTTAATAGTTGTAACACCACACCACGTTTTATCCTGTCCCCCAACCCATTAACATTCCAACATAATAATTTCAATCCCCTACCCCCCCATCCCAGGAATGATTGCTGCATCCACCCCACAACGAACGCGACATCCAAGTCCAGAAGTCTATCAATACATTGCCTTGAAATGAACCAAACATCAACAACTCCCCCCCCCTCCACCCCCCAACAAACTCCCAAAACCAGACCCACCACCCTGCACCCCAGCGTTAGACGCGAAAGCCACCCCAACTTGCAGTGTGCCTGTCGCCCTAACATATAACTAATCTACAGAAAGAAACCCCAGAGGAGGAAGAGAACCACCACCCCTGGGTAACCGCCTCTATCAAAGCAAGTTTAAGAATCATCAAACCACAGCTGGAAGGTCTACATGTAGTCCAGAGAACCAAGTCTGTTTCTCATTCTTGCTCCATCGGGCCACCTCCAGCTCCTCCCGAGTGGTCAGAGTGTTCCTGCTGCCTGGGCAGCGTGTCAAGCCAGTCACTTGCAGCCTCAGGATGATCAAAAAAGAACGTCCAATCTCCATATTACACACGTAGCCGAGCTGGGAAGAGCATTGCATATTTCATGACCCTGTCTCTCAATCGTCTCTTCACCCCCTGGAACCCCATCCTTTGTTTCTGCACAAGCTGGGTAAAGTCCGGGTAAAAGCTCACCGTGGTATTTTCGAATTTCGTGGGGCCACCCAAGCGCGACGCCTGCAGGATAGCGTCTCTATCGCGAAAGTTGAAAATCCTGGCGATTATGGGCCGCGGGGCAGCACCCTGCTTAGGTTGACCTCCCGGTACCCTATGTGCCCGTTCCGCAGCAAAGAAGTTACTCAGGCCTTTAGGTGCAAGATGGTTTACGATGAGGTCCTCCACGAGGAGGTCAACAGTTGGGATTTCTGGTTTTTCAGGGACACCCACAATACGAACGTTATTTCGTCTTGCACGACTTTCGAAGTCCTCCAGTCGGCGAGAGAAAAAATCGTTTGAGGACTACAGATTGCGGACCTCCGTTTGTAGATCGGAAACATCAGTCGTGAGGCTGGAGGTCTTCAAGTCCAGGGATTTGGCTTTTTCATTGGTCTTAGCTAAACCCGCCCTTATCAAATTGACGTTGATCGCCACAGTATCAAGTTTTTGGGCCAGAGTCTCATATTGTTGGCCAATAGAGGTCTTCATGCCAGCAATGGCGCCCATGACATCACGTAGAGTCAAATCATCTCCCGCCGTTGAGTCGTCTCCCGCATCTCCCAGAGGCCTACTCGCCCCACCAGGGGATCCCTTAGGATGAGTGTACCTGCCCATAACGTTAGATTGTATGGTACCCCCACGGTGGACAGACTTGGTCTTTTGCCTCTCGATCTCCGGTTTGCCGGCCATCTTGAAAGCTGCGCCCCCGAGGGGACCTTGAGACCTGGTTAAAATGGCTACGTTCAAATCACCCAAAGGGGTTCGCTAGAAGAACAGGTTACCACTCGCCATACAACGAACAGTGACATTCAATCGCGGCACTAAAGCGAAGTTGGTGAGTTGAGTAAACCCTGGGTAGCAGGAACAAAACCGATGTTGGGGAGGGTACAAGGCCAGAAGCGAAACCGAAAGCTAAGACCTGGGTAGAGAGTAGGATCAGGCTGGCCGATGTTGTTCAATTACTGCCCGGGCAGGCCATTGACTCGAGCCCGGGGCAGTTCCGTGGAGCAGGCCACAAAAGTTCAGAGTTTCGTAAAATCGGTTTCCGGGGTCCAAATCGATTTCTGGAAACAGCTATCATATCAGCTGGGGTGCGTCTTCAATGACCCGTCGTCATAACCAGGATAATAGTCAGGATAAGTGCCGGAGGTGGCGAAGGTCCGGGAGCCCTGTGCTCACGCGGCCATCACGGTTGCGCGCGAAGCTCCTCCTCCAACACTTTTCTGACTCAGAAAATGGGTTTTAAATATACCAAAATGCCATTTTACTCTCGAAAACCCTGTTATTTATTGATTCGTACGGATTGAGATCACAAAATGGCTTTGTACATCTAGTTCTAAATGAAGCAGTTTGGAACCTCAGCAAACAAAGCTACTGGAAATGTTATATACATATCGTCTGCACCAAATAATTTGGATGCAAACATCCCTCCCAGGGATGCATTGATAGAGGCTGCACTGCAGAGCCTACATCTATCCCTTTACTTATGAGGTTACATGCAAGGAAATATAGAGCAATGTGTGGTCTACTTCACAACAGGTACTTCCCAAATAAGCACTGTCGTTGCCAATAGGTCTCGCAGTAGGAAAGTTGGAGCTATTGGTTTTGTAAATGACAAAGCCCTTTATGTTTTTAAAATGAAACCAAAAATAAAAGGCATTGTTATTTGCAATTGTAATAGCTCCAACTTTCCTACTGCGAGACCTATTGGCAACGCCAGTGCTAGTTTGTTCTTGCCTTTTAGGACAACAGCAGTGGGACAAACAGAGCTGTAAAAGGCAGCATTTTTGTTGGGGAAGTGCACCTCGGGAATGCTTTCAGTCCGGCAGGAATCCATCCTGTTCGCTGTTTTGTGACGGGCAATAAAAGGCAGTCTTCCTGAAGCAATTTAAAGAAGAAAAAAAAAGAAAAGTACGCTGACAAAAGGCTTAAACGCACTCCTGTAACAAAATATTTAACTATTTTCCATACAAATATGTAGGTGGCTTATTGACACTTTCCCGACGGAGAAAAGTGGCTTCATTTTCTGTGTCTTGGTATGACTTGCTTGATTTGTTTTTATGTCTGCTTGCTTCCCCTTTCTTTGAAAGAGGGTCCCATCTCTTCATGGGACACTTCACTGATTAATCTATTGTCCGGGCCCTGCCTCTGGGCCACACCACTACTTCCTTCCACCACTCAGCCCTGGTATAGACGGGCCTCTGCGTGGAATACGGTGTTTACACAATGCGCGAACCTTCTTTTACATCCAAACAGCAACATGTGGGAAAAAAAACTGAAACAGCGACAGCGAAGCCGCGATTCGCAAGTAACAGTGTCAACCCAAGACACATCAACAAATATTACCAAATGTAGGTAAACTTTGCCTTGGGTCGAGTTTTTCCATGCGGCGATGAAGGGCATCTAATGCTTGTTACCCCGGGGCAGGGAATCATCTGTTTGTCGATTAAGACAAGTACCTGCTCCTTCTGTGTGCGTCTTTCATGTCGAAGCACATTCACGTTTTACCGTGTGTCGGTGGCGTTTAATCCACCTGTTTTAGTAAGTGAGGGATGTACTGAACGGGGCTGTATATACCTCATAGGCCGCCCCCTACGATTGAATGCTGTAACACCCTATATTTGATATTTCTAAATACGTATGCACACACACCTCTCACACATATATTTAGTTGGTTAGGCCATTACAGGACGCACTCCGCTGTAAATAGCACTTGGGCACACACATTTATGCACTCGGTTCGTGTGCACTTAAATCCATTAATCAAAACTTCAGCGCAAATACTACGTGCAAAGAATTATGTATCGAACAATATATTTGTCTTTGTGCTCATGTTGTAATTACAGCTCGCAGCAACCTTCTCTCCCTCACACACCTTATAACTCGCACTGTCACAAAGCATGTCTCTAGCAACCCCGCCCTGTCACCGCACACTCCAAGATATAAATAAAGACAGGCATTATATCCTGAGGCTGCAGCACACTATACATCGCTTGCTTTGGGGAACCTTTTGAAAGCTGCCCATTTGCTAAGGGCAATATCCATTTGAGAATTAAATGCAGAGCTTTGGAGGCCAGCGCAAAGTTTAATCATGTCCAGATTCGCATTTCAGCGTGCAGGGGGAAACAAACCTCCTGCTCCAGGCCGTGTGTTTATCATTAGCAAAATTGAATATCGCTGAAACCCATTTCATTAAACGCACGACCTGATGTAAACCTTTGTACCGGGGACCTCGGTGAGACTGTGGTTTAAAACCTTCTCCACCTAATGACGAGTACATATGGTTAGATTGTACAGGCTGGAATGGAGCCACACTACACACGTTGCCCGCCATGTTGAATTGCGAGAGCCTATGTGGGCTACTAGGCTTATTTTTTAACAATCAGTGCGTGGGCTTTCCACAAAAAAACTGACATCGCAGAACACAACCAGATGTCACAGTGAAGGGTATTTGCCATGTAGCAAGCTCACATTAATGAACACGCAAAACAGACATACTCCAAAGAGACACACGAGCACAAACACAATCGCACAACAGAGACACGCAAATACTCTGAGATATACACATACACAACGCACACACAGGGCAGTTTTAGTTTGCTCTAATGTATTAAGTGGTTGGCATTAATTGCTGTCACATAGCGTAGAATAAGCGATGTATATGCCTCTTCTAATCATGACAGACCAAAACGTCGAAACCCAGAAGTAGCTCTTTTGGAAGGGAAGAAATGATGTTGCCTTTTTTCCTCCTTCCTATCAGAGATACACAGCATAGCTGTTGGTACAAACACAGCAAAAGGAAACCAAGTCGACAACAACAACAAAAAATAAACAAGCGTTAAGAGCTGCCGGCCGGGAAACTGAAAGTACGGCCGGGCCAGCCATTATTCAATTAGGGGAGGAGAAGCCGCAGAGCGCACGCTGGGCAAAGCCCTTTGATGTGCCGTGCGGCCGTGAATGCGCGTGCTTGTTTGGTCACGTGATCTTAATGAAAACCGCAGCGCAAGAAGCCCTTGGTTTGACGAGGATTTCGAGCACTTGAATTCTCGCTCCGCTCAATGCGCTTGCGCGCATTGATAGGTCGCGAGACCTAAAAATAGTGTCTCAGCATCAGTGTGGCCTCGCCTTCAGATGTTGAGATCCTGGACTGGACAGCTTTACAGGACATATAACAGGGGGAAAGTGATTTAGGAGACATAAGCTAGTGTTGGTGTCCTTCTGAAAGTGTGAATGAGTTGTCAAGTCAGATCGGTGTCCCTGAAAGCAGTCTTGGTAATAGGGAGTTAGGTAAGCCCTACAGTACCATGAGAAAGCAATAAGTACATTGAGAAACAATATAAAAGTGGCCTCCAGCAGAGCCCAGACATGCCTCAAATGGCTATGTAGCCCCAACAGCAAGGAACACTAACACAACACCCTACCAAACACATCAGACACAAGTACTACAAATAACGCAGTGGAGACGTGCCATACAGTTAGGTTGCTATCTGATTATAACAGTACTACATACCACGACACACACAAAGACACCGCCTTTCAACAGCACACAGTTAGACAGAGCTCTGAACATGAACCAAACACAGCCTGAATATGCAATTGACGGGTTGTTAAAGGCATGATATGCAAAAAGTGGTTCTGTCGGACTGTACTCAATCTCTTTGATTCAAACAATTACTTGGCTCACAAATTTCTCATATGTACTTTTTTCATGAAAAACATAGAGATACTTTGAAGGAAAAGCACACACCAAACGTTATTTTCCTGGTTCGCAAAGTTGTAATTATTCAGTCACTTTGCAAAACATTTGTTCTTTTTGAATATTTAAAAATCGGTTGTCCATATACATTGAAAATATAACGACAATAAATAAGTGCTGCAGTGAATAAACGTGATCTGTGACTAATGGTGACTGTTCTAGTGATACGGTTTCGTGAAAATGCAATTTAGATACACTGGTCCAGCAATAACTTCAATTTACTCAAGCAGTATTGTAAATCATATTTTTCTGTTGAGATGTAGTGAGGACCAATTGGTGGATTAGCGTCGACGTTTCGACCCAGCGGTATGGTGCCGGTTTATTAGCAACCGTTTCGGGTCTTCATCAGGACAAGGAGGGGGACAACCTGAAAGGAGGAGGTGTCTTATTCATAACCTCTGTGGGATGATTGTTCTTTTATTGAAGCGTGGTATCTTTGTAATAGAATTTATCACCGCGATCACTTGAGGAGCATGACAGCAGACGTCTGTATCTCGGACGTCTGCTGTCATGCTCCTCAAGTGATCGCGGCTGCGGCACTTCAAACCCGAATTCGTCACCGGACGGTGATAAATTCTATTACAAAGATACCACGCTTCAATAAAAGAACAATCATCCCACAGAGGTTATGAATAAGACACCTCCTCCTTTCAGGTTGTCCCCCTCCTTGTCCTGATGAAGACCCGAAACGGTTGCTAATAAACCGGCACCATACCGCTGGGTCGAAACGTCGACGCTAATCCACCAATTGGTCCTCACTACATCTCAACAGAAAAATATGATTTACAATACTGTTTGAGTAAATTGAAGTTATTGCTGGACCAGTGTATCTAAATTGCATTTTCACGAAACCGTATCACTAGAACAGTCACCATTAGTCACAGATCACGTTTATTCACTGCAGCACTTATTTATTGTCGTTATATTTTCAATGTATATGGACAACCGATTTTTAAATATTCAAAAAGAACAAATGTTTTGCAAAGTGACTGAATAATTACAACTTTGCGAACCAGGAAAATAACGTTTGGTGTGTGCTTTTCCTTCAAAGTATCTCTATGTTTTTCATGAAAAAAGTACATATGAGAAATTTGTGAGCCAAGTAATTGTTTGAATCAAAGAGATTGAGTACAATCCGACAGAACCACTTTTTGCATATCACGTAATACCCAGGTTCTGAGGGTCACTGGGTCACCCCATTATAATTAAGGGTTATTAAAGGCAGGCACCTACGCGTGCTACCCTGGACTACCTATCATACCTGTATTTTAATGGCCAATGTGCATTCGCATAAAATTAGGAGATACATAGACAATCTACAATCTCTCCAGCCTCAACCCACCAAAAAGTGGCAACTAGTTAAGACGGACATATCAACTTTACTAAGCACACTGCTGCACAAAAACGCATCAGATGCAAGTCTCTGATTAAAACGTTTGGGAAGTCCTATCCCTGGCCACTGAAAGGTGCTATGAGGTTGTGAGGTTGTACTACTGGCAGACTATGTGCTATATGAGTCGCAATTAACAATAACCTTTTAAGCCTAGCTCACATTAGAGGTAGCCACATGCTAGGCTCATCTAAGATTGGCGTATAGGCTACGGGCAAAGCTGGCCATTTACCAGCTTCATCTCTGGAAGGATGCTATGGTTGGGGCAGAAAATGTCTAAAATAAAGCCATGTTTCTAAACAGAGGAACATATGCCATGCCAGTGCCATTGAAAGCACACATGGCAGTGCCAAGTAGAGCCCACAGCTTTAAAACACTGTCAGATATGAGGCCTACTGCATCATCTAATCGGAACACGAGTGTAAATTGGCCTAGGGGTGGGTAAGTTGCGCCGTTATCCTTATACCCTGCCTGAGCCTTTTAGAGACGAACAACTGTCACAGGCGAGGTCAGGGGGTCAGATGCGTTGATGGGCAGCTATTTTAGCCTAAAATGGAGTCAGTCACATGTTAGTGAAGGTCATTGAAAGGTTAAACAGGCTGTCTTGTGAATTTTCGAAAATGCCTCAGGTGAACACACAGCTACTGGAAAGATGTACTTGTGATTCTAATTAAGACACTGATTGTTTTCTTCGGATGGCGGATAATTATAAAACGATTTAATGGTAGAATGATTATAAAATTATAAAATGATCTTGAAAATCACTTAATTCGGAAACATTCAACGAAATTAGCACAAACCTCGATTCATGCTTGAAGACTCCCCGGCGGGATCGGGCCGAAGTCGGGAAAACAGCTCCTGCCTCTGGCGAGTTCCTAAGTAAAAGAAATGGGTGAACACCACTATTAGTAGTATATCGGCATTACGGAAACGTTACAGAAATAAACGCGTTGGTCTGAAGTGCGAGGCAAGCTGCCTGAACCTCGAGCACTGGCGAGGTGCAAGGCATCAGGGGGTCGTTTGTGACGTCATCAATGCTCAAGGCGAGCATTGGTCAAGCTTTGTTAGGGCGCACCCGATGCCAAGGAGGTAACAAAGGACCCCGACTGACATAACCTTTCAAGCAGTTACAACGGGAGCCAAGGCGAATTTATTAACATATTAGATTCCATTTACTGAAAACCAGCGAGAGATGAGGGGAAATCTGAGAGAGCTTTGTAATAGACAGCATGTACAACAGAAAGGACTGCACACAGGAAATCAGGAGGGCCACTGAGACTTTGCAGAGTATCTTCTACTATTAGTAGAGGCATTTGCCACTACTGTTACTTGGAGCGGCTGCTTCATTTAACAGTGCAGTCTTACGGGGGAAAGAAAACCGGTCATTAAGAGACTTCACACATTCGAGGAGGACAAACGTTTAAAAAAAAATAAACATTTCGTTTCCTGGTTATTTGATAAGCAGCACACAAAAGCATGCAAGGTTTTTGTTTCTCTAGTGTAAAATACAACAATGTACAAACTGGTTTATGAAATAGTTGTGTTGGTTGTTCACGACGCTTTGCGTTTTGTGTTTGATTGTTATAAAGTAAAGTGCAAAATCGTATTATACAAACAGCAAATTTTTGCCGACCCTCAGCACTGCAAATTTACAGGTTACTAATGCCCAATGCAATGGTACTCTATATACTGCCCTAGGAAGGATGGAAGGTTGCTCTGGCCCTGCCAGAATCAAAATTATGACCTCAAGATTACAGCTGATGTCACTTATGAGTGTTTAACCCAACAAACCATCTTGCGTGTGTGCGTATACACATATAAATTAAGTTTATGGCAGTGAAAAGAAATGTGGCACAATCACAGGTTATTTATAGTAAACTTACTACTAGAGTGTTTGCACATTTATTACTAGAGTGGCAACATCAAGCTTGAGGTTATTACCAAAGTAAAGCAAAACTCCCAACACTCACGAGATCTCTACAATGTGATTTTGACCAAGTACTTTTTGTTAAAACAAGTACAGATTCCAAAAATAGCATGGCACAAGACATACGCAGATGCACAGAGCAGAATGTGCTATTTATTAACATTGGTGATGGAAGGAAGGGGCATCATGACTCACTAAAGACTGCCTCACGAGTCTTTGACCCTCTACACACTCATCCATGGTAATCAATAACATATTGCACTCTACATACTTAAGCTCTGTAAACATGCAACTCCTGGCAGGCTACTCTCAAAGTGACAGTTCTGTTGGAGAACGGAATTTCCAGCACATAAGTGTGAGAAGTTAGCCTGCATATGATGTCCACTAGTTCTAGTGGGCACCTTGCACCAGTCTAATCGACCCTTATTGATGGTGGTTGTAAAGTCAACCTTATAGAAAGCTATCCTAGTGACGAGCAGTCATCAGGCTAAGACTTCAGAGAGCGTATTAAGCAAGTTGTTATACCAATTATAGTACCAAATGAAAGCACACCACACAAGGCATATATCAAATATATATGTATTTATTCTAAACACAACGCCTCTGCACTCTTTATGAGGTCAGAGGTAAAAGTACAATACAAGTTACTCAATTAGCATACGATAAGTTGCACAGTATGCGTTATGCCCTAAGGGCTTCACAAACCATATACTAAAATAATGGTATAAGAACCACGTTAGAATTAGAAAGCAGGCCTGGGGCCTGTGGAATCGCTGGGGCTATTCTAAGCAACCAAAGGTTAGGAAGTAGGAGGCCCACGGGAGACGAGTGCAGTGTCTAAACACAGCCGCGGGTTACCATTGACTTTCTATGGGAAACAAACAAGTTAAAAATTTACATTTTAAGGACACTTCCGGATGGACTACGATGGAACCCTTTTAAACTAGGACACTTCGAGAGTCAAGAACCACGGGAGCACCGGAGTACCTCATCCAGGGAAGCCACGTGCATAGGTGTCTTTTCGTGTCGGGTTTCGTTGTCGTTTTCAATGGAGAGCTGCAAAGAAGTGCTCCAGGCGACCAGAGGAAAAATGTCCGGGTGGATCCAAGGGTGGATTGAAGATCTGTAGAACCTGAAAGCAGAAGGGACAGAGTCTGGATCACTTGCCAGTGACCAGGGTGGCGAAAGGAAGATGCCACCAGATGTCGGGTGATTTCAGGTGAAAAGGTGAAGTTTGTCTCTGCAGCCACGAAGACCAGGAGGCGTCGACGACAACCAGAAGCTGGATTCGAGCTGTCCCACAGGATCTAGTTGACTGCGGTGTCGGTATCCGGACTGGATCTAACAAGCCTTGGCAAACATAACCCAAGCAGAATGTCGAGATTGGCTTCGGTGCAGACCAGCAAGGTCTGAGGAACTTTTCCTTTGCAGGGAAGTTGGAGCAAGCCTGGAGCAATCAGGAAGCAAGTTAGATTCAAAGAAAAGTCTTCGGGGGCTCACTAGCCAACGGGCAAGGAACCGCGAAGACGCGTCGAGCTGAAATGCAAAAGCAGGGCCCACGGGTCACTCGTGGAGTGGGGGCCTCTGAGCTTTGGTACAAATGGTGCTCGGGTCTGGGGCTTCAAGCACCCCAATGCACAACTTCGTTTAGTAGGTGCAGCTTGCAAAATGCAGGATGTCCAGGAGTTCCGGTCCCACGTCTCTCGTGTCCGCCACCGTCTCAGCTTTGCTGTGAGCAAAGGTCTGGGTCAGAGATGTCTGGAAGTCTGTGTCCTGTGTCGCAAATTCTTCAGGATCCGTCGGGAGCCTCGAAAATACAGACTGGCAAAGTTGCTGTTGGTGCGTGTTGGAACAGGGTGGTCACTCCTTGACCACAAGGGAGATATCTTCCGTCTTCCAGTCGAAATGGAATGTCGAAGGTCCAGGATATATGTTTCAGAGTTTGGTCCAGGGTAATTTAAAGTCCTAGGGACTGAGTTTCTATACTTATACTAAGTTTATGGGCTGGACTACCTTTAAGGTCCCTCCTATGGGTGGACCTTGGAAGGGGGTGGCAACCGGTTTGAACTGGGAAATGCATGGAGCACATTGTGTGCCCCAGGCAGTGTCTGGAAAGCATTCACTGAATGCAGCCCTCCCTGCCCCAATACACAAAAGCCTGTCTGGGTGGTGCCAGCCCCTCCTTGGAAAAGAAACCTATTATCCAGGCCTCCCCTGCCGGTGTTTCGTCCAGCAACAGGAGGGCAGACTTGTGTCTGTGGCAGCAGCATCCATTTTGTGATAATGAGGCTCTGTTTAACTTTAACAAGGTAAACCAGTAACTACATGTCTTCTCCCTCTAGAAGGGTGGAATGCTACCCCCGCCGCCAGGACTGGCGCGGGGGGGGGATGTAGTATTCCAAAGTGTTTGAAACCTTACACAACATGTTTTGATAAAGCCAAACCAAAGTTAGCATTAACCGCAAGGATTACAATGCACTTAAAAGTATATGATATGGCTATATTATAGAACAGCTATAAGGAGATGGTTCCGAAAGGTGCAGAGGGGCTCAGCTCATGCTAGGGCACCCTCTCACATAAAACCAAGTACTCTGCCTCCAGGATTGTTAAGGCCTGCCATAGGAGTGACATATAGGTGTATATGTGTCTATATGTATATATAGATATAGGTATACTATATCTAAGTAAGGGGGGATTATACCACCTTACCCAGGCTGTGTGAACAGACATGTGGTGTCAGTTTGGAAGGCAAACCAGGGGTGGCACAATACATGCTGCAGCCCCTGGTAGGCCTAGGGTGCACCTATGCCCTGGGTACCTAGGGTACACTATACAGGGGCTCACAAGGGTGACCCAGTAACCAATCTGGTATGTAGCTAAAGTACATGGTATCAATTTAGAGAGAGAACAGCTGGGCTGTGGGCCTGATTAGCAAGTCCACAGCCACACTAAAGTCGAAAAACCAGAGAATCACAGCAAAAAGTGGGGGTAACCATAGGAAGCAGACCCTACTCTCCCACAATAAGAGCTCTCTCCACAAGGCCAGGTTGATCAATGACAATCTCAAACAACAACATATGAAATGCATAAAACCTAAAACATCCCCTTTTCCCAATAAACAGAAAAATAACAATCAACAACAAAAAATATGGGAGCAAAACAAAAATATGTATAGTCAAGACAGAATGACAGTTCGATGGGGGTGTGGCTACGGCGCGAAGCGGAATGGCTGCCCTGTGAGGGAGCTCCGCACGCCGGAACCTTAAACTAGGCTAATACCATCCTGAACGGCGCTCAACACCGTCGCTGAGCACGGCGGAGGATAACAGGGGGCCAGCGGTGTGACTTATGGCGGTGTAGCATGTGTGGGCACTGAGTAATCGCCCTGAATATTGTGGTGGCGCGGACCGTAAGGCGGCAGACAAAATGGCGGCACTGCGCTCGGAGAGCTGAGAGGGACCGGGCGGCTCCATCACGTAGCGCGGAAGAAATTGGCGGCTGGGGTTGAAGATCGGGGGTGACCTCTGCTGAACGCCCCTGCCCCCTGCTGCTGCTGACGACCTGCGGGGTGTCGAGGAGCAGTTGCGGGAGCCGAGTGGTGCTTTGCCTGGAGCCTTGCCGCGGACGTGGACCGGCTCCCGGCCTGGGCTCTGAGCGGTGACTAGGTGGCGATCCAGACGCCGTGCACAGTATCCTGGAGGCAGCGGAGCGGGGGATCGAGGACGGACTACCTGGAGGCAGACACCGGTTAGTGCAGCGCCGGTCGAGGCTAGGCTCGCGGGGTTGGGCGGTGTGAGGCTGACGGGGAGTACTGTGGGCCCTAGGTGGCGGTGCTCTGTGGGCCTTGCGTGGCGGGGCCTCCGCGGGAGAGTGGCTGGATCTGCGCTGCCCGTGGTGTCCTGCTAGGTGCTGTGCTGGCTGTGGGCCGGCGGGACTTTGACTGCGGGCCGCGGCGTTCCTCCCCCGGTCGGTAGACGATGGGAGGGAGCGGGTGGTCGCTGAACTAGGTGGGCAGACGGCCGGCGTGGTACTCGGGCGCCTACCGGAGGTGCCAGAGGTGGAGGTCTGCAGAGAAGAGGTGGCATCCTGCTGAGCTGTGCCGCGAGGAGGGGTGGCTGTGGACAGTGATGCAAGCGGCGCTGACCACAGCGCTGGGTGGTGCAGACGACAACTGTGTGAGGGACGCCGCAGTGGGACTCTTGAGAATACCAGAGTAAGACGCCGTCGCTGCCTGCTGCTTCCTGGTCTGTAGATACTGGAGAGTTGTGGTGCACTAACATGTGCAAGTCCAAACCCAAACAGGCCAAGCTGGCCTTTGCGTCTCAGCGACAGTCACGGGCGGGAGAGAGCTCGAGAGCCCAGAGCGAGACTAGAAGGCCATCCTCCACGCCTGAGGATACTGAAGATGACAAATCGCACCATTCTCCTTGAGCTACGCGCGGGAATGAAGACTATTGATAGCAAAATAGATGCCCTGGCGACTGGTCTTGATGTAGTGAAGAAAAAGGTGGAGAAACATGAACGCAGGCTGGATGTGTTGGAAAATCGAGTGTCTGATGGGCATGATGCGCAGGCCGAGAATCACACACAGCTTCTTCAAATGGAAAAACTCTTGGAAGTCATCAGCGCGAAAAAAACGAAGACTTGGAAGCGTGCTCTCGGCGCAACAATGTGCGCATTCTTGGCCTATCGGAGACGACGCCTATATCCCGGATGGAACCGTTCATTGACTGCATGCTGCGAGAACTTTTTGGGACTGCTCTGTCCAGTGTGATGATAGTGGAGAGGGCACACAGGTCGCTGGGGCCTAGACCTAAACCGGGAGCGCCGCCACGGCCAATCATTGCCAGACTGCTTAACTATGCTGATAGGTATTCTATTCTCCGGGAAGCAAGGGCAAAAGAACCGGTGGTGTACAAGGGCGACACCCTCTCTTTCTTTCCGGACTACACCCAGACAGTCCAAGCTGCCAGTCGGGAATTTGTCCCGGTAAAGAAGTTGCTGCGAGAGGCCACGGTGCCCTATGCTATGCTATACCCTGCCAAATTAAAAATGACGCATGAAGAACAGTCTCATTTTTTCACGGACGCTAAATCTGCATTAAAGTTCACAAAACATATATGCAAAGTAAAGCCTCGGCAAAAGCATGCAGATGTTGAACAAGCGGAATCGGGGCTGGATGTCACAGACTGACTGCTGCTCTGTGTTGCTCTCAGATACTACTGCACTGTTATGCCTCTTTTTGCAGCGTGCGGAACACTGTGGGCTTCTATGGTGTAAGGAGTGAGGATGAGTGCGAATTGTTGAGGTTATTACTGTGCTCCCTGGGGCTCCTGATGGTGCGATGTGAGGAATCTGCATTGTTTTTTTAACTTTGACTGAGCGTCAACAAGATGGAAATAGTTCCGGCGACCACACTTCGGTGTGGGTATACGCTGCTGTGCTTCTTCCCCCAGAGGGTATTACCCATATGGTAGAAGTAAGGCGGGTGGTGAGGGGGGGGATGGTCTCGACCTAATCGGGAGGTTGGAGTGGGTGGGAGGTGGAGGGAGGCGGGGATTTTGTGTGTTTTTGTTTGTTTGCAGTTTTTTATGTGTTAAGGTCAATCACAGACGCGGCCCGAGATGTTTGATGCGCTTCATATTGAAGGTGCTCTGCGGTGCATTGCGTGTCTCCCGGGGGGACTGCCACTCACAAGCTTTTATGTTTACCATATTGACTGTCTAATGGCTACTGAATGTGCCCTATTGACCTGGAATGTTAGGGGCCTCAATTCTCCCAAAAAAGGGCGCCAGGTGCTTGCATATTTAAACAGATATGGAATAAAGGTTGCGCTGTTGCAAGAGACGCATCTTGCTCCAAATGCGTCATGTGGGGCGCCCGAAAGGTGGGCGGGCTACTGTGTGGCTGATTCATATTCCTCCTATGCACGGGGGTGCTGAAACTGATGAAGCGCGGAGTAGAGTTCCAGGCGTTGCATACATATGCAGATGATGAGGGGAGATGCGCTATGGTATGCGGGAAGCTGTGTGGAAAATTGGTTGTCATTGTCAATTTTATGGTCCCATAGTGGATGACCTGGCATGTGTGGCGCGTGTCTCTGAGCAACTGAGGGACTGGCCTGATGCCCCTGTCATTTGGGGGGGGGGATCTGAATACATACCTGAATGTACAGTTGGATAAATCGAACCCTGAAACACACCGCATCCAAGAGTAGCTGCAAATGTGCTGCGAGTTATGGAGGAATTTGGGTTATGTGATGTATGGCGACTTCGCAATACGGGAAGAAAAAAGGGTACGCATGCAACGGCCATGCATGGGAGCTGGTCACGACTAGTCACGACTGGATTACTGGTTGATTGGCGATGAGATTCTGGAATGGGTAGTCGAGGTGGCGCCTCTTGCCCGCACACTGTCGGATCATAATCCGGTGCGGCTGTTGTTGAAACTTCCGACCGGAGCCCGACGTCCATTTGGGTGGAGACTACGCACTGAGGCGCTATTAGATCCTGTGTATGAAAACTATACATGATGCCACCGAACAATATTTCACCCTTAATAAGGGCACGGTTGATCAAGCTGCCACTCTGTGGGAGGCCTTCAAGGTCACCAATCGAGGAGTATGTATTGGGACAGCTGCGGGCATCCTTCGTGACATACGGGCGCGTTTGCAGAGACTTGAGGCGGAACTGCGAGATCTTGAGAGGGATTACGCTAACCGCCCCGATTTATCCACGTTGGGTAGAATACAGGAATTACTGATGGAATATGACTCGCAGGCGGAAGCAGGGATAAAATATATATCTCGCAGACCTGCAGCTAGGAGATAAGGGGAAGCAGGCAGGCCAGGTCGGACGTTGGCGTTCAAGATGAAGGCGAGGTCGGAGCACACACACGTGGATAGAATAGTGGATGCTGACGGTGGTAAGCATTGCACTCCGGAGGCCATAACGGAACAATTAAGTATTTTTTACAAGGATTTGTACAGAACGAGGGGGCCGCTGCCGACGGAAGAATTTGATGCATATCTGGAAGACATAGCATGTGCTTGGTTGTCGGATGTGCAGCGTCGGTATCTCTGTATTCCAATTGACGAACAGGACGTCAAGTTGGCTATCGCGGCGTTGGCTAATGGCAAGGCGCCGGGCCCTGATGGGCTACCGGTGGAATTTTAAAAGAAGTACGCTGATCTTATTGCATCGCACTTGCTGGAGGTGTACGCTGAGGCATACGACACAGGGGTGCTCCCCCCATCCATGAGAGAGGAACTCATAGTTACTTTACTCAAGAAAGATAGGCCCCTGGAGCGCTGCGATTCATACCGTCCATTATCACTGATTAATATTGATGCTAAGATCCTAGCGACTAAGCTACAGCCTCCGATGCATGGTCTGATTCTACCGGATCAATACGGATTCGTGCCAGAGACGGCCTTGAATTTTAACCATCGGCCGGTCTCGATTTCACTTTACGGGGACGACATGGTATTGTTTGTGCGTGAACCGTCGCGATATCTAACGCAATTACTGCGGGAGTATGTGCGATTTTGCCGCATATCTGGGCTGAATATCAATATCAATTGGGAGAAGTCGTTCATAATACCGCTGACGGCTGGGACTACGTGTCCGGATCTGGAGTTTCCGCTGGTTTGGTCAGTGGACCCAGTGAAATATCTGGGAGTGTGGGTGCATCGGGATCCGGCGGTAGTGATTCGCGAAAATTATGGCAGGGCGTGTTCGAAATTAGAAAGCGTGGTCGACACCTGGTTGCAGCTGCCCCTGTCGCTGGCGGATCGTCTCGCACTCATTAAGATGGTAGTCTTACCCAGTTTCCTTCATCTGTTTGTAAATGTGCCCATAGTGCTCAATCTGTCTTTCTTTAAAACGCTCAGAGGCCATTTACTTCGACTGGTGTGGGGGGGAAAGGCGGCAAGGGTGCAGTGGTCGGTGCTTACAAGGGGATATGAGCAGGGAGGTTTTGCGGCGCCGGACTTTTATGCATATTACTTAAGCGCACAGGCTCAATACCTGTAATATTGGTATAGATCGCATGCTTTCACACCGCACGTTGAGGTGGAAGAAGGAGACGCGGCTTAATTCCTCTGCATAGTGTAGTCACTCATCACTCGAGGGGTACCCCGAAATCAGAGATCAATGCCGTGGATGCTACGGTGTCGGCCTGGCAGAGAATAGGGAAACTGGCAAAAAAGTTACCGTTATATGCGCCGGACTTGCGTCTAGAGTATCATGCACACTTGTCAGTCACACACGAGGCCCTGTCTCTGAGGGTGATGAGGGAGGCAGGCATTTCCCATATGCGGGACGTATACCACAATGGCACGTTTATCAGACAGGATGACTTGAGTCATATTGTGAATCAGTCGCTGCTCTTTCAAATCGCGATACATCGATTGCGGCGCGCGGCCCGTGAGCATTACACTGCCTTTCCTGACGAGCCCCCTATCCTGGTGTCGTTACAAACTGTCCTCACTGTACCTAATAACAGAAGATTAATCTCCAAACTCTATAATTTTATTAGAAATGAAACAGTACTGGGCGAGGATAAGAGCTGGGCCAAGTGGAATGTGTGTTTGACTGTTGACATTTCTGAAGATAATTGGAAGTTTATCTGTGGGCTGACTGGCAGGTTATGTATGAATGGCAATCTCAAGATCATCCATTTTAAATATGTGCATCAGGTGTACTAAACCCCAGCACGATTGTATAGATATGGGTTGCGAGACACGGCGAGGTGTGACAGGTGCGGCCAAGATCATGCAGATTTTCTGCACTTAGCATGGAATTGCCGGAAAGTGGCTGCTTTTTGGACTGCTGTGATGAGTAGCTTGCGTGAAATGGTCGCTGCGGATCTACCCTGTACGGCGCTGGTATGTCTTCTCTGCTGTGTGACACATGTTAACCTCTTCGCTGCTGATGACGAGCTCAGCTAGTCATCAGCTACGGTGCTCGTATGCTGATGACGAACTGAGCTCGTCATGTAACGCGGCTTTTTGAAAATTGCCGCACACAGCGGAAAAACCGCCGCAGCGATGCGGTTAAGGGGGCGAATGGCATGTTTGTGTGCCTGGCGCTACTTATGGCTGCTCGGAGGGTGGCAATCACGTGGGGACGGGGTAAACGGCCTATCCTAAAGGCTTGGCTTCTCGATTTAGTGTATTGTCGGGATAGCCTCAGTGTCTATGTGGAGGAGCTGCCCCTGTCGTCAAGGCCGAGGGATATATCAGAACCTCTGAGGCTGCACCTGCTAGCACATGCATACGAGGGCATTGGCTGAAACATTAGCGAGAAGCGAGGTGCGAGATAGGAGGCTAGTGACTGGGGGGTCCTTTGAAGGGGGCGGCGTGATGGCCGCAAGAGCACGGGGTGTACCGACTGGCACTGTGGTTGCGCTCTGTGCATGACAAAGCATTGTGATTGAGGATGTTCTGTAATTATAATTTTATGTTATCATTTATTTTTCTGTTGCATTGGGGGTTTTTCTTTATTACTCTTTGTTATGGGGCTAAGATCCGTCGTTTTGCATTTGCTCTGGATTGTTATTATATTGCTGACATGTATTGCACTTACATGGGAAGTTTTTTTTTTTTGGACTGACAGATTGTTGATGTAGGTAATTCTGCGATGATTTTCCATTCATGTATGTGCTCTACTAATGCTGCGGATGTACCTGTTGTTTTGGGTTTTTTCTTTCACTGCTGACAATAAAAAATTCACACAAAAAAAAAAGAATGACAGTTCGATATTTTTCATGTGCAAACAGTCTTTGTGCCAAACAAGTTTCCTCCTGATGCGCATTTTCTTATTGTCCATCTTCTCAGCACCGGGACTGTTCCCAGAAATCTTCCTTTCACACTCCTGATCCAACCAGCTTTAGCGCATTGAACAATGTGATTTTCCTTGTGCTCTACTTTTTATCGTCCAATCACACATCGTTTCCCCCAACTTTTTGTCATTTCCTTTGGACTCGACCATCTTGTACACCCTGTTTTTACATTTCCAGCTTGCATCAGTTACCCAATCAAAAACCGCAAATATTTGTGCCTTGTTCCGTAATTTGTCATTGTGTCTCGTGCATATTCTTTCTGATAACTAGCCATCCTCAAGTTCAGCCTTATCAACAACCTTTGTACACAAACTTCTCATCCACGCAGGTGTCACCTTGGTGCATGCTTGTCTGCTTTGCAGCAGGAAGAAAGGTGTATGTATGGTGGTGTATTCATGTAATTCCACTTTGACAGCTCTTTTGCAATTTTATTTTAATTTTATTTAAAAGGTTTTATAAAGCGCTTGCTCCACCCGGGGGTATCGGAGCGCTTTACATTGGAATGACAATAGAACATGGAATACAGAACAGTGGTGTCCAAAAGAAGCATTCAGACCTGATGGACTTTGAGAACCACATTGAGTAATATAGCTTGACTTAATATTTAAATGCAAAGAAGTAGCAATTTACAAAACAACACGCGAATAGTGTAATTACAAATTATTACACAGTATAAAGGAGGTAGACTCATTTTTTGAGAATAACGAAGGTTTGTGCGAGTGAGAGAAGGGGGGGGGGAGTGTTCGGAAAGGGGTGGTAGGGTGGAAGAAAAGGTGAAGATGGGTAGGGAAGGTGTTGAATAGTTGGGGTCGACACAGGAGGAGTGAAGAGAGGGGGACGACAGGGTTTCAAGAAGGGGGGAAGAGTATAACAGGTATGGTCATGGAAAGGATTAAGGACCCCAATATTTGTTGAGCAGGTGCATTTTAAGGTATTTTTTTAAACTGACGTATGAAGGGTGAAGTCAGATCTTTAGGGAGGGCATTCCAGATGCTGGGAACCTTACCAGAGAAGGAGCAATATTGCGCGGCTTTCTTTTTTAACAGAGGATGAGGAGGAGAGAGTTGGTGCTTCTCATCGGTCTGGCACTGCCTGTTTTATTGAGTTTGTTTGAGAGGTAGAGCGGGGTCTTTTGATGAAGGGCTTTGTACGTAATGCAGGCAATGTTGTAGGAGGATCTGCCTTCAATAGGAAGTCATTTAAGGGTCGTAAGAGCAGGCGAAATGTGGTCAGAGCGTTTGCAGTCAGTAGTAAACCTGGCCGCTAGGTTGAGAACAGATATGAGGGGGGCAAGGTGGACTTTGGGAGATCCGGAGAGCAGGGTGTTGCATATCCAATTTTCGAGAGGACTTGAGATTGGACAACCGATTTGAAATCTTCCTGTGGAATGAAAGGTTTGATTTTTTTGAGATGTTGGAGCATGAAAAGTTCTCCTTTTGCTGAATCTTTTACATGGGAATTGAGCGTTCACTTCCTGTCAATGGTGATGTCAAGGGATTTTACTGATTTGGATAAGGAGAGCGGACAGTTTAGGGCATTAAGGTCAGAGATCCATGTTTAGATGGGGAGTGGGTTGTTTTTAGGAGAGAAAAGAATGATTTTAGTTTTGTTTGGGTTCAGTTTGAGATGATTTGAGTAGAACCAGGTTTGTATATTAGCCAGGGCAGTGTTAAGGTGTAGGACATCTGAGTGGTATTTTATTTTATAGTACAGTTGGGTATGGTCGGCATACAGGTGCTAGTAAATACCGGCTTGTTTAAGTATGAGGGTAAGGGGTTCCATAAATAAGTTGAATAGAGCAGGAGAGAGGATAAATCCTTGGAGGACACCAAGGGAGAAAGGAGTGGGGCTGGAGAGGCAGTTTTGGATTTTGATTTGCTGGGTTATGAGTTGGAAATAGTAGGTGAACCAGTTGAGGACAGTGCCATTAAGACCGAAACGAAGATTAAGTGTATTGAGTAAGGTTAAATGGTTAACTGTATCAAATGCCGAAGAGAGGTCTAGGAGAATGAGTCAGCAGGTCTCACCATTATACAGGGCATGGCGGATGTCATCAACTATATTTAGCAATGCAGTTTCAGTGCTGCAGGCTTTACGGAAGCCGGATTGTAAAGGGTCGAGTAGGTTGTAAGTGTCAATGTGTTTATCCATTTGATGAAAGGCACATTTTTCAAGGACTTTTGAAAGAATTGGGAGGTCTGAGATGGGGCGGAGGTTATTAGGGTTGTTGGGGTCAGCCTTAGGGTTTTTAGGAATGGGCGTGACCTGTCCGCGTTTGAGAGAGACAGGGACGCACCCCGAGGAAAGGGAGGTGTTGAGATTTTGGTCAAAAAAGGGACAATGACATGCTTAAGGTCTTGGACAAGGTTAGACGAGAGGGGGCCTTTTGTGTGAGAGGACGGTTTTAATTTGGACAGGATGTTAAAGACTTCTAGTTCGGAAACGGAGTGGAAATTCTGCCAGGAGGCATTATTGTTTAGCTGTATTTTGTTGTTTGAGGTCATTAATCTCAAGAAGGTTATTGAAAAGTTTGATAGTAGGGTCCTCATGCACGTTCCAGTGAAGGTTTAAGTCTCCTAGGAAGAGATTTTTAGAGCTAGAAAGTTACAATTGAGTAAGAAATTCAGATAGTTCCCCAGCGAAGAGGTTCACCTGGTGGGTGATAGATGTTGTGTAGATGTATTGGGGAGCGTCTTGGATCCTAAGTTCCGCTCCTAAGTATTCAAAGGTTGCAAAGTCTGTGTTTTTGTCTAGGGAGAGCTGGAGTTCACTTTTAAAGATCATTGCTAATCCACCTCCTATTGGTCTGTCTTTTGTGATGATGGAGTAACCGGGGGGGGGGGAGAGTAAGTCAGGATGGGTGTTGAATGATCATTGAGCCAAGTTTCCGCGAGGAAGGCGACATCTAGATCTTCACTAAGGATAATTTGCACAATAAAGTTTTCATCAAACAATCATAAATGCTTTAAACCCTTCTGTGCTGGTGACGGAACCACTCTGTCACCAGCCACGGACGGGCTGTGCTAATGACGGAGTGGTTCCGTCACAGCCAGCCGCCACGCCTTGGCGGCAGCGATTTCGCGCCTGCGCTAAGCGTTCTATTGAGCGGGCGGGGCCGTGACGGAACCACTCCGTCACAAGCACAAATATATTAGGATAACATATATGTCTAAAAATAGGAGACAAGCTAGTGGCTTTGATCATGGATGGATCCTGTTGTGTCGTTTCTACATGTGTTTCAGTGACTACAGCGCCTTCATCAGGAAAGCCACAGTTAATTCTTAAACTGAAAGGTTATGTGGGTTCTAACTGGAAACTTATGTCGGGAGGCAAGAAATGTACAAAAAGTCCACTGAGAATAACTGCTGTGTCGCTCATGAGTATTTTAGGTGATATAGACGTCCAATTGAGGCTGGAATTTCCACTTTATTCAATAATCAGCAAAGGGAACTGTTCTATGTTGTAACCCATCTTGAAATCGATTAAGCTAGGGAAAAAGTCCCTGGATTTGAATAGCGTGTGATCTTGAAATCCTAAAACCATCACAGACGGGTTACTGAATTCACACACTGCAAAAAACAAAACAAAAAAACAAAAAAAACACAGAAGTTACCTACAACTCCTAGCTATCTAAGAAAGTAAAGCTTCTGCAGTTTATTTTTAAAAGTAGAGTAAGGAGGTAAAAAGAAAGGCAAGTAATGGGTTTCATATTCCTACAATTGTGGCCCTGAAAAGAAAGCAGGAATAAAGAAGGAGCATAGAGAATGCCCCAAAGCACAGCTAAAAAGTAAAGAGTAAACATAACAAGAGCTGGGGTAGAGCAGGACAATGAGGTGACACAAATAGGTTTTGGGAGGTGCCAGGGAATAATAAAGAAGGATTTGGTGAACTGAAACAAAAAGGGTAAGAAGAAAAGATAAGGGCTTGATGGAGAAGAGTAGGATGAGAATGAAATTGGTGGCAAAATGGGCAACAAATAGGGACAGAATCAAACATGTTTGATCCTTGGGGAAATCATTTTGATATAAAAACAATTGACATTCAATTTGAACATTTCAGAAATGGGTTCACTGGCACAAGTTTCATTAAGTTGTTTTTCTTACCAAGATGAAAAAAAATGAAAAAGCAATATTTCCCTCGTCTATGCACAATAACACAGGAGCATCATCCATTGGTCCACAATTTTTACAGCAAAAAAAGAAATGAGAATTGGACTAGGACACACATATGTTTAAAAAATAGCAGGGCTAATAGACTAGGAGAGGAGCCTAATGGGATCCTACAAGTGAGATGTTCTAGACAAAACGAAAAGGGAATCAATATGACAGAAAAGAGAGGGCAGGACCCACAATTAAATGGTAGCTTTTTAATACTTTAAGCATTTTTTTTTACATTAAATAAAATGGATACCCTTCCTTTGTAGCTCCTCATAAAACACAACAGCCACAGCATCCAGCTAGATTTTCATTACTTCAACAAGCTACACTGTACAAAAATTGCATTGCCTTATGGTGTGTGAGACTGGAATAGTTAGAACAACAGAGCTTACCTTGAAGCCTTTCTATAGCAGACTCTGTTTGTAGTTGAACCTGGGTGAGGTAACTGGGTCTGGGGTCATCTGTTGATGTCGGATAGTTGGTCTTTGAGGACTTGACTTGTGTCAGATAATTAGAAGCTGGTAGTACTGTATGAGTATTGTAGCTGGACATTGGCAGCTCAGCCTGTGCAATGTAGCTGGGCCAGGATAATGCATTCTGGGAACGAATCATTTCTTTCACTAGATCATCTTGGGGAAGGCGCGTTCTCGGAGCCACAGGGACAGTCTGCTTCTGCGGGACTTGGAAAAGCAGGGAGAAAGGAGTATGATCAATACAGTGAAGTGATATTGCAAAGATAATGTTACATTACCGGTACTGTATCAACTAACATCTTTATACCAGAAAATAAATAATTTCCTAACTGGAACAGTATCAGCCTCACTCAGTAGAATACTAATCTGTATAAACTGGTCTATAAGCACAACTAGCTCTAAACAAAAGTATCAAATATAGTTTTGCAAAAAATGGTAGAACTATTGTTTTTATATCCTCTCTTAAAGAAAGGGCATCCCCTGAAAGTGCTGCCAAGAGTCATAGCCTTTCATTTCTTTGGGGATGTAACTTTGAAGAGAAGAGCAATAATAGAACTTAAATATTTGATCAAAGTATCTTAGCAAAAAAATGATTTGCTTCATTTCTTCATGCTGAATTTTCTTTAGAGTATTCTAAGATGGCGTTTGTTGAAATACAGGTCTGTGAGCATAACAGGCAATTTTGAATTCAGTTTGCCACAACAAGTAGCTGGTGAAAGGCTCTCAAAACGGTGGCAAAATATTCAATGCTGGCTATCCAGCACACTGATCTTGCACAGGATCGGCGCACCTTACAGGATGGAATGCATACTGTTCCACTTCTATTCCAATGCTGCAATATAGTAATGTATCAAGGATCTGCATCGAGATATACCAAGAAATATTTGTACTTATCAAATGAATAAAGTAAACTAATCTCGTAATCAGAAATGAGGGCGAGAGAAGCTACGATTCATTTGGCTTCCGACCAATAGAGGTATAATCATGGGGGAATGAATCACTTGCCTTGTGTGTTACCAGGGTCAGAGATTCTGATCTCCTTAAAAAAACCTCATTCACAAATTAACAGTGTGTGTGGTATATCTTGGTTCTCCGCAGGAATGGTTACGTGAAAAGCATCATCATCAGGTCACGGTTATGCTTTCCTCCACCTGGAGGAGGACCAACTGGTATTTACAGTAGTGATTAGAGAACGAGAAAGTAAGGGTGCAGTGTCATTAAAATTACCTCCATCTGTCCATCTAATTTCTATTATGTCGAAGATGGGGTAAAGGTAAAAACAAGTTGATGGTGCGGAGCTAGAACGGCTACTGGACTATTGCACCGGTTTGTTACGGGATGACATGTTTCATCCCATGTGTGCCCAGTAGTGTCTGGGGGCTTTCTTCAGGACCAAAAGATCACACGTCATCTTGTCATAACGTGCAGCGGTAAGTAGTGCACTTACCCTTCCTCTTAAGTGAGCTGGCTCGCACATTTCCGAGTTGTAGTTGTGACTGTGTCTACAAGTGAAATAAAAAAAAGACCAGGAATACAAAACATAGCAGTACATAACAGTCTTATTAGGGCTTTTGTGTTCGCAGTTATTTGTCAAAAGGGATGTTTGAGGTTACATTTTTGAAGTTACTTATTGTTAGAGAATCCACAGAAAAATAAGTAGAAACATACATCAAATATAGTTCTGGTGGATAGATTGTCTGTACAATAAAGAAGTGTATAGTGACATAATAGTAGATCATGCTTTCTCATTTGTTGCGTGCGACTGTGTTGTGGGGAAATGTAATGCCTGCTTTGGACCAGAGTATGCTGATCACCTTAGCGGTACTCTATGCAGAGAATTGGTACGTTGCTGTGTGAGCGCATTGAACAATTTAAAAGCAAAAAATGTGGGGTATTATTGTTAATTGTCAGGGTATGCTAAACAACTATGTGGTACTATGTGCAGCGCATTGGTGCGATATTGTGTAGGCGTTTTATTCAATGTTGTCAGCTCAAATGTTGTTTCAATAAGTCGTGAGCTTGTTAATACAAGTGGTTGCTTAACTGGCAAATGTGCAGTGGCGGCTGTCAGTGACGCCCAGTCTATAGCAGCATGCTGGATCCCAGGGGATCTTAGGTTGCCTTAATGTAGCCAGCACGATTGAGACGGCTACTGATAGTTTGACGCATTAGCACGGGGGCCAGGTCTGTATGAAAAATGCGGGCGTGCTTGAAAACACTCACAGGGTGGTTTGTTTAAGTAGTATTGGTTAAGGTGAGTGCCAAACAATTGTGGTGCGGTTGCCACTTACGCAGTCTCACGGTCGAGTAGACATTGAGTAAATCAGATTTGACCTTACTTGGAGGGAAGATGGCCTCCGTCGGAGGACAGCGATCGGACTCTCTGTAGAAGAGAGAGTATGCTAGAGGTTACTCATTTCCTCACGGTGTTCTGGCAGTATGCAGGGCCACGCGGCATGACATACCTTGTGAGTCCTATTAGCATCTTGTGCTGGAGCCGTCTACCGTGCCCCGGTGGCGGGGGCGGGTAAAGAAGTGCCCTTTTTTATGTAAAGCAGTTGCTAGTTTGCACGGTTGGTGCGTTGGTGCATTGGTGCACACAATATCGCACCAATGCGATGCACAAAGTACCACATAGTTGTTTAGCACACCCTGATGTTTAACAATATTGCTGCGAAATTTTTCAGTTTGAAATTGGGCAATGCGCTTACACAACAATTCACCAACGCGCTGCATTGAGTACCGCTAAGGGGGTCAGCATACTCTGGCCCAAAGCAGGCATTGCCCCACAACACAGTCGCACGCATCTTAGGAGAAAGCATGATCTATTATCATGTCATTATACACTTCTTTATCGTACAGACAATCTGTCCACCAGAACTACATTTGATGTATGGTTCTACTTGTTTTTCCGTGAATTCTCTTCCCAGTAACAATAAGTTAAAAAAAATTGAACCTCAAGCAATAACTTCAACACAATAGCCTTAATGAGACTGGTATGTACTGCTATGTTTTCTCTTTATGGTCTTTTTTTATTTCAGTTGTAGACACAGTCACATCTACAACTCGTAAGTGTGCGAACCAGCTCACTTAAGAAGAAGGGTAAGTGCACTACTTACCTCTGCACTTTACGACTAGACGACGTGCGATCTTTTGGTCCTGAAGAAAGCCCCCAGAACCTACTGGGCACACATGGGATGATACACGTCGACTAGTCACAAACAGGTGTGATAGATCAGTAGCCCTTCTAGCACCGCACCATCACCTTGTTTTTACTTTTACCCCATCTTCGATATAATAAAAATTGAATCGACAGATGGAGGTAATTTTAATGACACTGCACTCTTACTTTCACGTTCTCTAATCAGTACTATAAATACCAGTTGGTCCTCCTCCAGATGGAGGAAAGCATAACCAAGACCCAATGATGTTTTTCACGTAACCATTCCTGCGGAGAACCAAGATATACCACACACACAGTTAAGTCACGAAGGAGGGTTTTTTAAGGCGATCAGAACCCCTGACCCTGGTAACACACAGGAAAAGTGATAAATTCCCCTCTGATTAAACCCCTAAAGTCAGCTCTAATCAGTAATATAATTCCCATGAATGCTAGTTAAAGTAATGTACCATCACCACAGAGCGGTTTTGACACAAGAGACCGAAATCAAGTATAAAGCGACTTGCAATCAAGTATCTACATGTAAACCTTACGTGCATTTATTTCCAGCTAAACTGATGTTTAGTTAATACTGTTATACATTAGAATCTCAAAATTAAAGAGCCAGGATGTTTAGTCAAAAATAATGAGTACATTATGCATTTGAATCATTTAGATTGTTAATTCAATCTACCCAAGTACATACCAACCACTGCTTTTATCTGCCAATCTGAAGATTATGTTTTCATATGCAATACTTGCCTTCTAGCTCTCTGGTAGATAGGGCAACCTCTTTAATTGCACTAAGAAGTGAACTGCAAGGGATGCCTCATGAGGACCTTACATATCTTATTTATTTATTTCGGTATTTATAAAGCGCGACACTCATCCCAAAGGATATCACGGCGCTATGAACTAAGAGACTACTGAGGCATTGCTGGGGTGTTATGTTTTAGAGAAGGGTTATGTTTTAGGGAAAAGGTGGGTTTTCAGTTTTTGTCGAAACTGAAGATAGTTTGTGGTGTGTCTAAGGTCAGAGGGTAGGTCATTCCATCTTCTGGCTGCCAGGTAGTAAAAAGCGCGGCCACCTGTTCTGACTTTGTAAATACGTTTAGGTTTGGCCAGAGCTAATTGATTTGATCGTAGATTCCTATTGGGAACGTAGAAATCGACCCTCCCTTCGAGGATTGTGGGGCCAGTTTTGTGAAGAGCTCTGTGCGTGTGACTTAATAGTTTAAAGGTAGCGCTCTGGCGCATCGGTAGCCAATGAAGTTTCTTTAGGCATTCTGATGCCGAGTCTCGCTTACCTTTATTACAGACCAGTTTGGCCGCCTGGTTTTGCAAGACCTGAAGGCGGGAGAAGAGTTGTTCGTTCATCCCTTCGAATACTGCGTTGCCATAGTCCAGGCGGCTAACCAGTAGGGCTTGGGCGACTGAGCGTCTGCAATCCAGGGGTATCCAGGGGAATATCTTTGAGAGAAGTTTGAGTATGGCAAAACCCTTGCCCCAGAGTGAACGGACGTGGTCCTTCATGGACAGGGCGTCGTCCATGATGATCCCCAAGTTTCTCGCGTGTTGTTTTGGAGTGGGGGCCAGTCCTAGTGTGGGTGGCCACCATGTGGCGTCCCATATGAATTTAGCTCCCCCGAGCAATCGAATCTCTGATTTGCCGGCATTTAATTTTAGGCATTGGTTGTGCATCCATTGGGCCATCTCGGAGAGACAGTCGTGAAGCTTTTTCTTTGTTGTCTCAGGCCCTTCATCCATTGCCACCATCAGCTGTGTATCATCAGCATAAGAGCATATGCCGATGCCCCACTTCCTTCCAATGTCGGCCAGTGATGAAATATAGACATTGAAAAGAGTGGGGCTTAATGAGGCCCCCTGGGGGACCCCACAGCCGATGGTGTTGGGTTTTGAGTGGAACTGACCCATATGCACTGCCTGGGTACGATTGCTCAGGAAGGATCGAATCCAATTCAGTGCTGTTGATTGCACTCCTTTACTCAGGAGTGTGTTTAGCAGGCAGTCGTGGGAAACTGTATCAAACGCCGCTGACAGGTCAAGCAATATCAGTGCCACCGATCCCCCTTGATCAGTGGAGCATCTGATACTGTCCGACACTGCCAGCAACGTTGCCTCGGTGCTATTGTTAGCTCTAAAGCCGGTTTGAGATGGATCCAGGAGAGAGTTATCTTCCAGATACCGGGTCAGTTGTATATTGACCGACTTCTCCAAGGCTTTGGAGAGATAGGGAAGCTGGGAGATAGGTCTGTAGTTCTCTGGATTAGAAATGTCGGATCCTGCTTTCTTCAAGAGGGGGGTCACGGAGGCGTGTTTCCAGGCCTCGGGGGAGGTTGCGGTGGTTAATGACTTGTTGAAGAGTTGGGTGACAAGGGGGAAGAGTGTGGGTGCGATTTTGGAAAACACGAAGTGGGGGCAGGGGTCCGAGGGGGATCCGGATTTGACAGTGCTCAGTAGCGCTAATACCTCCTCCTCAGAGAGTAGTTGAAAACTAGTTAGACAAGGTGTGTTGCGTCTCTCTGATGTCATTATTTGCTCGCCAGGGTTGTCCGGCTTGCTAGGGGTGTTTAGGGGAGTGAAGGTGGAGTATATTCTATTAATTTTATCAGAAAAGAAAGTGCTGATGCGCTCGCAAGCCTCGGTTGAGGGGGTGAGGGTTTGTGAGGTGCTGGATGGTTTACTAAGCTCCTTCACTATTCTGAACAGTTCTTTTGCAGAGTTGCTGTTTTCATGAATGCGTTGAGTAAAGTACTCCTTTTTTGCATCTTTAATGGCCGAGATGTATTGTTTCCGTTTGGTAATATAGTTTGCTCTCGCTTCACTATCTTTCATCTGTCTCCAAAGATGTTCATTTTTTTGGCATTCCTTTTTAAGTTTTTTGAGGTGAGGGGTGTACCATTTCTCGTTTGTGGTTTTTTTCCTCGATTCCCGCATGGGGGCTAGTTTGTCTAGCGTTTGCGGATTCCGGCCTCTAATAGGGCGGCGTCTTCACAGACGGGAGAATCATCCGCCGGTGTAGTGGCTGTCTCAAGAAAATAGTTTTGAAAGTTTGATTCATTAATTAGTCTCCAGGCTCTGCTGGCCATGGGCAGGGTAGTTCTAGGCTTCAAAGGTTTACCGGGGAGTTTAAATGAGAAGGATACCATGGAGTGGTCGGACCAAGATAAGGGTAGGATTTCTTTAATATCGGTCGACTCAATGTTGGTGAATAGTAGGTCTAAGGTATGGCCAGCTGAGTGTGTGGGGCCCACTATCCACTGCTTCAGTTGTAAAATTCCCATGTCGTATTCCAAATGGGAAGATCCAGGGGCGTCCGCTTTTTCATAATGGATGTTAAAATCCCCACCTACCATATAGTTTTTGTTCTTCAGACCGAGTGGTAGCAGTTGGTTCAGTAATTTGGCGCTTAAGCTAGCTTGTTGCCCTGGGGAGTTATATATGACCGCTCCGGCTATGATGGTGAGGCCTTCAAAAAGTACTTTGAAAGGTAGGGTCTGATGTTCAGAATAGACAGTTGTGGGTTCGGCGAGGCACGTTAGGTGATTCCTAAAGATCACAGCGACTCCGCCACCTTTTTTTTTGCCCGGTCTGTCTTGTGTAATAATTTTGTAATTAGGAGGAAGGGCATTTGCTAGGTCTGGAGCACTGGTTTCAGATAGCCAGGTTTCGGTAATGAAAACCAGGTCTGGGGCCTTTGATATCAGTAGATCACAGATGTCCAGGGCATGTTTAGGTAGGGATCTGGCATTAAAATAAAGACATTTCAGTGCCAGAAGGTTTTGGTTTTTCCCGATGATTGTGTAATGGTCTGTTGGAATTTGACCCACGCTAGACCAATGGCAGGCGAGGCAGGAAATGGGTCCATAGAATGAGCCAGGGCCGCTTTTGGGTGCACAGATGAGTTTTTGTATTCGTATTGACTTTGTTAATGGCTAGCAGCTCACTGCGCGAGTAACGGATAGGAATGGGCAGAGTTGGGGTAGAACCAATAGGGGGTGTAGCCCCTAGTCCCGGTCGGTCGCGGACGGGCGCAGACGGGCTTCACTTAGGCGCGCCTTCGGCGCGCAAACGTCGCGCCCGCTGCGCTCGCCCGCTGCGCGACCGGAATATGCACATGGTTTATACCACTGCGTGGGGGTGGAGTCGGCTTGGGGGCGTGGCCTCTGCTCGTGGCGAGGGCGCGAAGGAGTAATGGAGTTTGCCGTGCAGCGTCAGCGCTGGCTCCGCTGTGACTAACTGCTGCTTCCAAGTGAGTGAATTAAAAGTACACAAGTAATCTGTGACAGTCTGAAATTTTAAAATAGCACAAGTAAATCAGTGACAATGAAATTTTAAAAGAGGTGCCTCGCTCCCGGCTTCCGCCTCAGGAGCACAACTCTATCTGAGACTAAAGACTTTCTGGGCAAGGCTGTAGGTACATTCTGTAGCTTTCCTATAACGAAAAGTGATCAATGATTCTAGAACAGACATGGTGTTTGGTGCTCAAGGGTCACTGGGAGAGAATGCAACATAATTAGAGTTGTTCAATAAAGCATATAACTTGGAAAAAATCATGTCCATGTGACTGAGTCACATGGCCATGATCTACCAAGAGAGACAGCCCAATGAGGATTTAGAAGAATATTTTGCTAATACGAGATCCTTTCCCCCATTCCCCTCCTGAAACAAGCCCCCTGTATACAAACATTTAGGCCTGAGCAGCTTTCTTTTGCTACAGTGATTGGTAGGGAGGTGGAGTGATCAGGGAAGAGAAGACAAGAGCTGTGGAAAACAAGAACAGCCAGAATCAGCATTAGACAAGGGGCAGCACTGCATAAATGCTGTGACACACTCAAAAACGTTGAAAAAAAGATTGCTGGTTGCTCTATCCACACAACCAGAATGTGCATCAGGCGCACTATGGATTACTTGCACAGCAGAAGCTCAAAAAGAGAGACCAACACTTGTGCCAGTACCCTGAATTAAACCCTCACTACAGAAGTCAGAAAGACACAGAGCAAATCACTATCTCACACTTCCATACCAAACCGAGAACAATAGTACTTTTGTTGCTGAGCAGCTATAAAACAGAGAAAGTGGGGCGGGGGGGAATGGGGTGGGGGGAGTGGGAGGGGGGGGGGGTTCATGAGGGTTATGTCCTAAATGTTATGGACTGTGATGAGATGTTTGCTTGGTTTACTAATTTTCTTTGTGCCTGTGAGATGTAGTCTTTATACATTAGTTTGAAGCTTTGTTAGAACTGCTGAGTTGCATTAGAAAAACCCAAAGAACATGATGCATTATCTTCCCCTCCAAGTTTTTGATAGTGCTCAAACTTTCCCTCAGGATAGTTGGGAAATGTTATATTCTAAATGGTATTGATTCTTAAGGCCTCCTATTTTTGCATAAGGATCGCAACTGTTATTTTACAAATAGAGAGAGGGAGTACAGTGGGTAAGAGGAAGGCCTAATGGTGAAAGGAGATCAAATATTACATGTGAGGCAACTGTGAGCAGAGGTGAGACACAGAATTTTGTGAGAGAAGACAGATGGGAATGAGAATTTTGTTAGGGCTTAGAAGGCACACAGTAGAGTGAAAGACTAGCTAATAAGCATATATAATGGGGGGGGGGAGTAAGACAGTGGATGCAGCAGAAATGATAAGCAGCAAGAAGGGGAAGGAATTAGAGTGGCTGAAGAGAGCAATGGGTACTGATCAGTAAGTTAGAGTCTTTGAAATGTAGTTGAGCAGACTGCAAACTAATGTATTACATGTGTACAGACAGGTTTCTGTGTTTTGGATCGCGAAGGACGCTCCTGAGCAGTTTAGAGATGTCCTGTCCTCTTGCATTCTCATTCTAGCAACCCTATAGCTATAGTATTTCATCAATCAAATATGCTGTCTACATTGACGAGCCCCATTTATTTTCAACTGTTATAAATCTGGAAAGTTTGCCTGAAACTAATGTGCTAATGTGCTTAAGAGAAATGTTGGTATAATCTGCTCTGGATCACCAGTGGCCATCATGAGACCCCTCTGTCTTTTTTTTTATCATTGTAGGAATCTGCACAATATGCCAGCCCCTTCCTGGGCCGCTCAGTTCCCTACACAGCAGACCATTATCCTTGGCTGCAAGCGATAGCTCTATATAGAACATCATAGACAAAGGCACAACTTGCCCCTCCTCCCAAGCTCCCTCACTGTTTTCCTCTTCTTTTTGCAAGCTTCAAATTAATTGCCAACTCTAGAGTACTCCATAGTTGGAAACCTCAGATAATACATTATCGAGGCAAGCCATCAACAAGAGTTGCAATATCAATTGAGCAGCTTTCAGAATGTCACTGCTAGAGTAGGACTTGTCTCTGGCCTAATGCTATTGCTTGCTTGGCACTTGTTATACAACTATTGCACCACCTACCTCTAGTATACGTTTGCATCCGTGCTTTCAATGTATACAAAAATTAAAAACCAATAAAGTTACTTGGAAGAAAAAAAGAGACATTTTGGTATAGAGATCAGGATACCTCTTCCCACCTCTGAGCTACCTTAACTCTGCCATTCTCTGGCTAAAAAGGAATGACATCTCTAGAAATGTAGTAAGGGTGGAAAGAGATGCAAACTATCCATGTGGGAATCGTGTAGCTCTATCATTCCATCTAAAGAGTAGTCTCTCCTAACCTCAATAGGAAAATGCCCTAGGATGGATGAATCCCAGATTGAGAAAAATACTTTGAAGTAGACCAAAGGAACTTGGAGGAAGTTGATGAAAAACGTGCAGATAGATGGACGCCTTTTACCCATCTAAGGATTCATGCATACTGGATTTGGCTCTGACAAAAAGACTGAGAGCCCTCCATAGGGCCAGATTGAAATTATATGAAAGTCAAGGGGTTCCCCAGGAGGTAGGAATGCCCTTAAAGTTCAACCTGAATTAAAAGCCAATGGTATACACTAAAGGGCACTTTATGAATCCCGAATTAAGCTTCCGCTCTTCACAATTGGCTAGTAAACAGTAGTTGCTGGAAGGTACCCCTTGAATGCTGCAGGATATCTACACTGTATGGGAAACAATGGTAGAAAATGTTATTTACCTCAATTATCCAACTCTTTTTCAGAATTGTAGGTGACTGTAATCACTCTTTACAGCCACGGATATCATGGCCTAAGTCTACTTGGACAGAGACACCTTGGCGGCTGGAAGACCTCTTGAGAAAAACAAGAAGTGAGGAATGGAATCCTTGTATTTATTTGAGCCACTGATCTCTGGCACTTATTCCAGTCTATTTTTGTCAGGCAGAGTTCTCTGGCACATTAAGCTACAGACCATGGTCAGGGCCCACCCATCCCACAGAGAAAATCAAAAGATGATTGAGAGAATTACTTCATTAATGTTGCCCACTGTTGTTCTGGGTGGGCTGTTCTTTTTGGGAAGGCCAAGGCTAACTCACTCGTGGCTGGTGCCCATCTCTAGCAGCAAATAGTGAAAAAGAGCCCTTCTTATGCTGCCCAGAGTAATTAGCTGTGGTTAAGATTAATGCAATCAATCACTTTTGGCTTTTCGCAGTGAATCACCCTTACTAATATGTATGTGCCAACACATGTGACAGATAACTCCCTGGGCCACAAGGTTCAAGCAGCACTTTCCTAATGAAGCCAAGCAAAGGTACATACCAGCCTAGAATTACCCGTTTTCAATGCTGAAAGGATGTAAAAATAAGTAAAAACACTCGAGCTCAGACTCAAGCATACATACAGTTTAAAAGAAATATAACATTTCCAGTAGATGAAGTTTCAAACAGGATGAACACTTGTCAAAATAGTCAAATCCAGCAGGGAGTATCCACTAGGGCCATTCTATGGTCATGTCACAACGGGAAGCAGAGGGTGCATTTCCCAAAAAGCCCACTTGCCCAATCACTAGCAGAAGTAGATTGACTACCCAATTCCGGCTTAGAGGTGGATACAGAGCACTATTTGCCGGGTTAGCATGTCCCTATTTGTAGCCAAAACCACCCTCTTAACTCTGTGTCAAACACTCCCCTTCCGATAATGCCAACTATCCAGAAGAAAGTAACATATTAGAAAAAGGCTCCGAGCACAACCACTCCATGACCCATGTAACCTTAGTTCAGCAGTAGGGATCCAACGGCCAATCGTAATGGGGATTTTGAAACCTTACAGTTGTTGCAATGGGATGTGGCAGGTTTACAAGTTAAAATTAATTTTCCCTTAATGGGCAACTTTACAGACCTATTTAACATAATATTGTTGCAGAAAAGTTGGTGCCTAGAACTGCTATTTGGATTGGGTTACACAAATTACAGCTATGAAGAATCCCCATGCAGAGCGGGTCGTACTTCAGGCGGAATTCTAATTTGGGTTAAAATAACCCTAAACTGAGCAATTAAAAATTGGTGATGGACAGCCGCTGAACTTAAGTATTCCAGAATACGCTTAACCCTTGGGAAGAACAAAAAATCACTGAAATAGCAAAATCTGATATTCAAATCCAAACATTCTTACACAAATCTATGATCTATTTAGCACCCTCGTAGGCACCATTGCTGAACACCGTACAATGAGAGCCCATTCTTCGAACACTATTAAGTTTAAGGCTTAAAACAAATCTGTGCACAGCGAGGGTTTAACCACCTAAGTCCACAATAGCCAAGAATAACATGTGGTCTTGATCAAGTTCCTTATCATTCACGGCCATTAAATCTTACGACGAGAGGGGATTAGAGAGGCTAGATCTAGATACAAACAGTGTCCATTTCCAGGCATAATTGGCTAGATCTAATTTGATCTGACCTTCTGGAAGCATTGAAAAGAAAAGACACATTTACTCTTTGGCACATCATAACCCATGGCAGCGTTATAATTCCTAGCCCACTCAAGTATTTTATACAACCACATGGATAGGGAAAACACTTTGCTGATTTATATTCTGACCATGAGTCTATCACGTGGATACCACCAGTGGCTGACACCACTGCTCTAGAGGACACTCATTCTCAAAATAAAATTCGACCCGTAGATCACAACATCCTTTTTTTTTCTGGAAGAGACAGTCAGAGCCACAACATTTCTACAACCCAGGAAAGCACCTGGGCCCAATAAAGGTTCTTGGGAACCTGTAAACTCTTAGATTGCAGTATGGTGCCCCTATATTATTAATCTGTCCAACAGGATTATGTCAAGGGCATATCCTTCTCGACTCCAGGTGTGCAGCAGGAATCATTAAAACACACAAGATGATGGACGGAATGTTGCACAATGGCAAAACATTCACCCCCAGTCACAGATTTGGGTTTAATCCATTGTTATTTTGCTCACCAAGCCACCCCAGTTCAGACATGGTCATATGCAAATCAGTCTTGACCATGTGCCTCATGGGAACAGTCCAGCCCGAACTGCCGAGCCAAGTCTTGCCTGGACCGGAATCAAGCATCCTAGGACCGGTTTCTGGCTATCAGCCGTCTTCAGCCAGGATAGCTTGACTCCAGTGGCTTAGTGAGCACAGGACCCACGTCTGGGCATACTCTTCCCACATAGGGTGAACAGTAAAACACAAGCTATCCTGGCTGAAGATGGCTGATAGCCAGAAACCGGTCCTAGGATGCTTGATTCAGGTCCAGGCAAGACTTGGCTTGGCAGTTTGTCCTGGACTGTTCCCATGAGGCACAGGGACAAGACTGATTTGCATATGGCCATGTCTGAACTGGGGTGGCTTGGTGAGCAATATAACGATGGATTAAACCCAGATCTCTGACTGGGGGTGAATGTTTTGCCATTGTGCAACATTCCGTCAATCATCTTGTCTGTTTTGCTGTTCACCCTATGTGGGAAGGGTATGCCCAGACGTGTGTCCCGTGCTCACTAAGCCACTGGAGCCAAGCCATCCTGGCTGAAGACGACTGATAGCCAGAAACCGGTCCTAGGATGCTGGATTCCAGTCCAGGCAAGACTTGGCTTGGCAGTTCGGGCTGGACTGTTCCCATGAGGCACAGGGTCAAGACTGATTTGCATATGGCCATGTTTGAACTGCGGTGGCTTGGTGTGCAAAATAACGATGGATTAAACCCAGATCTGTGACTGGGGTGAATGGTTTGCCATTGTGCAACATTCCGTCCATCATCTTGTGTGTTTTGCTGTTCACCATATGTGGGAAGGGTATGCCCAGACTTGGGTCCCGTGCTCACTAAGCCACTGGAGTCAAGCCATCCTGGCTGAAGACGACTGATAGCCAGAAACCGGTCCTAGGATGCTTGATTCCGGTCCAGGCAAGACTTGGCTTGGCAGTTCGGGCTGGACTGTTCCCATGAGGCACAGGGTCAAGACTGAGTTGCATATGGCCATGTCTGAACTGGGGTGGCTAGGTGAGCAAAATAACGATGGATTAAACCCAGATCTGTGTTATGTTATGTTATGTTATGGATACTTATATCGCGCATGAATCACCGGGGGGCATCTCAGCGCTTACCTCAGTCATACCTAGAGAGCGAAGTAAAACAGGAGCAATAATGGGAAAGCTAGTTCAGATGGGCTTTAAGGTGTTTCCTAAAGACATAGTAAGATGGAATTCCTCGCAGGGCCACAGGCAAACTATTCCAATATTTGGGAGCTAAATAGGAAAAGGCCCTGCCCCCTGACCTGCTACGCTTAATGCGTGGCACTTGAAGCAAATGCAGCGAGTGAGATCTCAGAGCACGGGTGGGTCGGTATCTCTCCACTTTCTTTTGCAAATACACTGGACCTAAGCCCTGAAGCGCAGAGAAGGTCAGACAGCAGACCTTAAAGAAGAACCTTTGTTTAATTGGTAACCAGTGAAGGGATTTCAGCAGAGGCAGTGATGGTGTTCCAGCTGGTTTATTTAAAACCAGTCTGGCGGCAGTGTTCTGAATGACCTGCATCTTTCTTAGATGAGATACTCCGACCTCGGCTAGCAGGGCATTGCCATAATCTAGCCGGCTAATGATTGTTGCTTGGGTGAGCGTCCTTCGATGCGTCATGGGAATAAAGGGAAGAATTTTCCGCAACAGCTTTAGTCTGAAATAGCAAGCCCCAGCTATAGAGGAAATATGGTCTAGCATTGAAAGAGACTGGTCCAGTTTAATGCCCAGATTGTTCACCCTTTGTGCCGGCACTGGAGGGACGCCAAATTGGGTGGGCCACCAGTCCGAGGACCAAGCCTCTTCAGCCTTGCCCAGGAACATCACTCCTGTCTTACTTGGATTGAGCTGAAGACAGTTTTTTTCCATCCAGTTGGAGATCTCCAGCATTCCTGTACAGAAGCGGCATCTATCGGCCTCTCTATCTGGTCCACATTTAAACACCAGTTGGGTGTCGTCGGCGTAAGACAGCGTTTCAAACCCCAGGGCTTCCACCACCTTAGCCAAAGGTGCCATATAGATGTGCAGAAAGCTCTGCAGCCACTTGAGGGCTAGTCCCTGGATACCAGCCGAACTCAACCTCTCCACGAGCCTCGTGTGGGAGATGGTATCAAAAGCAGCGGAGAGGTCGAGCAGGACCAGGATTGCCGAGCCTCCTGCGTCCATGGTCATCCTCAAGGAGTCCGTCACGGCCAGAAGGGTAGTTTCAGTACTGTGACTGGGGGTGAATGGTTTGCCATTGTGCAACATTCCGTCCATCATCTTGTGTGTTTTGCTGTATACCCTATGTGAGAAGGGTATGCCAGATGTGGGTCCCATGCTCACTAAGCCACTGGAGTCAAGCTATCCTGGCTGAAGACGGCTGATAGCCAGAAACCGGTTCTAGGATGCTTGATTCTGGTCCAGGGAAGACATGGATTGGCAGTTCGGGCTGGACTGTTCCCATGAGGCACAGGGTCAAGACTGATTTGCATAAGGCCATGTCTGAACTGGGGTGGCTTGGTGAGCAAAATAACGATGGATTAAACCCAGATCTGTGACTAGGGGTGAATGTTTTGCCTTTGTGCAACATTCCGTCCATCATCTTGTGTGTTTTGCTGTTCACCCTATGTGGGAAGGGTATGCCCAGATGTGGGTCCCATGCACACTAAGCCACTGGAGTCAAGCTATCCTGGCTGAGGACGGCTGATAGCCAGAAACCGGTCCTAGGATGCTTGATTCTGGTCCAGGGAAGACATGGCTTGGCATTTCAGCTGGACTGTTCCCATGAGGCACAGGGTCAAGACTGATTTGCATAGGGCCATGTCTGAACTCTGGTGGCTTAGTGAGCAAAATAACGATGGATTAAACCCAGATCTGTGACTGGGGGTGAATGTTTTGCCATTGTGCTACATTCCGTCCATCATCTTTTGTATTTTACAGCAAGAATCATTCCCATTTTTTGAGAAGGGTGATATGAATTTGCAGTGTATTTATCTTCCCCATCAGTATGATCGACAATCTGCAGAAAGTATTCCGTCGTCAAACACTTGATAAACTATTGGACTGGATGACCAAATCCCAGATACTCTCTTCCCTGTAAGCAGGCTACCATTTTAAAGTTAATAAAATAGACCAAATATTCCCCTTGACCCCGATCATGTTGAAATACCGGAGGCTTACAAAAGATCATTTGTATGTGGTATGTATAAGCCTGAGAGTGGCGTTCATTCTTGTTCCTTGGCAACATCTGTTTTTCCACCTTCAGGTCAATAGATATTCCTTCATATTTACTAAATATCCTTATAAGACTAAATGAAGATAATTACGTACAAGTGCGTTGGGGTAGAAAAGGAGAGTTCATGGATCGCATTCCTATTGGCAAAGTGGTACGATCGGGATGTGTACTTGCCCTTACTCAGTTTTCTTTAAATGAAAATGATGTTATAAGCTAACTCATTGGATGCATACACCTTTTGGTTAACAGCCGAACGCGCTAACAGATTGCGCCACAGAGACAAGTTGGATGCATACACAACTATATTGAATTAGAGGGGACATCAATTCCAGCTCTTATTCGTGGACGACACACATCAGATTTTTGTAACCCCAGTGGGATTGGAGAATTTTTTAAACAAATTCACTGAGTTCTGGGACCTTCGCAGTATGTAGATGGACACATTCAAACCCAAGTATATGGTTTTCTACCAACATAAAAGCTACAGATGTAGGCTTGTGATGAAGAACACTTGTCTTCAAAAGGTAGATAGTTTTAACTAACTTACAATTAGGGTTGATAACATGCATATTTGGAAATCACACATACAAAAAAGTGGAGCAATATTGTTACACAGATCTCCGGCAGTTGTCAAAAAAATATAAAACCACCACATCAATATCAGTATTGCTGGTAATTAAGGGCTATCCTGCCAAGGCGCAAAGCACATCACACTATGGGGCAGACATTTGGGAAGCAAGAAACATCAAAGATCTAACATGCAATGGCCCTCTAAGATTACTTTTTGATTTGCCCCAAAGCATTCTCATTATGCCGTTATGTTTCGATATAGGGCTTAAGAGGATTGAGATCTAGCTGCTCTTAAACCCCTTATTTTTGTACCAGTATATGGTCAACCCTTAAGGTGATGTCATATAGAAAGAGCCTTGAAGAGATTGTGAATATCGATAAGGCACACTCTATATATACCTTGGAGTCGCCATATAAAATCCTGGTACGAGGCTATCAGGCAGGATAATTTTGGAAAAATCCCATAACCATTAAAAGGGGCACCTGGGACCTAAAAATATACTTTTTGGAGCCATTTGATAGAACAATACAATATGAATACAAAAGACAACAGCTTAACAGACAGTTTCTTGAATCATAAACCTGCCTCTGCTTTTTCCCCATATGCATGACAACGTTCCATTTCAAGCTAGACCATAGTATATTCAGCCTGCGTTTGATGTACAATCAACCATCAGGTTTACTTGTAAGTGGAAGCAATGCATTAGTGATCAAGGCATTTGGCCCTTCTGCAAACTCACAATCGAGGACACAGATCATCTTCTATTATTCTCTGGGTAGAAGGAAGTTGATTAGACCTTTATGCCTGAACTTGGGCTTTAAACATTATCATACTGCTTCCATGACATTTCAAACAGACACAAGCCTAGTTGTTGTTTTCATCATTAGCAATGCTGTCTGGCTCCAAATGAAGCAGTTGGGGCTTTAACCCTGACATATGGCCTACTGAATAATAGATTTATCGCTTCACTGATCCTAGCTCTGTATAGACCCATATTCCACCTTTGATTCCATTTACACTTTCAAGTTTGTATGGCTATACAGAACTGCTTAGATTTTGGATGGTGCACCACACTGAAGCTGTGTGGTGTACAAATGAACCGTAATAGAAGCTAAAACTGCGTAAGAAGACTTAATAGTTTGACAAACATTTTGTATATACACATTATGTATTTCATATTCTTTTTACTTATATCAATTCTTTATTGTATATTATTTTTATGCAACTTATGGGGTTTGCCCCCGAAATAAACTAATGAGGGTGATGAATTAAAAACAATTGTGTAGGGCACTATGTTGGTATGAAATCTCCAAGTTGTGACCTGGCAGTCCAGCTTAACTATCCATTTTTAGGTAGTGTCAAAACTGACTTACCCTTTGATGGTCCCGCTTTGTAGTAGGACAAGGAACAAAACAGAAAATCACAAAAAAACTGGCAAGCAGCTTGAGTATTTACCAGCGGCACAGATCAATTCTCATATTGCATACCTTACTTTCCATCTTTCTCAGTGGCTGTGGGAAATCAGTGATAAAGGACCTTTCAGAGGCTTTTTCACAGAAGCGGTACATGCTTCCCAATCTAAACAACTCCACTCAGATCACTGCTGTGTTGTTGCAGAATTGTATAAACCACTGTATCCACTGTGGGGAGTCCCCTGCAAGGTTTTCCCAGAGGGCTGAAGACCTGAACTTAGGTGAGAAGCAAACAACATACACAACTGCTTTAGAACTACAGACACTGCTGGAATTGCATTCTGCATAAGCTTGAAAATCCTCATGAGATAAAGCGATTTTCCAACCCCCACCAGTTTCTGTGAATACAATTGGGACAAGTTTATTTACTGGAAATTCCTTGTAAATGTTATTAGAAGCAGTCTATATTTTTGAACAACTGATAGCTGGACAAACCATTTTCGCCAATTGATTGCCTATGGTGATTTTAGTTTTTTTGTTCTTTTGTGAATCGTTTTTTACTTAACCTCTGTGTGGACAATATAGGTTCTTTGTTTATTACTTTAGTGTTCAATCAATCAATCAATGCATTTATAGAGCGCGCTACTCACCCGGGAGGGTCTCAAGCGCTGGGGGGGGGGGCTCTGCGGATGCGCGGTACGGTGGCGAGGGCGTGGCTGGTTGATCGAAGCTGGCGGGCGGGCGTGTAGAAGGTCATGCGGTCGTTGAAGTACTTGGGGCCCAGGTCGTGGAGAGCCTTGTGTGCGTGGGTCAGGAGTCTGAACGTGATTCTCTTTTTGACGGGGAGCCAGTGCAGGTCTCTCAGGTGTCCGGTGATGTGGCTGTGTCGGGGGATGTTCAGGATGAGTCGTGCGGATGCGTTCTGGATGCGCTGGAGTCTTTTTTTAAGTTTGGCTGTGGTTCCGGCGTAGAGGGTGTTCCCGTAGTCCAGTCGGCTGGTGACGAGTGCCTGGGTGACGGTCTTCCTGGTTTCGGTCGGGATCCATCTGAAGATCTTGCGGAGCATGCGCAGGGTGTTGAAGCACGAGGATGAGACGGCGTTGACTTGTCTGGTCATCGATAGGGAGGAGTCCAGGATGAAGCCCAGGTTGCGTGCGTGGTCCGTTGGTTTGGGAGTGGTGCTCAGGGCCGGGGGCCACCAGGAGTCGTCCCAGGCGGAGGGGGATGATCCCAGGATGAGGACTTCCGTCTTGTCTGAGTTCAGTTTAAGGCGGCTGCTCCTCATCCAGTCGGCGACGTTTTTCATCCCTTCGTGTAGGTTGGCCTTGGCGGTGGTGGGGTCGTTGGTGAGGGAAAGGATCAGCTGGGTGTCGTCGGCGTAGGAGATGATGTTGAGGTTGTGTTGGCGTGCGATGGCTGCGAGGGGGCTCATGTAGAGTGTTGATCCACTGATTTAAAACATCACAATGACACACATCTGTTAAAACTGCTTTGTTGGTCAGGAAAAGCAACCAAAGGGCTTGGTCTGATCTCTGCAAAGAGGAATATTACAGTACAATAGAAAGCGTCATACCCTCCAGACAAGGCAGCATGTTTGCAAGGAATAGACTACTGCACTTGAACCAAGAACTTGATATAAAACAATTGGAAATGCACACAGAATGCAACAATAAATGGGGAATGTGAATGAGGTACTAGCTATTCAATCATACATTCATCAAGGAAGATGAGTATGCATTATCCTTTAATCACCAACATTGTCTGTGAAATGAACTAAAACAGATGAGAATAAATGTACATCCTTCTTTGCCATTGGTGTTCTTTGCTATGGAAGAACACACAAATGAAACCACAATAAAAAGATTCTTAAAAATAAAGTGTTAAAACCTCAATTAATTGGGTTTTGTTATGTCCACCAACACAAATATGGTGCAACAATTTAAAGCAAAACTGACTTTAACCATTTAAAACATTAAAGCCACAATCTGTAACCTAAATATATTTTTCCAGATTGAGATATGTTCTCAATAAAAATCAGGTGTAATCTGTTTTGCTGTGGAGAAGTGGCTCTTCAGGTAGCTTCTTTGTGGGGGGCTTTGCGATTTTTTTTTAGATGCAGGTCTGGCTCTCCAGGCTGGGAACATTTTCACAGTTCAGAAATGGCAGCCCTGAGTTGTGCCTTATTGAACCTGCGTAATGCTGTCTTAGTGCCTGTATCATACAAAATGTATTATGGTAACCAGGACCAAACCTGCAAGAAATCCTCTCAAATAATTATAAAAAAGTCCTTATTGCTCAAAATATATTCAAATTCTCAAAGAAAGCTTCAACAATTGAGGTGATCTTGGCTTCAAAGTCTCCTGTTAACCAGAATACAGACCAAAATGGCACCCAATAGTTACACTTTTAAAAAAACACTCCAGGGTTCCATCGTGTTTCGAAGCAAATCGTGCTTTTGTAGGAAGTGGGAGCCTAAATCAACAGGTTGTAGTAGATATTTTAGCAGTTTGAGGAATACAAGTGAGATGTTTCCTCAAATTCAATAAAGCGCTATATTTCCATGTTACACATTCTGATCTTTAAATAGATAAACAAGGCAAAATAAATACCTTTTCCGAAAAGCTTTCTGAAGGTTTACTTTTTCCTTAACTAATAGCAAGGCTTAGATGTGGATGATGCCCATTTGAGAAAAAAAGCACCTTAACACAATCACTGACCATGGAATTCTGGTAACAAGACTATTTTTACCTGTACCCATGGTTCCCTCTGTTATTTTAGCTGTCAAAAACATGTATTTAGTTGGCAATTATGTTTTTACAATACTAGTTTTTTTCTTTTTAACTGAAAGTTGAATGGGATACTTATGTTTACCCCTCTTTTATCCATTCCTTTTCCATTTTTAGGTCTGGCCTAGAGAAAGCTTTAATATTCTTGCTAGTCTCCCATAATCAAAATAAATACTAAGTAAAATAATAATATGCAATTATATTATTTTTAATATATCATTTTTAGCAAAGATATAAGGCTGCCTGATTGAGGTGGAAGAAATGCGTTTATTACCTGTAACTGCAGTTATCCAGTATTGGTATCTTTCATAGATTCACATGCCTGAATCATTCTCCGTTGTCCGGGTGGGAGTCCCCGGTACATAAATAAAGTAATGTCACATAGACAAATATATATAGTAATGGGCCAGAGGCCTCTCATTAGTAACATATCCATGTCCTTTTGTGAAAAGGACCAAACTATGGTCAAGAGCCAATCAGCTACCACCACCCTCTAGAACCTTCCTGGAAGGAGCCCTAGTCCCTCAGATTTTCGTAAGCACAGTGCTAAGTAGTATACTACTGTGAAAAACTAAGATGAGCCCTTCCAGGGGAGGTGGGTGGATTGCATGTGAATCTATGAAAGATACCGATACTGGATAACTGCAGTTACAGGTAAGTAACGCATTTCTTATCCAGTATTAGGGGTATCTTTCATAGATTCACAAACCTGAATCAGAGTAGCGAGCAATAACAAGCACATTTCGAATGGTACAACATGAAATCTCACTAGATAATAACATATCGATTGTGAAATGCAAAAGGTACCAAAATGCAATAGAAGAGAGAAATGTGCAAGTAGACAGTAGGAAGGTGGGATGAAAAAGAAGGCTCACCTCTAGTGAAATAGATTACGGAGCACAGATTGTCCCAATGCTGCATCTTTCATAAGTTCAGAATCCAAGCAGTAGTGCCTGGTGAACGTATGCAGCGTCTTCCATGTTGCCGCTCTGCAGATGTCAATGGTGGGCACTCCCGCAAAGAGCGCCATGGAGGTTGAGGCTGCTCTAGTGGAATGATCTAATCAATGATGAATCAATATTTGAGTAAGGAGCCACAATGATCAGTCTGCTATATGGAACTCAAAAACTATGTTATCTTGAGAAAAACCTTACACCACGGTTAAAGAAAATATATTCCTGTTTAATTTTTCTCTGTATTCATTTTTTTACAGTATTTTTTATGTCAATAAAAACACATAGGTTGCCCCAAGACAGGAGCGTGCAAAGGAAAGATGTGATCCAGAAAATGAAAACAAGTGAAGGGAGAAAGGAAAATACACAGTAGTGATTAAGAGATAGTTTGCATTATTTTACAATCAATACTGGACATAAAATTCGCCGTATTGAACACCTGGCCAACAACGTAGTTTATATTATTGTGATCAAAAACATTGTAATACATAAGCCTAAATATCCTCAGTTTTGCACTGTATACAATGCTAACGAACAATTGGTCCAAGGTATGTGTATTGGAGGTGTCGACGTTTCGACTCGACTTATTCCCAACCGGTGAGTTGGACCTGGGGATTGCGAGTCTTCATCAGGACTAAGAGCAAACGAGGCAACCAAGGGATATTGAATAACCCTAAAAAAGAGGAATTGAGGAAATTACTATCCGTGGTGAAGATTGGAGCCTATCCCCCACATGGGTTATGGCAGTTTCTCTTACCCTTCGTGATAGAGCAAGCGATGTAGGTAGATCCGAGTTTACCACATCTCAACAGGTATCCTGTAGAGACAAATTGAAATCCAGATTGTATCTAGATCAACTAGTATGCAATTCGCCAATAATTACTACTGTGGCAAAGGCATCATGTTACCTTGAGTTCATATCTTTGTCCATGTCAGGGGGACGCTACTTCATATATGACATGGTGAACGGGTACCTAGAATTAAAGTGACATCAGTATACCATGTACAAACTAACTGATAGGTACCAATATATTCCCATACGGGGAGGTGTCAATTACCTTATTGCTGTGAAATCAATCAATGCACCCATGTCGGTAATTTGCGAACTTCCACTTCGGGATTCAGAAACGCTATAGAAATGACAATAAATCGTCATTCATTATATGCCACTAGTGCCACTATGTTGGATTTTACAAGATTCATTAAAGTACAATGGTCAAGAAACTTAAAAAACTTGAAAAGCTTACCTGGATTAAAATGTACTATTTTCCAGGTAAGCAATAGCAGAGATACTCCTACTCATTTTTTGAAAGGAGCTGTGTTGAGGGATACACAAAAAAAAAAAGTATCCCTGACACTAGCTTGCCTGGACATCCGGAAGCACCGTGAGGCTCGGATGTATACGATGATTTCACCAAAATAGCGGGTAGGTGTGGACCCTCTTAAAAACTTTTGGTCACCTTACACACAACCACGCTTGTACTCCGAGCAAGACCTGAATTCAAAGATTTTTTTTTTCTTTGTGTCTCCCTCAACACAGCTCCTTTCAAAAAAATGAGTAGGAGTATCTCTGCCATTGCTTACCTGGAAAATAGTACATTTTAATCCAGGTAAGCTTTTCAAGTTTTTTAAGTTTCTTGACCATTGTACTTTAATGAATCTTGTAAAATCCAACATAGTGGCATATAATGAATGACGATTTATTGTCATTTCTATAGCGTTTCTGAATCCCGAAGTGGAAGTTCGCAAATTACCGACTTGGGTGCATTGATTGATTTCACAGCAATAAGGTAATTGACACCTCCCCGTATGGGAATATATTGGTACCTATCAGTTAGTTTGTACATGGTATACTGATGTCACTTTAATTCTAGGTACCCGTTCACCATGTCATATATGAAGTAGCGTCCCCCTGACATGGACAAAGATATGAACTCAAGGTAACATGATGCCTTTGCCACAGTAGTAATTATTGGCGAATTGCATACTAGTTGATCTAGATACAATCTGGATTTCAATTTCTCTCTACAGGATACCTGTTGAGATGTGGTAAACTCGGATCTACCTACATCGCTTGCTCTATCACGAAGGGTAAGAGAAACTGCCATACCCCATGTGGGGGATAGGCTCCAATCTTCACCACGGATAGTAATTTCCTCAATTCCTCTTTTTTAGGGTTATTCAATATCCCTTGGTTGCCTCGTTTGCTCTTAGTCCTGATGAAGACTCGCAATCCCCAGGTCCAACTCACCGGTTGGGAATAAGTTGAGTCGAAACGTCGACACCTCCAATACACATACCTTGGACCAATTGTTCGTTAGCATTGTATACAGTGCAAAACTGAGGATATTTAGGCTTATGTATTACAATGTTTTTGATCACAATAATATAAACTACGTTGTTGGCCAGGTGTTCAATACGGCGAATTTTATTTCCAGTATTGATTGTAAAATAATGCAAACTATCTCTTAATCACTACTGTGTATTTTCCTTTCTCCCTTCACTTGTTTTCATTTTCTGGATCACATCTTTCCTTTGCACGCTCCTGTCTTGGGGCAACCTATGTGTTTTTATTGACATAAAAAATACTGTAAAAAAATGAATACAGAGAAAAATTAAACAGGAATATATTTTCTTTAACCATGGTGTAAGGTTTTTCTCAAGATAACATAGTTTTTGAGTTCCATATAGCAGACTGATCATTGTGGCTCCTTACTCAAATATTGATTCATCATTGATTAGATCAAATATTGTAATCTATAGGTTCAGGACCACTGTTTGTTTATAATTATATTCACCCAGGTCCATACCTAATGGGCTACCCCATTCTCGTAATGGTTGCTCTAGTGGAATGAGCACGAACCTTGGAATGTAGAGGATGTCTTGCTTGCTGATGACAGAAAGCAATAGCCGCAGAGATCCAACGTGAAATGCTCTGCTTAGTCAATAGAAGACCTTTCCTAGGTCTGCTAAAGGCAACAAAGAGTTGGTTATTATTCTGAAATGTCTCTGTTCTGTGGATGTAGAACTTAAGACAGCGTTTGAGATCAAGAGAGTGGAGAGGCCTCTCTGCTGCGGAAAGTGGATTCGGGAAGAAAGACCGTAGGACTATAGGCTCATTAAGGTGAAAGTCCGATGGGACCTTTGGAATGAATTTAGGATTAGTCCTTAGAATCACTCTGCCCTGCCTGAATTGGAGGAAAGGGTCTTGAATTGAGAAGGCTTGGAGTTCTCTTACTCGTCTCGCTGAGGTAAGCGCCAGTAGAAGAGCCGTTTTCCAGGAAAGATATTTGATATCAGCTTTGTGTATTGGCTCAAAGGGATGTTTCATTAATTGTGCAAGCACTATGTTTAGATGCCAGGTAGGCAGAAAAGACCTCACCGGAGGGAATGTCCTGAACAAACCTTTAAGAAATTGTTTTATGAGTCTACTGGACCAAAGGGAAGCACCAGTTGAGGAACGTCTGAAATGAGATATGGCAGCCAGGTGAACTTTTATTGAAGCATGAGCAAGACCTGAGTTTGCCAAATGAAGAAGGTAAGGCAAAATCTGTGCAGGTGACGAAGAAAAAGGATGTATTTCCTTTAATTTGCACCACATGCAGAACCTTTTCCTTTTCAGGGAATATGTTTTGTTGGTACTGTCAGCCCGAGCCCGGGCTGGAACAGCTCTGCATTCTTGCGGGATGTCTAAGTTCTGGAATTCGCTGAACTCAGGAGCCAAGCCGATAATTTGAGAGATGCTGGATCCGGATGTTGGACTTGCCCGTGGTTTATTGGGAGGAGATTGGGGCACTGTTTCAATGGGATAGGCTGGTCCAGCGATATGAGATGAAGCTCCGTAAACCAGTGCTGGCGCGGCCAAGCTGGAGCTATCAAGATCAGGGTACAATGTTCCGCCTTCAGCTTCTGGAGGACCCTGGGAATCCGGGGAAATGGAGGAAATGCGTACGCAAAGACGTTGAACCATGCGATCGAAAATGCATTCCCTAGAGACCCCTTCTGGGGACGCCAGCATGCGTAAAGTTGGCATTTGGCGTTCTGTTTAGTTGCGAACAGATCCAGGTGAGGCCTGCCCCATCGGGAGAAGATGTGAGTGAGAAGTTGGTGGTCCAGCTTCCACTCGTGGCACACAGAGCGCGGTCTGCTCAGTGAGTCTGCCAGGACATTGTCCGTTCCAGGGACGTATTCTGCCCGAAGGGAAATGTTGTGAAGGAGTAGCCAGTTCCAAATTTTCTGAGATTCGTGAGACAACGTCAGAGAACGAGTCCCATCTTGTTTGTTTATATAGTGCATTGTGGTGGTGTTGTCTGTTCTCACAAGCACTGGTGAATGTTTGATCCGAGGCAGGAACGCTCGAAGCGCCATGTAAACTGCTCGTAACTCGAGTAGGTTTATGTGCAGTTGTCGTTCGGCAGGGGACCACTGTCCGTTGATTCTGAGTTCTTGGAGGAACGCACCCCAACCTTCCAGGGACGCATCTGTTATCACATGTGGCGAAACTGGAAGCAGGAAAAGCATACCCCGCATAAGGATGAATCCAGCACTGTAGAGCTTTCACCATGGGAGGAGTCACTTGGATTACATCGTTGAATGATCCTGTACACTGGATCCATTGAGTGGATAGCGCTTCTTGAAGATGGCGCATATGAAGACGGCAGTGTGGAACTAACAGGATGCAAGAGGACATCATCCCTAGCAGGGACTTGTAAAGGCGCACCGTGAGGGTTCTTTAGGTTTGTACACGGGCCGCCAAGGATGCCAGCTTGGATTGACGCTCCTGCGAAGGGAATGCTTTCTTTTGAGCCGTATCTAGGACAGCGCCTAGGAAAGGGAGACGCTGGTAAGGCTGAAGGACAGATTTCTCTCGATTGAGAGTAAGGCCCAAGTCGTTGAAGACAGGCGTTGGAGGACTTGGTCACGCCTGCAAAAGAAGGAGCCTTGACGAGCCAGTCGTCCAAGTATGGGAAGACTTGGTGATGTTGCCGGAGGTACGCTGCTACTGGAGACAGGCATTTTGTAAAAATGCGTGGTGCCGACTTCAGGCCGAAAGGCAACACCCGAAACTGGTAGTGTTTGCCAGCCACAGCGAACCTGAGGTATTGCTTGTGATTCCTGTGGATAGGCATGTGAAAATAAGCGTGTTGAAGGTCTAGAGACACCAATGAGTCGTTCGGCTTGAGGAGTCGTAGCACCTCCTGAATTGACACCATACGGAATGACTGTTTTTTTAGATACTTGTTTAGGTCCCTCAAGTCCAATATAGGTCTCCATTTTTTCTCTTTCTTCCGAATTAAGAAGAATCTGGAATAGAACCCCTTGCCTCTCTGACCACGAGGGACTCTTTCTATAGCGCCTTTCTAGAGCATTTGTGAGAGTTCCAATTGTAGCAGATGTAAATTCTTGTGGAACATTGGGCGAGGAGGGGTTTGAGGCGGAGTTTCTATGAATTCCAGAGAGTGTCCGAAGCGAACTAGTTTGAGGACCCATCGATCGGTAGTAATCTTTCTCCAATTTTGTAGGAAAGATGTAATTCTTCCTCCAACTTTGCATGGAGGAGAAGAAGTGGAGACCTGCGGCAGAGAGAAGTCATTGTCTTCTGGCTGTGTCCTTCTTTCCTCCTCTACCACGAAAGGAAGACTTTGTGTAAGACGACTGTTGTTGCTGTCTTTGCTGATATTGGGGTTTGTACTGCTGATTTGAGTTGTACGAGGACCGGTAACTTTAAAAATAGGGTACCCAGTGCCTTCGCTGTATCGGTATCTTTTTTAATACCTTGAAGCGCCTCATCAATGTGTGCCCCAAACAGAAGTTGGCCGTCGTAAGGCATGTCGAGCACCTTAGTTTGCACTTCTGGTCGGAAAGTAGTTGCTTTGAGCCAGCCTTGTTGTCTTAGTACCGAAGCTCCAGCAAGTTGACAGAATCCTGTTTAAGTGATATCCATCGCACAATCAATCATCTCTGAGGCGGAGCGTTCGCCTTCTAAGAGAATCTTTTTAGCCTCTTCTTTTGCTTCCTCCGACAATGATCCCAAATATGGGGCGATATCAGCCCACATTTGACGGTTGTAATGTCCTAACAGTGGCATAGAGTTTGAAGCACGCACTGTCAACGCGGACATCGAAGAAAACCGCTTTCCAATATTGTCCAGTTTTCGTCCATCCTTATCCGGAGGCGCAGTTAAAGCAGCAGAAGGATTTTTCGATTTGCGCTGCGCTGCTTGAGTAATGACCGAGTCCGGCTTGGGATGGCCCATAAGGCAAGCTGGAACCGTGTCTGGAGCCCTATATTTCTTGTCCAGCCTGGGCAGAACTGGAGGCAAGGAAGATAGGTTTTGCATGATTTGAACCCCTTGGTTCCAAATGTAGTCAATGATTGGAACGGACCTAACAGCCTTTTTGAATGGTTCCTTAAAATCATAAAGGAAACAGTCTTGTTGTTTAGTGGTTATTGGAATCTTGAAACGCAAAGCCGCCCTTTCTAGGATATTATGGAATCCCCCAATGTCCTCCGGGGCGAATCGGCTTGCGCTGGCACAGGAGATGCTGGACATGGAATGACGTAATCATCCTACTCATCAGGTGAGTCCTGGAGTTCCCCTTCCTCCTGCTGTTGCGCCTCCTCTTGGTCATCTGAGGATGGTGGAGGATGTGAAGGAGCAGGATCCGGCTGAAGCACTAGAGGTGGAGGCCGAGGTAACCACTGAAGGTGGTGGAGGTGTAGAGGGAAACCTTTGTTTGTAGTCCGCAATCAAGAACTGCAGATCCGTGACTATTGATGGGGGTAGACATACCATAGGTTGAGGAGGAAGAGGAGGCTGGAATTCCTCTTGGTAATCTTCTTGTTGGTCCTGTTCTTGCTCTTCATAGTCTGAACTCTCGTGATATTTTACATTTAGTTCAGATGGGCTAGTAGCTGTCTGGAACATAGAGCCCTCATCCGAGTCTTCGTCGTCCAGAAGATGCGCAGGTGGTAAAGCCTGGACTCTCCTCGGAGAGGTTAAATCCGGTGTCAGAGTGCGCTTAGTAATTTTTAAGTGAACATACGCACTTTTTAAGGTAGGTGCCTGTGTCGTCGTCGAGCCTGTCGACGGGGTGGTCATCGACTGAGGGACGTCGACGATGATCCAGATGGTATAGTCGACGATGTCATCGTCGACTGTTGCGGCGTCGACAGTGATTTCTTCGGCGGCGGCCTCGTCGACGTTGGCGTCCACGTCGATTGAGCTTTCGTAGACGACGATGGAGCTTTCGTTGACGACGATGGAGCTTTCGTCGACGACGGCGTCAACGACGATTTCTTTACAGATATAATAGATGAAACTGACCTACCCGTCGACGACGAGGATGTTGTCGACGTGGATAATGAAGATGACGCCACAGTAGTGAAGATGGTCGCTGTCTACGCTGTCACAGGCAGAGCTGATGATGTTGTGAAGGGTTTCTTGAAGGTAGAAGCAGAGTCCTGAGGAGAAACCTTCACAGTCAAGGCCTTAGAATGAACCTATGAAGACTTCAGCGTCTTCTTTTGAGGTGGCTCCGAAGATGGTCCTGGGGATGTCATTCTAGGCCTTTTAGGAGAGGAATGTGTGCTCCTAAAGGAACACTCACTCTCAGCAGAAGAGACTGCCTGGTCCTTATCTTTCAGTCTCTGAAGCCATATCAACAGGCGCCCCTCTCTGTCCTTGAGGGTCTTTGCTGAAAAAGTCCGGCAGACTTTACAATCCTTAGCAGAGTGGTCAGGGTAGAGACAATAAAGGCAATCCTAATGTTTGTCATCTACATGAAGCCTCTTCTTGCTGCAAGAGGCACAAGGTCTAAAAAGTCCTTTTTTAGGAGTATCAGCCATGGTAAATTGACAACCTCACACAAATAAAGAATTTCTGTGAGAAAAGTACGGGAAAATCCAGAGAAATAAGGAAAACGGAGCAGAGCTCAGTGGAGACTCCCTTAGCACGACGTGCAGTAGAACATCTGAGGGACTAGGGCTCCTTCCAGGAAGGTTCTAGAGGGTGGTGATAGCTGATTGGCTCTTGGCCAAAGTTTGGTCCTTTTCACAAAAGGACATGGATATGTTACTAATGAGAGGCCTCTGGCCCATTACTATATATATATATATATGTCTATGAGACATTACTTTATTTATGTACCGGGGACTCCAAACCCCCACGACTGGGAAGGATTCAGGCATGTGAATCTATGAAAGATACCCCTAATACTGGAAAAGCATGTTTACTTTTTTTCTTCTTCTTTTTATACTTGTAGCATTGGCTTGCAACAAAATGTAACCATCTCACCAGCTTGCCGAGGCCCACGTTTTGCTTATGCTCTGCAATTTTGTAATACAACCGTGCCATTACAATTTCAAACCTTTTCACTGTTCATGTAGCATACTTGAAGCCTATTTATTGTAACACTATTATATAAGAAGTTTTCCTTTTTTCTGCCAAACTATGGTAGCATACGCACCAAAGAAGAAGTCACTGAATATCAAGGAGTCAACACACTGCCAATTTATTTTTGCTTTAATGTTTAATTTGGCATTTTTCTAAATAGTGCTTTCTGAAGATGGCCAAAACGCTTGATTGGTACTCCAAGAAGAAATCCTACTTTAAACCTCATCATAGGTGTACATGGAAACAAGACTCCAAGTCCTAGAATACTAACACCTGTGTCTCCCTTCAAAATGAAACAAATTTCTTTAGGAATCCAGAGGGCCTGGCAAGAAACCTCAGGACTTACATTTGAAAACAGTCTGTATATTCAAAGATCATAATTCACTGTGCTGCAGGATTGATTATTACTATCATGATTATTACTACTCTCTGTATAGTGCAGGATATACATCAAACTGATCTGTTGGCGATTACTCAGCAAATAAGAAAGACCAGGTACAGCAGTGTCGAACTGAGAAGTTAGAGCTTAAATGGTTATGTTTTTTTGGGATCATAAACCAAATTACCCGGAACAATAATTGCGAGATAATATTAAATGGATATAGGATACTTCCTCTCTAGTAAAGCCGCATCACACAAGGTATCCGACAACCTTAGTTTATCTGTCATGAATTTTCAGATTACCAATGGCACTATATTTTTTTTTATTGGACCCTCACACACACTACTGGTGTCATGCTTCATCATTGGGTCTTATCCTGGTCCCTATAAACCACGATAGGCTTGACCATATTCCAGGGAGTCAGTTAGATATGTGTCACAACTGGGATAGTGATAAAAAATACATTAAGGTCACCACAATACCCCTTTTTTAGGAGACTTTGGTATGGTTTAAATATATTATAGATGTCCGTTGAAAGCGAAGTGCCGGATTCTGAGTTTGGCGGTCCATCGGACTGCTGAACCAGTGATAGAGGTGCAGTGGTGGTTGGGGACCGCCGTATTACGAGGACATCGGTTTAACAGTGAGTGGACCAACGCAGCCTCCAGGGATCCATGATCCCTGGTGCAGCGGTCTTCAGGCGACAATATGCTTGGCGGTGCCACTGCAGCATCGCAAAGCATATTACAAGTTTACTCACTGCGAACCAAACCACCGGGAGGGAGGGGGCGGGGGGACAGACTGCATTTGTTAGGGTGGCGGTGAGGAAACACAAAGAAGGCCCCCGGGTTCCTCAAGGCACAAGGGATGCATGCAGGATGGGCACATGGTGTGCCCCACTGTGTGCATGCACCCCATACCTGCACCTCATGAACTTCACAGTCCATGCCATGCAGGTAAGGCTTTGACATCCCCATTGCAGCGCCTTTATGAAAGGCTCTGCCTTTGGGAATGCCAAAGGACCGCCCGCCAGACCAGGAGAAAACTTCTAATAGGGCAGCTGGCGGGCAAGTTTGACAGTGCGGAAGCAGGGTGGTGGCATGCCAAACTCTTAATCAGGCCTTAAGTGTCTTCACACGCTAATCCTCAGAGATTGCCTACAGCAACCTGAGCACAGAACACCTTGCACATTGGCGTGCTCTTGTTTTCTGTTCACAAACTGTATGGGTGCGATTTGAAGAACACAGGATAACCTTGTGTGTATTGTGGCTTCTACTAAAAAATAATTTGATTATTGCAGATTAGGATTTATCAAGGAAGGCTGATCAAATGCTAGGCTTTAGAGTATGTTTAGCTACACCAATGCGGATAGCTGGGTAAAGTCCATTTCTTTGCATACATGGCTATCATTTTTCTCAGAAACAGACATTCTGGAGCACAAATAATCAGGGAATTGTGCTGATTTTCCATCAGCTTGAAGTATTTCTTAGTCTTACTCAGCTCTTTTGCTATTTCAAACTGCCATTTCTTTTTCGGCACCCCATGTCTGCCCTTTTCACTGAATGTGTGTTTCCGAGTTTCGCCCATGCTGGAATCTTAACTTTTCTTGAATGTCTCACTACTGGAGTTCCGTTATCCCCAGTTTATGCTACGTCGCCTTGGGCCCTTCTCTACCTCACAAATGTCGATTATGGTAGTTGCCTTACTGCTATCACATTTAATATCTATGTTGCCCCTTTCTGCTTTGTATGCTGACCCACTGTCCAGATTCTGAAAATGGATTGCCAAGACATCACAGAGGAGACAGGAGGAAACACAAATCAAAGCTGCAAAACATATATAAAAAGAAAGACACTGCAAAGCATAATAACAAATCACCTGTTGTGTAGCTGGTTGTTTTTGTTACTGATTCCTGGGCTTCGGATATGGCCTTCAATATCAAATTCTTATTGGCCTGTTTGTAAGGTGGTAACGTAGGTCTAAAAATGTAAATATGTAAAAGACTTAAGATTAATCAAAATTATTTCTCAAAGTAAGGGTGATATGACGGTCTTTGAACAAACATTAATGGTATATTTGGCCTGTTTCTTCATTCTCTGTGCTGGGTCTTACTAAGAGAGAGATTTGAAACATTTACAATTTGGAGGAAGTTTTATCCAAATCACTGTTGGCATGGTCGACAGGAAGAACATGGTTATCAGACTACTAAATAGGCTGCAAAAAAAAGTTACTTACCTTAAGTAACCTTCTTTCTGATGAATACATAGTCTCCTCAAATAAATTATTTTATTAACCCCTTCACCAGTAACAAGACTGAATCCAGAATGGTTTCCAGCAATACTGTCTGACCGGCAACAGGGATGCAATCGGGTGCAGTTTCATGTTCCATCAAAGTAATACAAAAGTTCCCCAAAAGTCACCATAGGTGGTAATGACTTTAGTACCACCGTTGTTTTTCTGGCACCAGCACACATTTGTGGGATGCTGCAGGCAGAGGCAAACTAAAAAAAACAAATAAACAAGAATAGCTAGTAGGTCTCGCCTTTAGGACCTTATAAGTATTTAGTTATGCAGCAGGTCCCAAAGGCGAGAATTATTGGCTATGCCAATGCTTGTTGTTATATCTGGGCACGTTGAGAGGTTAGGGGGCTGGGTCTCGAGGTGAAATAACCCACCAAGCTATCTGCGTCGAAGGCTGGATTCTTTACAATGCAGAGGTAAGGAAGTGACTTTCCCCTGGCTACGAAAGAGGAGGAGGAAGACGACAAGCTGACACAGCAATGCATGAAAAGGTTTTTTCTTCAAGACAGGGTGTTGAGAGAGAGAGGGGTCGGTGAGTCTCTGACAAATGCCACAGTTCAGGAGAGAAGATGGATAGGCGGGCGGAGAGACGGGAGGACGAGAGAACAGGGGAGGCAAGAGTAACGTAGGGTATACAAAGAGAGATAGAGAAGGGGGCAGAGAGAGTAGAGCCACGAAGAAAAATAAACAGAGAGGCAAAATTGAAATTGAAAAGGAAAGTAGGGCAGAACGAGAAAAGAGAAAAGTGCGTGGACGCCAAAAGTAAGGTGAGAAAGATGAAAATTTCAACATGAAAAAGTCTCCAGGCACCTGGTCATGCCCGAGAGTGCCACTGTTGAGCTGTGCATGGCTCGCGCAGTGGCAATGCAGCCCACAACCTTCCAGCATCGGTGAGGAGGAGTGACGCGACAGACGGTTTTGTTTTTTAGTTTGTTTTTTTAAGGCTGCTGCTACTTGGAGGATTTCTACTGGGCATACACACAGCATGTTTAATGGCAAAGGCAACCTTACAGTATTGTTTTTTATAACACATTCACTAACATTAACTAGGATAGTCGAGCTTACAGCACGCATTGTTAGTTTAGTTGCTGTTATTGCAGAGGCCCATGGAAATAGTAAAACACATATTTCGTTTTACACAGCGTTACTAGAGAACCGAAATGGATTTCACACACTTCTAAACAAAGGTGATTATCATGCCCTCAAATGGGATGCAGCATGTTTCCTTAAGTGAATGCTGTTTTTGGATAGCTGCAGCCGATGTATTTTGGTGCTGAACAACCAAGGGCTGAATCCAGTTGGTTGAGTCACGCATTCTTGAGCCGTAATGTGCTCTGGATGTTGTCTTGACCCTTTGCACCTCTCCCCTTAGTTATGATGCACATGATAGGGCTAAAGAAAAGGTGGCATTGCTCTATAGAACAATAAGGTTTTATGTTTACATCGTGTCCATTTTAAGGAATTCAGCCAGAAGTGTGTAGACATTCACGGCACCAACCACAACAGGAAGGGTCATACACAAGGTCAGAGATAACCCTTGAGGACTCAAATATATTTGATTGCAGCACTGACAAAATATATGAGAATGATGCTTTATGTATAAAGGAAACAAAATGGTCTACCGTGAACGATTGTATGTATAGATAAGTGCGAACTTCGCTTGAGAGAACAGCTTAACCATGTAATGTGATTCTATATCACCTGTGAGGGACTCTGCAAACACAAACCACGAAGCAAACAAGTTAAACACATGCGCGCGCGCCTCGAGCTCAAAGTTAAACAAGAAGCGCGAGCAAAAAGTGAGTGTCCGGGAGAGAAGCACGCGCTTGGGAGAGCAGTCTGCTAATTTTCAAAGCACATACTCGTGCACTCCCGCAAGCTGTTTGCCGCCACAAGTATGTGCTTTGAAAAAGAACTGGTTGGCTTTTTAAAACCACACTCACTGAATGTCTCGCCAGAGCAGCGCATGCGCTGGCTCAGGCGAGACCTAAAAAGCAATCAAGCCATGAAGAGAGCTGGCAGGAGGGAGGGCTGCATGGCAAGTACTCTATAGAAAACTACCTTTCCGCCGAAATGAAATGAGAATCCAAGCAGAGGAAGTCTTAAGTTCTGTCTGCTTGTATCAGCCCCCCTTCAATCCTTCATGGTTTTGCTTCTGGTGTCTTGCATGCTTTCAGGGAGGGTACACTAGGGCAGATGAAAGTTGTGGTAGCAGCAGGAGGTTGTTGTTGCTAGGTACCTGGCTAGTCAGTAGGAGTTTGGTGTTTTCGCCGCTGGCAAAACAGAAGCAAGAAATCTCCTTTTTCCTGTTGTTGCATAGGTAGGCTTGCAAATGGAGCCCATCATAAGGGCTGAAGATGCCGGTACCAATGACCAAGTAGTTACATAGGGCACATGTTCTCTATGCAAAGAAAATAGCTATCTTAGCTTACTGAATGGGCTGCATCTGTGCCTGTGTTCGGAGTATAGTTTTCCATATGGAACAGGGAAAGGAAAAATAGTATGTTCACCGTTGAAAAAGACATTTGCAGAGAAACCAACAACATACGCAGCTAACAAGCTGCGCCATAAATGAACATCATATTGAACACAGCCCAGGGAGAAACTTTACAAAGGAGGACAGGTGCACAGCCTCTTCTTCCCCACCAGGTATGTTTTCCAAAAGTCCTAGTTCTCCAAATTATAGTTAAGGCTTCTGGTGTTATGGCATTTATGGTTTTTGACATCACCGCCTTCTTCTATCCATGTTTATTTTGTAGTGAGTAAAAAAATATATATATTGAAAACAGTATATTTTCACAATTATTTCACTGGCAAATTCACATTCTCAAATAGCTACCCCCTGGCTTTTAGCGATATCCATATTTTTATATGTAATACAAAAATACACATGTGAAAACATTAGCAGTGTAGTGTAGTGTAGACATGCACATGTGCAGCAATGTGGGGGCTGTATAGGTTATATAAGGAATATGTTGCTCAACCTGTAAGCATCTGTTTGTAGCATGTAGTGCAGCAGATTCACATGCTTTTTACATGCCTGCCATCTGCTATTGGATCTGGACATGAAGATGTTTTTCTTCGAAAAAAAGTTTGGACCAAAGGATATACAGGAACTCCTCCTTTAGACCACAATGCGCACGGGCACAACCTCAACCCTCATCTTCCGCACAGTGGAGTAAAGCTGAAAATGAAATCAAGCATATATAGAACATATATATGCACTGTAGCTAGTGCAAGAAAACCTATACAATCAGTCCCCACTTCTGGTGAGGAAAGAGGGTGCATTTGAACCTACAGCTCTAACAACACATGCTTAAAGGGTAAATAACATATTCCATTCGTAGCATGGGTGGTTCCAGAAACAAACTATTTGCATTGACTATTAAGTAGTGTCTTCCCAGCAGTGGCTCACGGACAGATGAAGAAGATGTTTGGAACCAAGTTCTTAACACTGTTTGGTCCACCATAGTCTGCTGTACGACAATATGTCCACATAGTAATGCTTTGTGAATGGGTGTGGTGTTGGCCATGTTGCTGCCTTACATAATTCAGCTATGGGAGTGTTACCAAAGAATGCCCCTTTCATATACATAGAGTGTGCCCTATGAAGTACTAAGGGCACTCTCTCAGCCTTAGCATATTAGGTCTGAATGCACTTTACAACCCATCTTCCAATACCTGCTTTAGGAATTGCCTGACGTTTGTATAGCTTAGCATAAGTAGAAACGAGCTGGGTAGTGGTAGGGAAAGATTTTGTCCAGTCAATGTAACATGCTGCTAAGTGGAGGTGTACAGAAGTACATGCTAGCACTTCCTTCTGAATATATAAATTATATACTTTATAACTTGACACTAAAGGGATTGAGCTGGTTCGCAAGGTGGTAGCGGGCAAATTGCTTCCACTTGTTAGAGTAGCACTCATAAGTGGTAAGTCCAAGTGCTTTGTGAAAAATAACTATACACTCTTGTGGTGGTTTTACGAATCTGAATTTAAATACCTTAGGTGCCAAATTGTTAAATTTAGGTTCCTGGGGTCCAGATGTCTGATTAGTCCCTGATGTTGAGTGAGAAGGACCCACCTGACGGGGAGCTTCTCATGCGGGCGGATAGATATCTTTAGCAATATTGAGTACCATAGTTTTCTGGCCCAAGTTGGTGCAACGAGAAGGAGGGTCATGGACATTAGCATCATCTTCCTCATCAATTATAGGATGAGTGGGAGAAGTGGAAATGTCTATGCCATATCCCTGACCAGTTCATCCATAGTAAATTGTGGTTGGGCTGCGGGTGACGGTATCTGGAGGGTAAGTTAACGCATTTTCCCTGTTTATGAGTGACGAACTGTTCAGCTCCCCACCTGAGAAAGTAATGTAGTAGGACTTGAAGGTGGAGTCCCGTCCCCCCTCCCCCCTCATGGACATGTTGATGCAAACTGCTTCACAGGTCCACAAAGTTGTTGTCTACCACTGGAAGATATTACGTTAAGAGCTTTAAGTTCTGACACAATTGCCCAGTGATTAATCTGTTGTGCAATTATATATAGCAGGAGGGAAAGTATGCTACCTTGTATTTTGCACATAATACATTGCAATCATGTTGTCCATCTTCATAGGGACACCTGCCCCAGACCGCTCTGTAAAAGACTTTGAGCAACAGGAAAATAGCTAGGAACTCCAGGTAGCTGATGGGCATCCTCTGCTGAAGAGGGGTCCATGTACCTTGTACAGTTAAGTTGCTAGGATGCATGTCCCATCCCATGAGCGATGTTTTGGTGGTAATAGTCACTTCCTGAAGAGGGTCCAAGAAAGGCCTGCTGACAACAGGCTGTTTGCATTCCAACACTGCAAAGAGAGTGCACCGCTGGTATTTACCAACTCTTGAGCCTACAACTGACCCTCCACTTGTTAGCATTGACTGGCAAGGCACTGTTTAAAGGACAGCAGTGTAATCTGGAGTGTTGGACAATTGGTATGCATAATGCCATATTCCCAGGCATTTTCATTACAGTTCCTACTGGTAATGTGCGAGTAGACTAAAAAAGAGGGCGCAGCTGTTGGAATGCCTTCCATCTCTGCTCAACAGAGTTAAGGACTGATCCGAAGGATGGTTTGACCTGCTGAGGTTTTAGATGGGATTTCTTTGTGTTTACCCTAAACCCTAGATTGCGCAGAAGATTGAGTGATGTTTGGGTGTGTGCTATGCATTGCTCCGGCTGCCGCACTTGATCAGACAGTTGTTTAAATAAAGGAAGACATGGACGCCCGCCCAACCCCCTTTCTAAGGTGGGCTGCCACAACAGAAAGACAATCGATAAAGACCTTTGGGGCTGTTGTTACCAACAAAGGGCAGTACTGTGAACTGGCAGTGATGATCATTTACCACAAACCAGAGGTACCGTTGATGGGCTGGATGGATCGGGATGGGGCAGTAGATGTCCTTGAGGTCTAATTCCGTCATAAAATTTCCTTGTTGAAGCAATGGGATTATATCCTGCAAGGTGATCATATAGAAGTGCTCCGACAGGATGAATTGGGTAAGCAGGCCGAGGTTCACCAGCAGCCGTAGAATTTAATCCTTTTGGGGGATGAGGAAGTACATGGAGTATCCGCCCATCCCCGTGGGGCTAAGGCTGTATGGTGAATTTTTGAAGGAGGGCCTGAACTTTCTCTTCTAAAAGGGTGAGATGCTGCTGACTGAATACTCTTTGCCATGGTGGTATGTTGGGTGGGTTGGAATACGAGGCGGTAGTCCTTTTGGCCAGCTACAAGCACTCATCAGTCTGAGGTGATTCCCACCCACGGTGAGTGGAAAGCAGGTATCATCCCCTCGACAGGTGTTATGTGATGGGGAGAAGGCTTGGGCGAGTCAGTGTTAAGAGGCAGAGTCTCCCTTTCCAGAGCCAGCTGGGACCCTGCCCCCACCATGGTCTTCCCTATAGCTGCCCCTTGAATAACCCCTGTTTTGGGGTGCAAGAAAGGTCTGTTGTTGCCAATGGTATGTTTGAGGCCGGGAGCCTTGTCTGGTTTTCGGCCCCCTCAAAGGTGTAGTCTGTGAAAAGTGCCCGTTGAGGTGCTTCTTTAAAGGGACCCTATTGATTTGGTAATAGCAGTATCTTTCTTTATTTTTCTCCAACATTTCATCGAACAGGGGACAAAACAGATGCTCTCCATTGAATGGAATGCTGATGAGGTGTTGTAGCACCTTCAGCTTAAAGCCTGATTCTAGGCACCAGGCATGCCTATGGAGCAAGACTCCGATACTGATATTACATGAAGCAGTGTCTGCCACATCTAGGGTGCAATGTGTGTTTGTATTGGAGATCACTTCCCCTCTGCAAAAAGTTCCTCACACTGCTTTCTGTAGTCCTCGAAGAGATGCTGCATTAGTGCCTCAACCTTTTTCTAATTAAATCTATCTGTAATATAGAGTGACACCACAGAGCTGGTTATACACCACTGCATCGCAGCACCTACTGTGATACGCTATTCCTCAGCATCTATTCGCTTTCTCTCTTCATCAGGAGTGGAGCTTCTCCTGTGCACTGTGCTGATGCCCTCTTTCTGGCAGTGTGTCCTGTGATGTAAAGGGGGTCTGCAGGAGACTTCCTGATTTTTTTTTTTTTTTTAAATACGGGGTGTAAATACTCTGGCTCTGACTAGGTCCTTTAAGTTGTCTGGGGCTGCCTTTAGCATACCCTTTAACATAGGAAAGAACTTAACTTTACGTTCAGTCTTAGAGAGGGTCTTGACTAAGAAATTCTCAATGACGTGCAATGCGACACTGTGGTATAGAGCAGCCTCTGTATTGCAGCATGGTATGTTGTCTGGTTGCGATGGTTTAGCCGAGTATGGCTCTTTGCCATGAGCCTAAGGGGGGAGTGACACCGCATTCTTCCTATAGATCAACAACCCTCCTACCATATGCCCGTCTATATGCCTATGGACTGATCGTATTTGTCCCTTCCTTGGTGTATGGTTTTGAGGAGGAGTGATCAGACTCCTCTGGCCAGTCTGGGGGAGGGGGTGCAGGAGGTAATGTTGAGACTGGCCTAGGTGGTAGTAGTGTGCGTAGACATAGTGAAAATGGTGGTGAAGGCAGATGTCAAGCAAAGAGAGCCTGCTTTAGTGTGGTAGGCAGAGGTGGAGGTGGTATTTTGTCGATGTGTTTTATAGGCTCTGGGTGCCGAGAAATCCTTTTCAAGTTCCTCTTCAAAAGTAGGCCTACTCTTTCTTGGAATGGGAGGAAGTGGGAAAACCAGCTCTGGCTGTGGAGGCTTCGCCAACTTTCTTCCTGTGTTCGGAGGAATACAATGGCTTTTTGCCAGGCGTTGACATCCTGCACCAGTCTGTCAAGGGTGGGGGTTCTCAAAAGCTTCTGAACTGGGTGCAGAGTGAGTCTTCGACCTTTATTTATGCTCAGACCTTAGCTGCGATGCTTTTAGCTCCAAAGACGAAGGTTTGGGGCCCTCGGACCACTAAGGCATCAAAGCAGGGCATGGCTGTTGTCTCAAGTCGAAAATCTTCTTGCCGCTCAAACAGGACTCGGGGGTGCCAGTGGAAGGTTTTCGCGGCTTAATACTGGACTCCCTCGGGAGCAGGGCTTTTCCCCACCATATGACTGACTGTTTCTGATGGTGTATCCCTGCCCGTGTCCGGGATCAGTACTTGCAGACATCTGCGTCTTCTTTATATACATTCTCACCAGGGTAGATGCCAAAGGGTGATCTTGTTTCTGGTCGCAAACTTCCAACAACACATTCTCGGGGCAGTGTGTGCTCTCTACGAGTGGCGCCCGGATGAGCCTGCTAACTCTTCCTCGAATTCAAGGGGACCCTGCTCCCTGAAGAAGTATGGAGAGTCCGACAGCAACATCGGTTGCATATAAGAATGCAGCCAGCATCTCTCGCTCTCTCCTGTACCTCAGTGTCTTCTTGTACATGAAGGCCAGGAAAAAGTTGAAGTTGGACTCCTGGTGCTCAGGAGGGAGGCACAGGTTTCACTCCTCGTGCTGATCGGACCGTGAGTATTTTCCATTACAACGAGGACAGATTCGAAAGGGAGTCTGCTTCCTCTGCAAACATTCTTGGAGGAGGTGTTGAGACTGTATTGAGAGACGTGAAAGGAGAAGACTGTGGGAATCCAAGCAAAGGTGACTGTAGTTTTCCTTTCAAACCAACGAACCGGAGCAAGGTCCAAAGTCCCTGAGACACACATACCCGAACCCATTGGCACAAAAAAAAAATCAACCTAAGGTGCAAAATCGCTTTGTGAATTGAGAAAGGAGTCACTCTACATCCCTGACTCCAAGCTTCTTCAAAGAAAAACAACTTGTAATGTTCGGACCCATCACTAGATGGTAGGAGTACGAAAACGATGTGTACCTACAGCCACACAGGCTATGGAAATACTACAATACACTACATTACAATCAATGTGCAGCTTTGTTAGGAAAATATGCCCTTTTTTAATGTGAACGCTACATCAAAAACATGTACAGCCATTGGTTTGACCGTCCTGATTAGCAGCACTGAGTGTCTCTAAAAGAACATCTCTGTTGATAATGAGGAATTAAAAGATTCCAGCCTGGGCAAAAGACGAAAATATATAAAGTAACCTTAGATTGTGTGTCGTGCAAGTAAGACTTGAGAAAAAGTAAGACTTCTGAACAAATATAAAGATAATAAATGAAATTACAAGAGACGGGCCTTTGAGTGAACAACGTGTGAGATCAACTAGTAGGACACAATTTCTAAACAATACTTTGAAAACTCGCGTAGACTTGCTTACATGACAAACATGCAACTATCTAATTATTTCAGTTTATTGTATTGTTTCTCGCTCATACTATTCCAATTTTCCAGGGTTTTCCTAAAGTTAGAGTCCTTTACAAATCTGTAATTTTGCTATGTGAATAAACCATACCTGACCCAGTCCCCAGTCCTCCTTGTTTCCAAAGCTGGCAGGCTCCCATTGCAAGTTTTCACTTCAAATTTCCCTGCCTTTTATATATATATATATATATATATATAATTGGTGTCAGCCGTCCTTCATGATTGCTTCGAAAGCTCCTTTATACTTTCAGCTCTTTGGTACCACTCTCCGACATGCCCTTTTCCCGATGCTTGGATTTCTCTTTTGTTCTCTAAATGTAAAATATTTCTTGTTCATCGGTCTCTGCTTAGTGTGTCTGCTTACTAGGCAATCTTCACATCCTTGCAGTATTGTAATGTAAATTTCAACATTTTGTGTTAAAAATGACTTCAATAACTCAACATGATTGACATACCTCCTTTCAGGCTTAGCGGGGACAGACACGCTGCTGGGAAGGCTTGCTGGCCGTGACCCCCGGTCATCATCTTCCTCTTCATCATCCTCATCCTCTTCCTGACCATCACTGTCAAATGTCTTCACTTTTACCACAGAACTGATAGACTGCAGTTTTCTCTTCCTGGAGTTGCCTTCCTGTCGGCAGTAATGCACCAATGTGACTGACAAATAAATTACTGTGCATGATCAGAGCACAAATTCTATTGCAATACTTAGATATTTGTGGTCTTTGTCTCCCCTACATTGTTTTAAAATTAATTACTTATGTCTATGTTCTGAAGTGGCACAGGTATTCTGGGGGTGGGACACCCTAAGCATAACATCCATTGGCCATATTATAGGTAATAAAGGCTTAAAACATTTGTTGACGACCTGCATAGTAAATGTGGGTTAGTAAGGTCTATAGAAACCTACAGCTGAGACATGCACTTCAGTCACATTTGCCCATGACAGCTGACCTGATGAAATGCAATCTGATTATGTGACCCACCTCCCTTAGTGGGCTCAAGCGTCAGCCATTTAAAACTCACTGGTCAACAACACTCCAATTTCCTTCCCTGTTCTGTAGGCGAATTTGGAGTGCAACCTTAGGCAACCTAATCATTTTCAATGGGCAATGGGTTTGATGAGCTCCCAGGTATCTGCGATTTCAGCGCAATTTCGCCTGATCCAATTTACGTACCTGCATTGCATCTACTTGTTGCTACATAGGCTCTGCCGAATGAACAGGACTGCTAATCCAAATGTCTCTGTTGCAATACAGCAGAGGGTGACTTTTTACACAGTGCCATCTTAGGGATGTTGGGGCCTAAGTCTAGACATATTTGCAGGGCCCGTCTAAAGAACAAATTTGAAATTTCTTACCCAATTCTTTTTTAATCAAGCCTACATGATGCCAATCAATACTAAATTATACATTCTTCAAAAACAGTTGAAATATGTTTTGCCAGTCACAACAAAAATCCTTAAGATAATGCTGAGTAGAGAGAGTCGGAGGGCAAGGTAGGTATTTAGAGAGATCGGTTTAGGTAGAGAAATCAAATTGACAGCGACCAAATATAGAGAAAGTTTGCTGTGCCAGGGGACCCTTTGGAAGGTGGAAATCACTTAAAAAATGCCTCTTTCCACAAAACATAAGGAGCTGCATAGCACTCCTCCCCTTTGGAATTCCTACATGTGGCTCTGGGAGGGGCACTGGGCAGCCCACTGGATCTTACTCCCAAAATTGCTTTACCCAACAGTCTATGATGAGGGGCTTACAAACAAATAGAGACCCAGCTGCGTATGGGTCTAGTGATCGGTACAAAACACACAGCTCGCCAATGGAGGAGACCTGTACCCCCCACAAGATCAGTGTGGAGGACATATATGGACATTTGCTGTATACAGGAAAGGCCTTTATAGAAGGCTCAGTGGTGCCCCCAGGAGCATGCTATGCTCTGGTGTAGGTGGATGGATGCAATTTTGGGATGGCACTAAAAGGTGTTAGGCATTTGGTTGGTAGTGTGCATACTTCTATTAGACTCTTGTTCTCCAGAAGGAAAGAAGACATCTGGGAAAATTAACAATATGGATAACAAGCCAGTAAGGCAGGGGTGAACAAGGTCAATCAAATCAATAAATCTTTATTTCGGTTTTAGAAACCATAAAAGATATACAATGACAAATCTGTGCATAGATCGCCGCCTAGTGTTGGGTCCGGATGATTGCACATTGTTGTCCTGGAAGAGTCTTCGAAGTATCACGAGATAGGTGGCTCCTCCCATGGACTACAGTGCGCATGGGCATCCTCTCCATCCTCGAATTGTTTTTTGCCATTGTGGCAGAGATGGAGTGTAATACAGTGAGTGATGTCCATGCTAGACAATAATTCTGAATGCTACAGCTGCTACAGGCGCCGGGGAGGAGGGTGGGCGATATGAATGTCAGCAGCCCTACATGCCAAGAACAGATGCATACTGGTAAGTAGCATATTCGGTTCGAGGCATGTGGGCTGCTGAATTCATATCTGTGCATAGATTACATAACAGTCCCTCCTGTTAGCGGCGGCTGCCCGTGCCAGCTGCAGCAGTCTGAAAAAGAGTTTTGAGAACAGCCTGTCCTACAGCTGCCTGCTGTTTAGAATGCACATCTACGCAGTAGTGTTTCGTAAATGCATGTGTGGTGGACCAAGTGGCTGCCTTACATATCTCTTCTAAAGGAATATTCCCCAGGAAAGCCATGGACGCTCCTAACTTACGTGTGGAGTGTGCTAGTGGTGGAATGGTTAGTGTGCGTTTAGCCATAGCATAGCAAATCTGTATACATTTAACGATCCACCGGGTTATCCCTGCTTTGGAAATGGGGTTGCCTTTGTGTTGTGGAGAAAAGGCAACAAAAAGCTGTTTTGTTTTTCTGAAATCCTTTGTTCCGTCTATATAGTACAGTAGAGCCCTTTTGACATCCAACGTGTGTAGGGATCTCTCTGCGACATTTTCCGGATTGGGAAATAAAACTGGCAGTTCTATGGTCTGGTTCAAGTGGAACTGCGAAATCACTTTAGGCATAAATGTAGGGTTGGTGCGTAATACCACCCTATTTGCGTGTACCTGGATGAATGGCTCTTGAATGGTTAGTGACTGGAGTTCAATCAATCAATGCATTTATATAGCGCACTACTCACCCAGAGGGTCTCAAGGCGCTGGGGGAGGGGGGGTCTGCTACTGCTCGAACAGCAATGTCTTGAGCTGTTTCCTGAAGGCAAGGTGGTCCTGGGTCAGGCGGAGGTGGGTCAGGAGGGAGTTCCAAGTCTTGGCGGCCAGGTAGGAGAAGGACCTTCCTCCAGTGGTGGCTTTTCGGATCCGGGGGATGGCGGCGAGGGCGTGGCTGGACGATCGAAGCTGGCGTGTGGGAGCGTAGAAGTTGAGGCGGCTGTTGAGGTATGCTGGTCCTTGGTTGTGCAGGGCTTTGTGTGCGTGGGTGAGGAGACGGAAGGTGATTCTCTTGTTGACCGGGAGCCAGTGCAGATCTCTCAGGTGTCTGGAGATGTGGCTGCGACGGGGGATGTCAGGATGCGTCGTGCTGAGGCGTTCTGGATCCGCTGGAGTCTCTTCTGGAGTTTGGTGGTGGATCCGGCGTAGAGGGAGTTGCCGTAGTCCAGACGGCTGGTGACGAGGGCCTGGGTGACCGTCTTCCTGGTCTCGGTGGGGATCCACCGGAAGATCTTACGTAGCATGCGCAGGATGTTGAAGCACAATGAGGAGACGGCGTTGACTTGTCTGGACATGGAGAGGGAGGAGTCCAGGATGAAGCCCAGGTTGCGTGCGTGGTCTGTTGGTTTGGGTGCGCTGCCCAGGGCGGGGGGCCACCAGGAGTCGTCCCAGGCGGAGGGTGAGGATCCCAGGATGAGGACTTCTGTCTTGTCCGAGTTCAGTTTCAGGCAGGAGTTCACTAACTCTCCTCAGTGAGGTAATGGCCACTAGGAAAGCAACTTTCCAAGTCAGAAATTGAATCTCACAAGAGTGTAGAGGTTCAAAAGGTGGTCCCATTAATCTGGTGGGGACCACATTCAGGTTCCAGACAGGTGACGGTGGGTGTCTGGGAGGGATCACTCTTAAGTCCCTCCAGAAAAGCTTTAATGGCAGGCACTCTGAATAAGGAGAGGTGCTGCCTGTTCTGAAGATAGGCTGCTATGGCAGATAAATGTATGCGAATGGAACTGAACCCTAGATTACATCTGTATAAATCCAATAAATAACAGATGATGTTTTGAATAGATGCATCTAGTGGGTTAATGTTATTGTTGGTACAATATATGACAAACCTTTTCCATTTAGCCGCATAGCATGCTCTGGTTGTGGGCCGTCTTGCCTCCTTGATGATATTCATACATTCCGGCGGCAAGTTGAGGTAGCCAAATTCTAGGACTTCAGGAGCCAGATCGCCAGGTTGAGCTGTTGCGGATCTGGATGCTGAATGTCTCCATGGGTCTGCGTCAAAAGCCTGGGTGTGAGGCGTAGCCATTGATGCGGTACACGGATAGTTCCAGAAACGTGGTGTACCATGGTTGGCATGCCCACATTGGAGCAACCAGGATGAGGGTCATCGAGTGTTGCCGTAGTTTGTGTGCCACCAGCGGTATCAAAGGTGCTGGGGGAAAAGCGTACGCAAATTTGCCTGACCAGTTCATCCATATCGCATTGCCCTGCGACTGTGGGAACCTGCTTGCGAAGCTTTGGCATTTTGCGTTTTCCCTTGTGGCGAACAGGTCCATCTGTGGATGACCCCATTGCTGGAAGTACGGTTGGAGTACTGATGGATGTATCTCCCACTTGTGCATCTGGTGGCTGTGTCTGCTGAGCAGATCCGCCATCTAGTCAAGTCAAGTCATAACATTTATATAGCGCACTACATACCCAGAGGGTTTCAAGGCGCTTAGGAAGGGGAGGAGGATTATTTGTCAAAAATCCACGTTTTAAGCTGCTTTCTGAACGCTAGGTGATTCTGGGTGAGGCGAAGGTAAGCGGGGAGTGAGTACCATGTTTTGGCAGCCAGGTATGAGAAGGATCTGCCTCCCATGGTGGTCTTGTTGATGCGAGGTACAGTGGCGAGGGCTTGGCTGGAAGAGCGAAGTTGGCGGGAGGGGGTGTAGAAGGACAGTCGAGAGTTGAGGCAATCTGGTCCGATGTCGTAGAGTGATTTGTGTGCGTGGGTAAGCAGACGGAAAGTAATCCTCTTATTGACGGGTAGCCAGTGGAGGTCTTTAAGGTGATCAGAGATGTGTTCGTTGCGTGGGATGTCTAATATGAGCCTGGCTGATGCGTTTTGGATTCGTTGTAGTTTCTTCTGGAGTTTAGCGGTGGTACCTGCGTAGAGGGTGTTTCCGTAGTCCAGTCGGCTCGTGACTAGAGCGTGGGTGACTGTTTTCCTTGTTTCGGAGGGGATCCAGCGAAATGTTTTTCTGAGCATGCGAAGAATGTTAAAGCAAGAAGAGGATACGGCGTTGACTTGTCTGTTCATTGAGTGTGAAGAATCCAGGATGACGCCAAGGTTCCGTGCGTGGTCTGTCGGGATGGGTGCATTTCCGAGGGCTTCCGGCCACCAGGAGTCGTCCCATGCAGAGGGGGATTTACCTAAGATGAGGACTTCTGTTTTGTCTGAGTTCAGTTTCAGACGGCTTTGTTTCATCCATTCGGCAACTTCTTTCATTCCTTCGTGTAGGTTAGTTTTGGCGGTGCTGGGGTCCTTGGTGAGAGATAGGATCAGTTGAGTGTCATCCGCGTAAGAGATGATGTTGAGGTTGTGTTGGCGGGCGATGGCTGCGAGGGGGCTCATGTATACGTTGAAGAGGGTGGGACTGAGTGAGGATCCTTGTGGTACGCCGCAGATGATTTCAGAGGCCTCGGACTTGAATGGTGGGAGGCGGACTCTCTGGGTTCTTCCGGTGAGGAACGAGGTGATCCATTCCAGTGCCTTCCCTTGGATTCCGATGTTTCTGAGGCGTTGTAAAAGGGTGCTGTGGCAGACTGTGTCGAAGGCTGCAGAGAGGTCGAGGAGGATGAGGGCGACTGTGTCTCCATTGTCCAGTAGAGTTCGAATGTCGTCTGTCGCTGCGATGAGGGCGGTCTCAGTGCTGTGTTTGGCTCGGAAGCCAGATTGTGAGGGGTCGAGTGATTTGTTGGCTTCAAGGAAGGCGGCGAGCTGGTTGTTGACAGCTTTCTCGATGACTTTGGCCGGGAATGGAAGAAGCGAGATGGGGCGGTAGTTTTTGAGTTCGGTGGGGTCTGCGGTTGGTTTTTTCAGAAGGGCGGTGAGTTCAGCGTGTTTCCAGTCTTCTGGGAAGGTAGCGGAGTTGAAAGAACAGTTGATGACGTCTCGGAGGTGCGGAGCTATGATGGAGTCTGCTTTGTTGAAGATGTGGTGAGGGCATGGGTCTGTGGGGGATCCAGAGTGGATGGAATTCATCAGGCGCATGGTGTCCTCAGTGGAGATTGGGTTTCAGGCGTTAAGGGTGTTAACGAGGGGAAGATGGTCAGCTGATGGTAGGGTGGGTTGGCTTCCGGGTTGGTTGTCAAAGCTGTTGTGGATGTCAGCAATCTTGTTGTGGAAAAAAGAGGCTAGGGAATCGCAGAGTGTTTGAGAGGGGGTGATGTCGTTGGAGTTGGCAGAGGGGTTGGAAAATTCCTTGACGATGTTGAAAAGTTCCTTGCTGTTGTGGGCGTTGTTGTCAAGTCGATCCTTGAGTGCTGTTTTCTTGGCTTTTCGGATCAGTTGGTGGTGAGTACGGATGGCGCCTTTGAAGGCGTCCTTGGTGCTGGTGGATGGGTCTTTTTTCCAGGCCTTTTCAAGGGAGCGGCACATTTTCTTGGACTTCTTGAGGTCATCGTTGAACCATGAAGCCTTCTTGATGCCAAGTTTGTGTTGACGTTTTTTCAGTGGTGCTAAGGTGTCGGCGGTGTTGGATAGCCAAAGGGTGAGGTTGGAGGCGGCTTCGTTGGCGTTAGAAGAGAGGGCTGGGGAGGTTTGAAGGAGCGATGTGGAGATCTGGTCCGTGGTGATTTTGTTCCAGTTTCTTTGTAGAGATGGTTGGAGGTGGATGATGGGTTTCGGCTTGTTGTAGGTGAAGTGAACGCAGCTGTGGTCAGTCCAGAGGAGATCCGTAGTGTGGCTGAAGGAGACATGGTTGCTGGAGGTGAAGATGGGGTCGAGTGTGTGACCTGCGATGTGGGTGGGGGAAGTGACCAGTTGTTTAAGTCCGAGGTTGGCGAGGTTGTCCAAGAGAGTGGCGGTGTTGCGGTCGTTGATCTTTTCAAGGTGGAAGTTGAGGTCTCCCAGAAGGATGTAGTCTTTGGAGGGGAGCGCGTGTGGGGTGATGAAGTCCGTGATGTCTTCGCTGAATTTTGCGCGGGGTCCTGGTGGTCTGTAGAGGAGGGTGCCTCGGAGTGTGGTTTTGGGGTCGGTGTGGATCTGGAAGTGAAGGTGTTCGGAGTTAGCGAGGTTGGCGTCAGAGCTGGTTGAGATGCGGATGGATTTCTTATGGACGATAGCGATTCCTCCTCCTGTATGGTCGGTGCGGTCCTTGCGTGTGATCTTATAGTCCTCAGGGATAGCGATGGCGATGTCAGGGGCGGAGGAAGCGTTCATCCATGTTTCCGTTAGGAAGGCGACGTCAGGAGAGATGGTGTCTAGTAGGTTCCAGAGATCAATGGCGTGTCTGTGGACTGAGCGGGTGTTGAGAAGGATGCATCGTAGGTGGTTGGGGTCGGGAATCTGTGGTGTAGTTGTAGCGGAGATGTTGTCGGTGCCGCTGAATTTGCAGGAGTAGCAGGAGAAAGGTCCATGGGTGTGTCCAGGAGCGGCTTGGACGCAGTTGGGGGCGCGACCGGGGTTAAGGGCTAGGAGGGTGGCGGCATCGTAGGTGACGCGGGGGGGCTGGGGAGCGCGAGGGGCAGGGGGTCTGGCGCTGGGCGCGGTCCAGGCGCGGACGGGCGTAGACGGGCTTACCTTTGGCGCACCTTCGGCGCGGGTTGGGCGCGGTCGCTGCGCGTGAACGCTGCGCGCGGGAACTACTGCCATATATGGATAGTGGAGGGGGGAGGGGCGAGGGCGGCTCAGCTGGGAGGCGGGGCGCGTTTACCAAGATGAGTAAACAAACAAACAAAATGGCAGCGGAGCGCTGGGGGTTAACGCGCTCCAAAGTTAGGCAGGGACAAAGTAGCGCTATCTCTATTACTATACTAAGCAAAAGCGGCAAATTAAATCAGCAGGGAGAAAGGGGGCAGGCGAGGCACAATGCAGGTTAAATGCACAGAGTAAAAGCGGCGCTTTAATAAATGGCAAAGTGAAAAGCGGCAGGCGAGGCACAATGAATGCAGTCTAATTAAGCAGAGCTAAAACAGCGATCATAGAAAAATGCAAATCGGCAGGAGAGGCACAATGCAGGCAATTATAGTACAACGATACCGGTAGCAGGGGAGCGACCACTCGGCTCGAGAGCTGAGAGCGAGTCACAGCGCTGGGTGGGGTTGGGGCGCTGGAAGTAGTCTGTGGGAGGGCGGCTCAGCTGGGAGGCGGGGCGCGTTTACCAAGATGAGTAAACAAACAAACAAAATGGCAGCGGAGCGCTGGGGGTTAACGCGCTCCAAAGTTAGGCAGGGACAAAGTAGCGCTATCTCTATTACTATACTAAGCAAAAGCGGCAAATTAAATCAGCAGGGAGAAAGGGGGCAGGCGAGGCACAATGCAGGTTAAATGCACAGAGTAAAAGCGGCGCTTTAATAAATGGCAAAGTGAAAAGCGGCAGGCGAGGCACAATGAATGCAGTCTAATTAAGCAGAGCTAAAACAGCGATCATAGAAAAATGCAAATCGGCAGGAGAGGCACAATGCAGGCAATTATAGTACAACGATACCGGTAGCAGGGGAGCGACCACTCGGCTCGAGAGCTGAGAGCGAGGTTGTCTTTGCCCAGGAGGTGTTCCGCCATGAGGAAGAAGCTGAGAGAGAGGTTGTCTTTGCCCAGGAGGTGTTCCGCCATGAGGAAGATGCTCCTCTGAATGGCCCACTTCCACATGCTCCGAGCCAGATGAGACCACTGTGGAGAGTGCGTTCCTCCCTGCTTCTGTATGTAGTACATGGCAGTCAGGTTGTCCGTCCGGATCAACACGACCTTGTTGCACAAGTGTACCTTGAAAGCTTTCATCGCCATGAAGATTGCCATCAGTTCCAGAAGGTTGATGTGCATCTTCTTTTGCTGTGCCGTCCCTGCACTGTGTAGTGGAGTACATGAGCTCCCCATCCCTGGAGAGACGCGTCCGCCGTCAGTACAATTTGTGGAACAGGCTCTTGGGACGGTCGGCCCTTGCAAAGGTTTTGTGGGTTCCACCAATGCAGAGAGTTGAATGCCCAACCGCTCACCAACACTAGGTCTTTTAACTGTCCTTGAGTCTGATTCCACTGACGTGCTAGGCACTCCTGAAGCGGACGCATATGTAGTCTTGCGTGCGGGACTATGAAGATGCAGGAGGCCATCATGCCTAGTAACTGCATGAACACTCTCGCTGGAAGCGAGCGTTGAGGTCTGAATTTCTGTATCAGCAATTGCATGCCGTTTATTCTCACTGAATTTGGCTGTGCTTTGGCTGCCAGAGTGTCTATCGTCGCACCTAGTTTCTGTCGCATGTGGGCGGGCTGAAGGTGTGACTTCGGGTAATTCAGTGAGAATCCCAGACTGTGAAGAAGATGAATGGTGTGGGACATGTGGCTGGCACACTGCTGGGCCGACTTTGCTTGAATAAGCCAGTCGTCCAGATAAGGGTAGACAAGTATGTGCTGTCTCCTGAGGTGTGCTGCCACTGTTGCCAGGCACTTTGTGAACACCCTGGGTGCTGTCGTTACTCCGAAAGGGAGGACTTTGAACTGATAATGTTGATGTTGAATAGTGAACCTGAGATACTGTCTGTGTGACGGGTGTATGGGTATATGGAAATACGCATCTTTTAGATCCAGCGTTGCGAGGAAGTCTCCCTGACTGAGTAACGGCAGAACCTGTTGCAAGGTGAGCATATGAAAATGCTCTGACAAAATCTAACTGTTTAGAGGCCTGAGGTCTAGTATAGGTCGGAGCGACCCGTCCTTTTAGGGTATTAGAAAGTAGAGAGAGTACACATCTGACCCTTGTTCTTCTACAGGCACGAGCTCTATGGCCCCTTTTTGCAGCATGCTGACGACCTCCTGCTGCAATAAGTGTAAGTGCTCTGCGGACATAGGACGGTGTCTTGGTGGGATGTTGGGTGGAGTGGACGTTAATTCCAGACAATACCCGTACTGTACAATGTCTCTCACCCACCTGTCTGTGGTGATGGATTTCCAGACCGGCAGGAGCTGTTGTAGTCTCCCCCCCCCCCCGACAGGTGTTATGTGGTCGGGGGGCAGTGACAGGGCGTCACTGTTTGGTATTGGCAGAGGATCTGGAACTGTTGTTTCCTTTGCCTCTGCCCTTGATGTTGTTTCCCCGATATCCACCACGGTTGTTCTTATTGTAGGTGGATTGTGTACCTCCCTTATTGTATTGTGTTTGTTGCGTTGACTGGTCTCTTGAGGGGCCTCTAGTACTGGAGCGACGAAAGGAGCCACCCCGAAACTGCTGTGACTGCAGAGCCCCATAGACTTTGCAGTCTCTGTGTCCTTTTTAAGTTTACTACACAGCTTACTCCACTTGGAGGAAGACTCCCCGGAGCACAGCACGAAATTGACTACAAAGTCTGAAGTTTTACATGCAGTTCATCCAAAAGTTAAATCCACAAGTTTTAGAGGTTCCTCAAATTTTTAATCCACACTCATTGGTTTCATGAGTAATTCATCAATGCTTGAAGATGCATAAATCAAATATAATCCAAAAGAAATGTCATCCAATCATTAATAATCCCAATGCATTTCGGGCTGATGACAAGCCCTTCCTCAGGGGACAGCTCTACAAACATAAAGGAAAACATCATAAGATCACTAAGTTGTACATGTACCGAGCTGTTATTAAACCAATACTGCAAACTCCATGCTGTGCAGTTATCAAAAAGTGTTAGGAGATACCAAGTCATCATGCTCAAAACGTAACCCAGTGTAAAGAAACCAAGAAGGTGAAGCCCTTCAACAAAGAGTAAGGTGAGATAATGAAAAGGTCGTGTTTGCCAAAGGACTCAAATACGCTTAATGTAGAAATAGGTGAGACAACGCTAAACTGCACCCAAGTGCTCGATGATTTTAGAAAAGTGCTCGAATGTACTCAACAAACCAAGAATATACCGCCTCTTGGTTCAATACTCACGGGATGATTACATCCGTGATGCACAGAAGTTACAGCCTGCAAAAACATAAAACCGCGTTGAACACACACGGTAGACCTGCCTAAACGCGAACGCGGTTGCAATTGTCCTCGGTCAAGGTACTCACAATTCATGAAGTCCACGGACTCCCTCAGTCTGCAACCAACAGGATACCTCTCGCCCAACAGAGTTTTGGTGGGGTTAGTAAACGCGCGGTGTGTAAGGTAGCCATAAACAAAGGACTAAAGGGTAATGTAAAAACCAGCGCCATCCTGGAAAGGAGTTGAACAATATAGGTGCCGCAAAACAAACTAACGAAGGGTGTGAAGAAGCTTCAGGCCGAACCACTATCCTATTCAACAGAAAACTGATCCCACGCATGAAAACCCACAATTCAATGTACAAGTCATCGTGCTGAAAAACAGGTTACTGGGCATATACGCACAATGTAAATGGCACAAGTAAAACAATTACAGGACAAAAGATGCACAGTTCAAAGGTAACACAGAAATTCCATCCTGTCATTTAATCCGTGTGGCTGCATCGTCGCCATGAAGCGGATCCAAAAGTTCTCTCTTTTTAGCAATGTCTTTTTATAGATTGTGTGTAGGTGTTATTTGCTCCAATATGAGATATTTTAATTGGGCTACTGTATGTTTTTGCTCCAAAAAATGTGCGGCTACTGTAGATTTGATGTTGCCAGTCCTTATGTTGCTTTTGTGTTCCAGTAACTGCGCTCTTATTTTTCTTTCAGTGTGGCCGACATAACACTTCCCACAGGGACATTTCAACATGTAAATTACATTGGCCGAATTGCAGGTGGCATTGACTCGCAGTTTGATAGGATAACCCCTCATGGGATGGTTGGTGATATTCCCTTGTATACAGTTGTTACAAGTGCTACAATTGTAGCAAGGTCTGAGTCCCTTGAATGTTTCAGGTTTACTCTGCTATCGGGAGTCTTCCTTCAAGTGGAGGAAGCTGTGTAGTAGTCTTCAATTGTTCACGCTGACAGGCACAGACAGCGTTATCTCTGGAAGCACGCCACAGACCATTAACAGTGGTTAATTTTGGATTCACCCAGCTGTGCAAGTCCTTTCTCAATTCCTTTTTAAGTTTCTCAAGGGTGGTGTCAACCTCAGGTCCGAATAAGAAGTCTGGGTTAACTGGCTGATTGAGGATATAAGTTTGAATTTCAGGTTTGAACCCTGAAATCCTCAACCAGGTGTGTCGTCTTAGCATAACACTAGTGTTGATGGCCCTGGCTGCAGTGTCAGCTGCGTCCAGAGCACACTTGATGGAAGCATTGGTTATGAGTTTCCCCTCCTGTATGAGTAGCTCTGCCCCCTCCTTGTACTGATCAGGTAGGTGTTGTAATAGTGTCTCAAGGGTATCATAATGTGCCCTGTCATATCTGGCCAAGAGAGCCTGAGTGTTAGCAATGCGCCAGTTGTTAGCCGCCTGCGCAGCTACTCTTTTCCCTGAAGTTTCCATAACCTTCGACTCTTTGTCCCGAGGAGGTGCATCACCTGTAGTCTGGGAGTTCGCTCTCTTACGTGCATTAGAAAACAACCAATGAATCCAATGGCAACTGTCCCTTTATATAAGGTCCACAGGGGCCGGCCGATATTTTTTCTCAATCCTTGGGTTTAACACCCTGGCCCTAGTGGTATCCTTAAAAATGTCAGCAGCATGCTTGAGGACCCCTTTGAGCATGGGTAGGGTTTTGACTGCCCTTTCTGAAGTTGAAAAAGTGTCGACCAGAAAGTCTTTGTCCACAGGGTCAGCATGTAGCTCGACGTCATGATTACTGGTTGCCCTCTCAATAAGGGCGTTAAAAGCAGTTGTGTCCTCAGTAGGAGACGTTGTAACACTGTACACATGAGTGTCCGGGCCAGTCTGCGGATCCCTTGAGTCAGCAGGGTCCGTCCATTGTTGGTCTTGATCATCAGGATCAGTGTCCACATGATAGAGGTCATCCTCATTGTAATTATCCCCTGTCTCAACATCTGAGTATGTTGGGGAAAAAGTTTGAGGTTCCTGTTCATAGTGATGGAGGGGTTCCACCAGAGCTGGAGAAGTTGTAGAAAGTCTTTTTTTCTTCAAGGGAATCCTATATGATTCCATGGGAGTCTCTGGCATTAACTTTTGTTTGTATATGGACAGTCTCCCAGTGTCCGAGTCGATGAATTGTATGGGCTCTTGGTCTTCAAGCTCTTCCGTAGCCTCCATTTCCGTCGACACGTGTGGCGGCGCCGATAGATTTTTTCGGCTCGAACATCTTCGGACGCACCGAGGGTGGTAACCCAAACTTGATAGGTGCCGATGCGGTCTGAACTTGTCCGACAATCTTCGGCGTCGGTGCCTTCTTCGGTCTGACCGATGTACCCTTCTCCTGGATGCGTTGGAGCGGCTCCGACACTTTTGTGGCTATGAACGGACTGGGTTTTGTCGACTCGACAGGGTCCTTGGAGCTAGTCTTCGACTTGTCCGTAGGCCTCGACTGAGGATCGATCCAGTCTTTCGGTGCGAGCCTTTTGTGTGAATCGACACCCTTCGGTGTCGGCTTCGAGGGCTCGACGGCCTTGACCTTGGTCTTCGGCGGCCCAACCATTGGCTCGACGACCTTCTCGAGTTTTCCGGCATCGACTGCCATTTTAGTTTTCTTCGGCTCCGAGGGGTTTGAGGCCTTCGAGCCGACGAGAGGCACAAGCACTTTCGGTTTCTGTTTCTGCAAAGATGCTGTCGGTTTCAATTTCTTTGTATCGACCGATGGCGGTTTCGAAACCGCAGGCTCTTTAGAAATGTTCGAAGCCGGGCCTTTATGTGGGGCTGTAGAACGAGATTGTGGATCTTGGGTAAGGCCTAGTGGCGATCCCTCGACCTGAGCCTTACTGAGTGCGTCATCTTCGGCCTCTGTGCGGCCGGGTTGGCCTAGCTCTTCGACTGAGCTATCTTCTATGGCCCCAAGGGCCTCCACGTCGTCTCCTACTTTATCGACGACGTTCTCATCTTCGTCTTGTGCCTCCTCGTCTTCGGCGTCATACTCGGAGTCATGGCCCGAAGCCGGATCGGAGCAGTGTTCCTGATTCTCCAGATCAACGACCTCCTCGTCTTCGGTCCCGAAGATGTTCACGGGAACAGGCGCTGACTTCTTCGTCTCCAGTCGAGCCGCGCGTCGAATCTTGAGGGTTTTCTTCGACCTGAACCGGGCACAGGCCATACAGTTGGCTTTGTTATGGTCTGGGGACAGGCACTTGTTGCACAACGGGTGGACATCGATGTGCGGGTATTTTGCATTGCAAAGGGGGCACCGCTTGAATGGACTTCTTTCCATTTCAGATCTAAGATCGGGTAGAGTGTGGAAAGAAAAAACCTGTTGAGTCCTCGATGTCCACTAAGCAAAGGCACCGATACCGAACGAAACGATACCGACGCTATCGAAAGCCTTTTGGCTTTATAGAAAGTTTTCCTAACTTGAGCTAAGATAACATCCGAACCCAATGGCGGAAAAAAAACAATCTGAGGATGGAGAGGATGCCCATGCGCACTGTAGTCCAGGGGAGGAGCCACCTATCTTGTGATACTTCGAAGACTCTTCCAGGACAACAATGTGCAATTATCCGGACCCAACACTAGGCGGCGATCTATGCACAGATATGAATTCAGCAGCCCACATGCCTCGAACATAAAAACATATCCTTTCCCAAGGTACCGCTAGACCGTTTGCATAAGTATTCAAATTCATATTTTATATAAAAGACCTTTTTCTCTTGTTTTTTTTAAGGGAGAAAATCAATCCAGTTAAAAAAGTTAAACTTAATAAATAAATAAAAAGTTATGAGGAGTTCATAGTCAATAACATTGTAAATAACCTAGGACTATAAGTGACTATCTGGCATCCTTTAAATACAACTTACTGGTAGGAGTCTAGTTAAAAGTGCAAATGCTTTAAATGCAATATATATACTTGGTATAACATTCCACTTATACTCTTATTAATTTATAAAGTGAAGGTGTGAAAGCTAATACAATAACAGTGTTCCAAGTACAACACACTAAAATTTCAAACCTTCATTTGATCTTATTCTACCTACATCAAACCAGTACATACGGACGCTAAAAACAACCTTTTGAGAAGTATCAGTTCTCAATATTCTTTCTGCCTCACAGCAAGACCTAATGTCCAAATTCTGACGGACAGGTTTAATCCATTTCTTCCTGGATTTAGCATAAGCAGGACAGAAGAATAGTATGTGTGGGTCATTTTCTTTTGTACCGGATTGACACAATACACAACACTAAATATTATCGTCCCCTTGTTTACAAACCCATTTTGATGATTTCGAGATTAGCTTGCAAAACACCATACTAAAATTTCATGTATAATGATTTTGCTAACTGTGGCTGCACCTCATCTAAAAATGGCTCAAAGCTCGAAGTTGGTTTCATAAAAAGAAACTGCGTTGCTAATATACCAACAGCTGGGCTATGGGACACACTGTCTTGGATAGAAGTCCAAAAGGTATATTTTTATATTTTCTTAGAAATCATAGTCAGTTGGGCAGGTTCCTCCCAAAAATGCTTCAGCCCTAATTTATGGAACCAGCAATGAACATGCTTAAGCCACTGTAGAACTATAACGTGATGAAACCTTAACCCCTTCCATGCTCATGACGAGCTCAGCCCGTCATGCAGTACACTGCTTGTGTGCTCATGACGAGCTGAGCTCGTCATGAACCATGGAAATCATAATCTCTCAGCACAGAGGGAGAATTGCTGTAGCATTGATGTGGTTAAGATTTCCTCTAGCCCTTCTTTATAGTGGGCAAGTTCTACTGAAGACCATAGTCGCACCCAAAACAATAATGGTCTTAAAATCGTTTGGTGATCTATACTTTTTACATTTAGGTCAATTACAACAGGGATTAGAGGTGTATGCATTGGAAGGCGTAATTTTCTAAAGAATAGTTTTCTTCTACCATAAAAGTATTCTTACACGAAGGCACCCATAATTCTGCCCTAAAAGAAGATGCTGATTGTGCCCTATACTTTTATACCTCAAGGGCAGGGGATACAGCCTTAGAAGTACTACTCTCATGTTTCTTTACTATCGGTAGAGAGTTTTGGAGTAAAATAGTCTTACTTTTCTCCGATTGGGGTTTCCAGGTAATTTTAATGTCCAAGGTTATACCTAAATAATTAAAATTGTGTGTGTATTTTAGCTTCTGATTTTTAACAGACTTATGTGGATTCATTGCCATATATTTTGTCTTGCTAGAATGTATTGCCAGGTCCATAGTCTGACAGTATGCACCAAAAGTATCAATTAAACATTGTAAGCCTTTTGGAGTTTGAGATATTAAAATGGTATCATCTGCAAATAAAAGGGCAGGTACTGGCACCCCCCTAACTTGGGTGAATCATGTCCGCAGCCCAATAAATACTCCCGAATATCAATGAAATAGGGTGGGCGCCAGCACACAATCCTGCATTACGCCCCTACTTACTTGAATTTGCTCAGTGAGTTCACATCTCTGGCCCCATCTAACTTTTGAATAATTATCCTCATGCAGTCTTATTATTGGCATGAGCATTTCCCCTGGAACCCCTCAGTTTTTTAGGGATTTCCAAAGCAGGTTTCCAAGGATAGGGTCGAAAGCGGCCTTTAGGTAAACAAAGGCAATATACAGATGACCCTTCTTAAAAACTGTATATTTCCAACTCATACAGAGAAATCTGAAGACCTGGTCAACTGTGCTGATCTTGGCTCGAAAATCAGCCTGATATTTCGACAAAATACAGTTCTTCTCAATCCAATCATTTAGTTTTGTTAAAATTTGTTGAGCATACATTTTTTGTAAAACATCTATTAAAACTAATTAGTTGGTAATGCGAAGGGTCTTGGTGGTTACCCTTTTTTTAAAATAGTTGTCATTTCAGCCCCTTTCCAAGATTCCAGTATTAATGCTCCTGTGGCGACTGAATTACAAAGAAAATTAATACAAGGGACCCAAACTTTTTTATCATGCCTAAATAGATCTCCTGGTATCTTATCTTGGCCTGGTGCTTTCCCCGGTTTTACTTCCAAGGTAAAATGTAGAGGAGTTATGTTTGGGATTATTACATAATCTTGCAAATTTAGTGTTGTATCACTCATAGGTATTGAACAAAGATGGGAAAAAATGGTTGACCTAAGTTTTAGCGTCTAGAAAGAGGTCCTTACTACATCTTCCCGCTTTATTACCTTTATTATTTTATTTATTTAATTTAAAACATTTGTATAGCGCATCTGTCACCTAGCAGGTATCCTGGCGCTGAGAGATTACTCCTAAAATGGTGAGTATCGGGAGACTGGGAGCGGGTTGTAGGAGAGGAATTTAAGGAAAAAGCCAAGTTTTAATCCGCTTTCTGAATGGAAGGAGTTGCGATATTTGGCGGATGTCGACCGGCAAACTGTTCCAGAGTTTAGCGGCTGCCACTCTGAAGGATCTTCCCCCTGTCCGGACCTTGTTGAACCTAGGTACCATGACAAGGCAGGCTGAGGCGGATCGGAGAGTTCTGGTGGGGGTGTACCAGGAAAACATTTTTTGTAGGGATCTGGGGCCAGCTCCGTGCAGTGCTTTGAAAACAAGGCAGAGTGCTTTAAAAGCTACGCGTTGCTTCAAAGGGAGCCAGTGTAACTCGGCTAAGGCTGCTGTGGCCGAGGATCTCCTGGTCCAGCCGAGGGCTAGTTTGGCTGCGGCCGTCTGGACTCTTTGGAGTCTATCCAGCAGAACAACTGGGGACTCGAGCAGAAGTGCATTGCAATAGTCAAGGCGACTAAGGATAGTACTCCTGACTATTAGTGCTCGTGCCTGTGCGGGAAGAAGTGGCATGATCTTGCGTAGAGAATACTCTACGCAATATGCTTTAGATATCAATTGCCAAAAACCAGTGTGGTCTTTGGCTTTAGCTGCACTTATCAGTTCAGTCCAGACATAGTCATTCCAATTCTTCTTAGTTTGTACTAGTAATTTCTTGTACTTATTTCTTTTCTCCCTTAAGGCCACAGCATTTTTAGTTTGTGTAGCAGAAATAAGTTTTTTTTTTAGCCTAACTGCACTGACTATCAGAAGGTAGTTGGCCATTACAAGCCCTAAGTCCATGTCCTGTCACCAATCTTATCAGTTGTGCACCGGCAACTTTACAGGGTACTACTGGACTACTTTCCAGGGGTGGGTATTATTCGCCAAGTGCACAATGTACATTAGTGAGCACCTAAGCAAGATAAGATACTAGAAGTTCTTCTGCATTTGAGCAAGTTGGGATCCTGGAAAATGATTTGCATGTATTTTAAGTAGGTATCAAATAGGGAATTATTTTACCTAACAAATGTATTGGCAACCTAAAATAAAGAATGGTATAAGCCATAAACTGGTCTGCACTGATCAATACTAGAAGTATTTGTTTTATAGTAAGTTTGAAACAAAGGATTGCACATAGCTGAACCTATGCAAAATCATTATTTAAATGCATATGTTTTAAATCAGTAAGAAAGATAACAAAGCTGCGAACAGGTTGATGTTCTGGATTCATTAAAAATACCGTCAATCTTTCCTATTCGAAAGATGCAAATTTTAGATCTGCAAACATGGAGCCAAACAATTTGAAGTGATAGATGATTCCAATACTGCAACCACTAAAAAGCAATTTAATCACCAATAACTTGACCGTGAAGTACCCTGACTGCTCGTCATGTAACAAAATTGATTGCCATTAACCTACTATACAGTATAACCATAAATCACCCTCCGTTTTCATCTGCACCCCGTCTAGATTCACAACGTTTGAAATACTCCCTACCATTGAGGAGGATGTCAAATCTGTAGCATCATGGAATTAATATTCAAAGCTTTTAAATCTGAGAAAGATTCTATAGCAGAAAATAGAAGTCACTTACAGGACACAGTAGGTCTTCAGCGTTTATAATCTTCTTAGATTCTTATGATGACAATATTCCGTGCAGTAGGGAATTTGTGGGGCTTCCAGAAACGGAAGGGAATATTGTCTAAACTCTGAATCGAGAGCAGGTCCCAGGCTTTAGAGTAAAGTACCCTATTATACTCTTGACAGATATTTAGATCAAGCCACCTACGTCATTTCGGCAATCCATAAAGTAGAGTCTAAAGTATGCAGTCCATGCCAATTCTATTAAAAACTCACATTAACATGCTTCTTCCCAATGGGTCACCGATGGCTTGGAATTAGACGATGAGGACTGGAGGGAGGCTGTCTCCTCTCCGAAAGTTGTGGGTGTTCAGATGAGACTCCGACTGGTCCAGTTAAAGATCCTACATAGCTCATATGTCATGGGGCCCCAGTTGGTCCGCATGGGCCAGGTGGGGAGTGCCGGAGGGGGTGCGGGGAGATCGGAACTTTCATGCATATTCTGTGGCACTGTGCAGCGATACAGGATTATTGGAGTAAAATTCATGGAAAGATGCGAGAGGTGATGGAGGTGGAGATGATCATGGAGGCTCGAAGGTGTGTTTTAAATGTCTGGGAACCCACGGATCTTAGTGTGAATGAGAGACAGTGGGTGACCCTGGCGTGTATGATTGCCAAGTGTAACATTGCCCAGTTGTGGGGTGCTAGCCAACGGCCCCGGGTCGAGAAGTGGACGGAGGACCGAGAATTGGTGTATGTACAGGGAGAGATCGGTCTACGTTGCTAGGGGCTGTCCAAACAAGTGGGGGAAGGTCTGGGGAGCCTGGAATAGGTACCATGATGATATTTGTGTCCCTCCAATTGCTCGGGATGAAGCAGTAGCGCAGGAATCCCTGTGAATCCCAAATGTTATTCTGAATGTATTATCTTGTGGTACGGAAAAGTACATAAGACAAATGTAAAGCAATGTATGTCACCTGATGTTTTTCTTTTGTGTTTTGTTAATAAAAAGATGTTTAAAAAAAAAACATGCTTCTTCCGAGTTTGCATGTGTTTCCTTTAAGCGTCCTTACTACAGAACCCTGACACAATTGGTTTGAAATACTTCCTTCAAAAAGCAACCTTCTTGAAAAGTACATCTTTTTCCTTGTGTCCTATTTTCCTACAAGAGGCAGACTTAAGTAACCTGCAAGTGTGGCCGTCAGAGGTCATGCATCATGGTTTGCTTCAATTGTCTTTCTACAGACCTAAGTGGGGTGGAAAATCATAGATCAACATGACTAAACCTGTCCTAAGTGCTTATAGGTTAAAAAAAGGCTTCAGGAGCACAAGCCATTTTCATTTACAAAATATTGTTCGGGTGACAAATGTTCATCCACTTACACTTCAAATGCTATTTAAATATCAGAATGGCTACTGGGTTTAGCATTTGCATACCAAGTAATCAACTAGCAGATGTGGCTGAGAGCTGTCCTGCCCTCAGCCACATCACTCGAAAGGCATTTGGGCCAATGCAAAAAAAACTTAAAGAAGAAAAAGGAAATGAGATCACTAAAACACTGGCTTGTTACAATATAATAGTCGAAACTGCAAAATAAATTGGGACAAATGTAAAATGCTACTTACCCTGTAAGCATCTGTTTGTAGCATGTGTTACTGTAGATTCCCATTCTGTGCATAACTAGCCACGTATAGTGTTGGGCTCAGAAGTATACAAGTTTTTTTTTTTTTAATGGAGTCTTTCGAGTCACAAGATATGGCGACTCCACCTACAGCTGGTAATGCACATGGGCATCGGGTCCATTGTTAGGTTGTTTGAGCACCTAAGCAAGATATGATACTGGAAGTTCTTTTGCTTTTGAGCAAGATGGGATCCTGGAAAATTTTGTGTGATGCATGGGCATCGGATGCATTGTTAGATTGTTTTTCCAGCATGGTGGTTGGGGATGTATAGGGAGCACAGTGTGCAGAAGAAGATGACCATACGAAGGAAGATTAAAGTTGAAAGAAAACCTTTCAGCAACAATAAAAGGGTTTCCAGGGAGGATGGTGGGCACATGAGAGACTAAAGCAGTACTTGACAGGAACAGATGTTTACACAGTAAGTAACATTTTCTGTTTGTGGCACGTGTAGATGTAGATACAAATGCTGTGCAGAGACACTAAAGCAGTCCTCCCTTAAGCGGTGGTTAGCCAGAGGATGTTGCAAAAGATTTAAAAAGTGTAAGGAGGACAGCCTGGCCAACAGTAGTTTGTTCGCAAGCTAAGATATCCACACAATAATGTTTGGTAAAAGTGTTTGGAGTAGACCATGTAGCCGTTTTGCATATGTCAGCTATAGGAATATTACCCAAGAAAGACACCTTTCTTGCAGGTTGAGTGATTTAGGCAAAGCCCTTTTAGCTTTGTCATAACAGGTCTGAATGCATTTCACCAACCAACGTGTTATACCTCCTTTAAAGACAGCACACGCTTTGTGTGGTTTGGAAAAAGAGACAACGAGCTGCTGTGTCTTAAGGAAGGGTTTGGTTCAGTCAATGTAATACATGTGGGCATCTGACTTTAATGTGTGAAGATCTTGTTCGGCTACTGACTGTGGATAGGGTAGAACACTGGGAGTTCTAGGTTTTGATTAAGGTGAAAACTAAAGATCACGTTAGGAAGGAATTTGGAGTTTATCCTGAGAATCCGGTCGGTTGGGCAGCTTCTCATGGGGCAATAGAGATAGGTCGAGGAGAGTGGTGAACCAGGGCTGCATGGCCCAGGTGGGGGCTACTAAGATGAGAGTGAGGGAGCTTTGCCAAAGCCTCCGAACCACAAATGGAAGTGGAAGAGTTGGAAAAGAGTAGGAAAATATCCCTGCCCAGTTCATCCATAGTGCATTGCCCATGGACTGTGAATGTAGGAAATTGGAGGCAAAGTTTAGAGATTTTGTGTTTTTGGCGTTGGCAAAGAAGTATATGTGGGGAACCCCAACGGCAGAAGAATGGGAGTAGGACTTGGTAGTGCAGTTTCCATTCGTGGACTTTTTGCTGCATCCTGTTGAGGAGAAAAACAAAATTGTTGTCCACTCCCAGTATCTATTCTATCAGTAGATGAACTCTGTGATGGTTCGCCCACCACCAGATGCCCTGGGCAAGTTCAGACAACTGCAGACTGTGTGTTCCGCCCTGTTTCTGAAGGTAGAACATGGCAGTTGTGTGGTCTGTACGTACGAGTACTACCTTACGTTGGATACGAGGGAAAAACGCCTTGAGGGTTTGCTGGATAGCTAGCAACTCCAGCTCGTTGATGTGAAGACCCTGTTGATGGAGTCTACATCTTGAACGGTCAGCTCCTGTAAGTGCGCTCCCCCCAACCAGTAAGAGCAGCATCTGTTGAAATGGCTATTCGTGGCACTTGGTCTAGAAAAGGTCGTCATTGCATTAGGTTTGTATCATTCCACCACTGCAGAGAGAGATGAGTGGGCCCAATAACCCTCTACCTGTGACCACTGTGCTGCTAGCATTCCTGCAACAGGAGTATGTTCAACCTAGCATGTGGGTCTTTAGCAATGGAGGAGGCTACAATGCAGAGGAGGCACATGACCTTTCTGACAGTTACTGCTGATCTGGCTGAAAAATATGGAGCAGTATTTGGAAAGCTTGGATCCTCGTGGGACTGTGGTATGCTTTCCCTGCGACAGAGTGGAGTACAGTCCCTAGAAAAGGTTGGTTAGATCTTAAGGGGCTGCAAATGAAAATGTGTGGTATTGATAGTAAAGCAGAGGTTGTGTAAGAGATTAATGGTGGCTTGCGTGACGCTAGACACTGTTATTCTGTTGCGCTCTTGATCAGCCAATCATCTAGGCAAGGGAAGACTTGGACACTATTTCTTCTGAAGTGAGCCGCTACCACAGTAAGATACTTTATGTACACCCTGGGGGGCTGTGGGTGCCTCGAAGGGCATTACTTTGAACTGATAATGCTGACCACACACTGGAGAAACCAGCAATGTTTAGGTTGGATGGGAATGTGGAAGTAGGCATCCTTCAGGTTGAGGGCAGTCATGAAGTCCCCTTGCTGTAGTAGTGGAAGGGCATCCTGGAGTATTACCATGTGAAAGTGTTCTGGCAGGATGAATTTGTTGAGGAGCCTCAGGTTGAGAACGGGCCTTGGCGACCCGTCCTTCTTGGGCATGAGGAAGTACAGGGAATATACCATTTACTGCGGTGCTGTGGTAGCACGGGTTTATGGCCCCCTTACTGAGTAATGTGTTCATATCCTCTTGCATTAGATATTGAAGTTCTGGAGAGTGTTTATGTGTGCAGGGTGAGATGTTTGGTGGGGTTAGTGTGGATTCTAGAGAACACATCTCTGCTGTGATGTCGAGTACCCACTGGTCTGAGGTGATTTTGGTCCAGCGAGACAGAAAACCTTGCAGCCTTCCCCCGACAGGTTTTATGTGGTCGGGGTGGCGGGGGGGGGGGAGGAGGGGGAAGGGGAAGGGAGCGTAAGGGGAGCGTAAGGGAGTCAATGTTTTGAAGGTGCTGCCCATTTGGCTCTGTTTTTGTACCCTCCCCTGTAATAGCCCAGAAAGGGGGTCTGTAGCTACCTGGGGAATGAAGTCGATGCCTTGGGTGGTGGTTTTAGCCCCTCCACTGTATTGTGAGTGGCAAAAAGAGCCACAAGCAGATAATGCTTTTAGTGCAGCCATGGCCTTCGCAGTCTCTGTATCCCTCTATCTTTTTTCAGCATCTGGTCAACTGGAGGGCCGAATAGGTGCTCACATCAAAAGAGCAAGTTGACCAGATGATGCTGAACCTCTTGCTTCAAGCCAGAAATAAGCAGCCAGGTGTATCGGGTGTATCGGCGAAGGAAGAAACTAGTGTTAATGTCCCAGGCACCAGTGTCTGCCGCATTGAGGGCACACTAAATATTGGTATTGGATAGAATTCTACCCTCTGCCACAAGCTCCTGACCCCTCTTCCTGGATTGGTTCAGGAGGAGTTGAAGCAACTCTTCCATTTCATTCAAGAGTGTCCTATCATACCGGAAGAGTAGACCCACAGAACTGGCGATACATCAATGTGCAGGAGACTGGGCAGTGACGTGTTTCCCTATTACATCTTTCTTTTTACTCTCCCTAACGGGAGGGGGTGCATTACTCATGTAATAGGTGCAGGCACGATTACGGGCGGTGTGCACCACCAGGGAGTCAGGTGGGAGTTGACCACTTATGAAAGGAGAGTCAGAAAAGGATGGATGGTTTGTATTTTTATCGATCCTAGGTGCGATTACTCAGGACTTTACCGGCTCTTCAAAGATGTTGGGAGCAGGTTTAGGCAACCCAGTTAACATGGGTAAATATTGCATGGACCTTTGGGTGGAGGAGAGGGTTTCAATTAGGAGGTCGTTATTCTCCTACTGCTTATGCATTTCCACCTTATGGAAGACAGATGCCCTCTGTACGACTTCATGATATGAGGTAGTGTCGTCTGGTGGGGATGGCGTAGCAGGGTAGAGGTCAATATCCCCAGGGGATTGATGTGCTAGTTGTCCCATGGGTCATCATGAGTATGTGTGTCTAAAGGGCATATCATATGGGTCATATGGAGACCCAAGGCTGTCTACCCCAGAACCAGAATGAAGAGATCCCCGAAGAGAATCAGGGGAGGGGTCTACTGGTGCTAGTGGCAAGGTGAAGGCAAAGGAGGAGAAGGATGAGGTGGAGTGAGACCAGGAAGAGGAGGAGGTAAAGAGGTGCCTCTGTCAAGGTGCCATCTCTGGGGGTGGATTAAAGATTTCCACCCAAGAAGAAATGGACTTTTGTGGAACAGAGTCCTTTGCCTTGAGGGTAGGCTGAGCTAGACTCCGTCCAGTCTCTGGATGGATGAGGATGCACTGCTGCCTGTCATCAAGCTCCTATTGTAGACATCTGAGGATGGGCTGCTCTTGTTCCTGGAAAGGGGTGGAAGAAGTTGCCCTAGACACCAGTCGTTTCAGTGCAGAAAATGGTCACTGGCCTGCCGGTAACATCCCGTTTTTCAACTCTGAATGTCTGGACTCTGAGGTGGGCTTTGAGGATGGTTTCAATAACAAAGCTGACTAGGTGGTGGAGGCAAAGGTCATAGATTTGGTGAGGAATTGAGTGCTGAGAGCTTGGAGGGCGCCGGGTCCAAAGTAGTGATTCAGTGCCGACCATAGCCTTGTGGCAGTGGCAGACTGGAAGCCTCATGATAGGCTTGTGAGCTCAAAGCTCGACTCCCTTAAGGGTGGTGCTCTGCTTCTGAATGGTGTAGAGGGAATTGGGAGACGGCAAGTATTTACTTACTGCCGCTGACTTTAATGCAACACTCTGGCAAGTGGCTGCTCATATGCTTAGGCGTAGAAGACAGAACTCTCCTTCAGAGTGAAGACCTGGGCCATGTAAGTCCCTGGCCGCAGGTCGCTTTTGAGGTCTTGGTCCCTGAACAGGTCCAGAGTATCAACCGTCTGCTGCAGAGTCACTGAAGCAGCGGGTCGGAGGGTCATTTTATTCCTGAATGCGAGGCATGCCAAACAGAAGGCCTTGTGATGGTTCGAGGACAGACCGAGGTTACACACCTGAGAGAGCTCTGTCCACTGGTATTTGGCTTGACACTTCAGGCAGCACAGGAATGGAGACCTTTCCATTATGGATGAAACACTGTCAGGTGTAGAGGAACCGATGAGGGGTGCCAGCAGGTGTTGACTGTTAGTCGAATGAAGGATGCGGGAGGCTTCGAAATGAAGAGTAGACATGACTATTGTAAGTACCTACGATTCTAGAGGATACGAATTGGTCAAGACAATACACAGCATGGAATCGACCTAGAACTCAGTAGGACACATTTTCAATTCAAGATGGCCACTGCAAGGTCGTGCCTTTAAGAGGAACCTGAGCTTGAGATCACTTTTTTTTTGTAAACCCCGGTTAAGTCTGCCATCTGCGCTCTGCCGCTACCATAACCCAACTACATTTCAACCAAAGACAACTGAACTTGCACACTGCACTTTACCATACATTCATGAATCAAATCATGGAGATCATCTCTACCAACAACACAAGAACCAGATTTTTCTTGACAATTTCAACATTCAATGGAACGACTTGAGGTACCGCTAGTGGAATGTTTCAAGGCCTTCCTCGATGACCTCAACTTGACTCTAGCCAGCAACAATCCTACTCATAATAAAGGGGTCACCTTAGATTTAATCATAACTAAAGAGAACACCACCCAAATTGACTATCTGACCACGAGACTGGATCAATCACCTCTGCATCACCTTCTCCATAGGTAAAAGGGCAACCATCCACAAAGGTCAACCAGTGAAAACAAAAGATTGGGTCATGGACACCCATAACTTTAACTCAGGCTGGTTGTCGGTTATCAGTAACAATTCCATGTTCCCTTCCACTGATTTGTTTGACAAACAAGACTTCACAGAGCACTTCATTAACTCTATGTACAACATAATGGGCTCCATTGCCTCAAATTAAGGAGAGTCCCGATCAAAAGATCTAATCCATGGTTCAGCTGTTGCCTTAATGAGAAATGTCGCTCCCTTAGACCTGTAGAAAGAGTTTAAAGACTGACCTCCTCCCCGACCAACCTCAAACTTGTGTGGCAAAGACGGAGTTCTTACAATAGGTGGATTAGAAGTTCCAAAGCAACATATTTTCGACACCAGCTAGACAAAGCCGTGAATCGACCCAAAAAACTCTTTGAAATTGTGAAAAACCAAACAAAGGGAAAATGTAATTTGCCTTCTTCAGACTAAGCCTGAACCAAATTGCGAAACATTTACCTCTTTTTTCGAGAAAAATAAGTTAATCGACATTGATCTCCAGAACGCCGGGAAACTCCTATTGATCGAAGCCCCACCACATCTCACCTCCATCTCTCAGGAAGGATGCCCTGGAAGCCATCTCTCCACACCTAAAAACAATGCCTTTTGGTCCATCTTTCAGACATTTGATGAAAGTGACATCTTAAAACTATTGAAATCCCTAAAATACTCTAACCATTTCAAATACCCTCTTCCCTCCAAACTCCTCAACAAGACTATACATCTCCTGCTCCCCTTATGGAACAGGATTATCAACGCCTCTCTTACACAAGGCTACATACCTGACAGTCTAAAATGTGGTCAGGTTACTCCATCTAAAAAAAAAAAAAACAACTCTGACCGGTCAGATCCTAACAACTACCACCCTATCTCCAGCATCCCAACTTTAGCCAAGCTCCTCAAAAAATGTATTCATCAGCAATTCTTCAGTCACATCGAGCAATTCCAAATCCCCAACAAATGTCAATCCGCCATTAGACCTGGCTATAGTACAGAAACTGCCATGGTCCACATTGTCAATGACGCTCCAAGTCTACTTTATCAGAACAAATCCTGTTTACTAATATTACTTGATCTATCAGCTGTGTTAGACACAGTCAAGCATGAGATTCTCATGAACCTCTTAGAATTCAGGATGGGTCTCTCGGGCACTGTGTCAAAATGGTTCTCCTCTTTTCAACACAACAAATCTCAGAGAGTCGTGGTACACCACACCCTATCCAACTAGATGCCAGTCACGATTGGCATACCTCAAGGTTTAACTCTTTCCTCCACTCTTTCCAACCTGTACATGGAACCGCTGACCCAAATGATCAAACTCTATAACATCTCCTACCATATGTTAGCTGATGAAACGCAACCTTACATAAAAATTGCCTTACTCAAAGACATCAGCACCCTCAATATCTGTTTGACAAAAACACAACATTGGCTGAGCCATAACCACACCTCAAATGTAAAGCACTTAAATTCAAATTCCCCTTAATCTCTCCACCAAATTCCACTTCTAACATCAAAGAATGGCTAACACATCTTAACCACCTTCACCTGCACCCCACATATCATACAATCCGCAAAATCCCTAAGAATATTCCTGGATAATAACCTCTCCATGCAGAACCAAATCAGCGCCTCCATCAGAGGGGGACAATCACCAACTTCACGCACTAAAGAAACCACAACCTTTGCTTCCTACTCCAGACCTCAAAACAGCGGCTCAAGCACTTGTGATATCCACACTTGTCCATGGTAGTGCTAACCTTGTGGGCATACCCAAAATAAAACTAGCACCTCTGATGGCTACCTTGAATGCGGCTGCTCGGCTCATCACAGGCAAAATGAAAAGTGATCATATCACACCTGTCCTCCAATAATTACGGGCTACCTTATGAGGCAAGGATTCATCTCAAAATTGCTTGCATTACACAAAGCTGTTCACCACAAAACTTCATGCTTACTGGCCGAGAAACTGGCTCTATCTGGTGGGAGTAGATCTTCTCAGTGCACAAGGTCCCTACTGCTGAAGCCCCAAAAATTCAACAAGAAACCCTACAAGAGAGAGCCTTCTTTGAAATTGCCCCACAAATGTGAAACTCTCCTCCTCCAGAGACCAGGACCAACCCTTTAATAACCCTCTTTAAAAAAGAAGTATAACTGTTATTATTGAATATTTTCCTACCCCACTGATGTGATATCTCTCAAACTTACCGACGTGAATCTAGTTGCTCCTGGTAACTTTTCTCTTTATTGCTTCCCATGTTTGTTATGCTATCAACTATCTTACCTTACCAATTGTATTCTTCACCAATCTTCCTATCATAACCACCTTATGTAAACTGCATTAGAATGCCGTTACCCGAAATGATCTAGTTCGTGATACCACCCTTGAGATTCTATGTGCTTCATTTTGTATACTCTCTGTGATTTCCCATAGTACAGCTGCTTTCTGATACCAGAAATTGTCTTTTTTGCACTATATAAAACTTCATAAATAAACAACTGAACCTTATGGCGGAGAAAGTACAATTTAACAATGGAGCCGATGCCCATGCGCTTTTTACCAGCAATTGGTGGACTCACTAGACCTTGTGACTCAAAAGACTTCATCGAAGAAAAACATCTTACACGCGTGCTGGCCCAACACTAGATGGCAGGGACATGCACAGCATGTGCATCTAGAGCAAAGGTCAAAAAGCAAGTCACTTCAAAAGTAGGAAACAAAAGCAACGGGTATTGTGGGCTCTACCCAACATTTCAGATACAATTAAACCCATACTGAGTAACCTGCCACTAAATCAAAGCTATGCAAGGAGGAATGGTGACAGTAGCTCATTAGCTGGCAGTAAGAACAGTTAACATTCATTTTTTAAAATATCAATTTATGGGATAAAATCAAATTGGCATTGTGGGGGCACTCTCTCCGAGCTCTCTGGTATAAGTTCCCATCCGAGTACCATACTAGAGATCCTGTGCTGTGATTTTCATCAGTGATACTGGAATAGTGTGGATGAAGTTATTGTGTTCTGAGCAACACCAAATATGGGGCTGAGCAGGGAGCACTACCCAGCGGATATCACCTCCTGCCTACTCGATTATATCAAGATGGGGGCCACTTGTCGGGGCTGGTGGACCTGCTGGGTTCCAGGAATGCAGGGGACGAAGTCAGTGACCAAAATTGAAACTGTAGCGTGAAGTCTTCACTTACTACTGAAAAACTGATAGGGCTGCATCAGTCAGTGACAGGTTAGGTACATATAAGCTGGTGCAAGTTGTCAGAGAGCGTGGTATACTCCAGTCATGGTGGCAGTAGAAAGATCAGCAAGCTTTGGGGAGACAATGGCACAAATTCCATGGACTACATTAGGGCCCCTTTTACCTATGTTAGAATAATTAACTCAAGGCGTGGCCAAGCAAGATGGTCAGGTAGACTCTCCTCGTGGTGCTTCAGCCGGCAAATACCTATCCTATTCACATCCTGCGGCATTGGTTGCCACAGACGTCGACAAACATCACATAAAGCCACACAGGTTGACCTGGAGTGCAGCCACAGCAAATCAGGCGGTCAAGTAGCAGCGGAGCGCACAGAGCGACAACCGATGCTGCCGGCTCGGACATCTTGGCCCCGTGAGATAAGCCAGGCATTAAGTGTGGTGCAGCCTCTGCAGGCTGCACTCATTTGGAGTGCGTCTGAGAGGGCTGCGGGGCATCGGGCCCTGACATCGACTCATGGCAGAGGAGCAGAACCGAGGTAGTGGAGAACTGTGGGGAGCTGCCACTGACCCAAAGGCGGAGACGCAGTCGCCAGGCTCTTGACACAGTCCCAGGCCGCAGCACACAAGAAGAAGGCATACAAACGAGGAGGCAAGCAAGCTATGGATGCGCTTCCCTCAAGCCCCGGCTCTATAGCAGACATTTGTAACGATGCTGGCCATGGTGGGAGGGAGACTATTGGAATCAATGAGGCATAGGGCCCTCTGGTATGAACTACCGGTGTCAGAGCTAACAATACAAGAGAAACGGGGAGGGGAGGCAAATAAATTACAGCTGCTGATTGGAGAAGGTGCATGGAAGCGGGCGGATGGTTTTGTCCAAAACCAGATTTAAGTTAATACAATAAAACTTCAACCATCAGCTGAACTTCACGCCTAAAACCATTCACACAATAGATCCCTCCTATGCAGCGAGCTGTTTGCACTGTAGGGAGGAGGATGCAGTTTTGCATGTAAGCAGCTTGGGCTTGTGGGTCCATTATACCGTTCTGGCAGGAAGTTGTCAACAGGCTTCAAATGGCCACTGGATAGAAGGTTCAACTCACTTTCAAACTGGTACTGCTGGGCCTGCTCCCAATACCGAAATGGAGGAAGCAGAGTAGGTAATTTATGCTCCTTGGTATAGCATTAGCTAAACACAGAGTAGCCAATTTGATGGCCCGCTCCGGAACCCCAAAGTTACAGGGACTGGCTCAAAAACATTTCCGAGTGGGTGGGAGTGAGTGCTTGCTGGGAAAATGCACAGGAAGTACACTAGGAAGGATGACAAGGTGGACCATGTATGTGCAAGGGCGGCAATGTTGACAGTGCTGAGGTACTCCCAGACTTGCAACTACCTTGATTGCGGAGGAAAAGAGTGGGCTGCATGGAGTACAAAATGGCTGATCGGGATTGCTGCCTGGATTGAAACGAAAGAAAGCCCTTAACTCTAAATGGACTCCTTTGATGAACGAAGTATCCCTACGGACCACCCCATACAGAGTATTGCTATCAGAATATAAACTGTTGTGGCACTAACCAGATGGCATAGTGGTTGAGGGCATCAATGGAGCAGTCCAACCAAAGTCTTTGAGGGTTGACAAAAGCAGAATGGAGTTTGGGGGGAGTTGGGGACATTTTATGGAAGTTTCTCAAGAAAAATGTATGTGGCAAAAAGAACTGTGTTGAACTTAAATTGCATGATTTGGTAAAACTTCTTAACACAACGTGCATTAGTAAAGCGCACAACCGCTCAAAGGTATCTTGGCGCTGAATAACAGATGTTTTAAAACATAAAAAATAAAGACCATTTACAAAATAGATGTTAGAATAACAACTCTTAAGACATGATACATTCTAAATGTATAAATCATATGAAGAAAAAATGTGAAATGGTGGTTTATAGTGATCTTTTGTGTACCATGGATTACTTTAGTTTTGTTACTGCATAGGTCTTGCATAGGCAATGCCTGAGAAAAAAGACTGCAGAATTATGTCTAAAATATAGAACGAGGACATCCTTGCCTCTATCGCTCCAGCACAAAATGAGACCAAATCCTGGCTGTGAACGTATGCTTTGCTGAATTCAGAATGTCAGATAACTCCAAAAACGTAAAGTCCTGAAAATAAATCCGAGGCAATGTTAGTGGAATGGCAATACCTCCAACAATATGTTGCCAACCTTCCTCTTTTCGTGCCCCTACCCCAAAAAGTCTTAAGTTAGATTCCTCACCATCCACCTTGACGTGCTCCTCCCTCAGACATTCCCTGCTCACCACTTATCAATGTATCCCTGTCAGTGGCTTGTTGAATTTCTATCAGTCTCATCTCATTGTATGGGCTCAGGAGGAATCTTAGAAGAAGGCACATGCATCCTGTACCCTGTGGTAGTAGAGTGAATTACATGTGGTTTGGAGGATCTAGTTTCCTGTTAACAGCTTTCATCTTCACACTTTCGTCTAAAGGGGTTCCATAGAAGTCTCAAAATGAGGAAAAATTATTTGGTCAACGAAAAAACAAATGAATAGTCCTGGTTGTCCACCGAGAAAGCAACCCCTCCCACCAAAAAAGCATAATCTTACACTGTGCTAACAGAACCAGAAATGTTACTGCGGTGCACATCAGTATAGTACCTGGTGTTAAATAGCATGAGAATCTCTGTACGCTTTCCAGTGTTACTACATATTAGCACCTCAAAGTGGCGATCTTTTAAAGAGAACACCTGCCCACATCTCCTTTTAACTCCGTGACCATTTCCTTGGTCTAAATGATCTGTCCAGAAAATAAAATCAATGGGATCTGTGGTTTGCCAAAAAGGTTTTTAATTACCTTCTGCTTTGCAGTTATGAAGCACTTAACTTCCATAAAGCATGAAGAGAACTTGCACATAATGCATCAACTTTTGTACATCCTTCAACAATGACAATTGCATTCGCTACTTATATTTATAGAGTGGGTTTGCCCAACTCATGAAAGGTAGTGTTACTGGTGTTCTAGTACCTTTGTCCATACAAATCTGTATTTTTTTAAAATCAGTCTTCTGCAGTAAGATAAGAACATAAATGAAGAGCCTACAGACGAGAGGATCTTCTGACTTAAACTTAAGGGTAAGAAGCAAACACTATGTCAGCTACGAGTAGCTGTTCTGCATCTTCATACTAAGGTGGAAGAAATTGGGCAGAGTAAGGGAATCTGACCAGAAGTTTATAGGTTGGTAGAGGAATTGTCATTCACACATTTCGACGCCTTGTCAGGGGTTGTAAGTGCTATATAAATGCAATTACAATATAATAAGTTTGGGCTCCCAAATTTCTTTTATTGTGTGAGAGTAACAATCTTCTCAGTGCCACAAAACATACCATCCAAGTTTGTAAGGCTTTTTCCTGCAGACGCATGAGCATGTATGCCAAAGGTTTAAGAAAAGGGGGATATTGGATAAGAAAAATAAAACAAATAAGTAGTCATATCACAAACATTATTGCTAGAGCAAACACATGCGGTCTGCAGATTATGTATTGCACTGTGTTCTCAAATTAGATAAAAGAAATTAAAAGCATTTAAGGTTCTGAAGAATCATGATAAATATTCACAAAACAGTAGCCAATAATGCAATGATTGAGATAAAGGAAAAAACAATTTTGCTTTTCCCTATCCTCTGTAATGGTACAGGGAAACTAAGGGATGGGATATTATCATTTAATTCTGCAAAGCTCATTAATGAATTAATCATCTGCAAAAGACCTCAAAGGTCCTTTTTTAACATTCTGAAAGGTAAAGCCAGTTTATAATTTGGTACTAACCTCACGTCCATCCCTTTCTATACCGGATTTAGTGGTGGTTCGGTGCACCTCAGCAGTATGGCCAAATCCTTCTGGATCATACTGCTTAATGGTCTCAAGAGAGCGGCAGGTCTGAGAATCTGCAAACTTATCCGGTTGGACGCTCGCCTGGGGCAGTCTCTGTGAGCGAGTCACAAATTCTGTGCTTTGGTAATGTTGCTGACTGCTCCCTGGTGGTCTGTAAAGTGCTGCGGAGGGCCGGGAAGAGCCGTATACTGGGGATGTGGTGGGTTTCTTTTGAGGCAGGGCTGGATTCTCAGGCACATAGTTTAGGTCCTCATCAATGAGATCATCCGCATTGGGCTGGATGTCTATGATCGCCTCAGATGGTAACAAGTCTCTCATGGGCTTCACAGCAGATGTAAGGCGAGATGCAGAACCATCCTCTGAATGCTGTCTGCTTAAAGAAATAGAAAAATACACTTTATCATGATAGGAATACACTTTATTATATTACAATTAAGCACATATTATGTAAAGGTCGAGCAGAGAATGGATTGGCGTCGAGCAATGCTGATGTTCCAGACAGAGTGGACCTCAACGAAAAAAAGAAATTATCCACCAAGGTTGAGGTGCCACAAAACACTACAAAAGCAAGAGTGACCCGGGAGGACATAACATTAAAAACTTGACAAATCGCTTCCTAAAAAAAATATAAGCACTTCTTCTGCCATTTAGAACAGTGAGTTAATGTGTTGTGACCAAAAAGTGAACATAGGCATTCATTATATATTGACATAACTTGCAGAACGCAAAAAGGGAATCTTTTATTTGTCAAACAAATCGTTTGCTGGTAGAACTTGAAATACTCAAGTGGCATTTTGTTTCTAAGCAAACATTGAAGTAGGGGTTAGCTGCATTTCCTGACACAATCACATACGTTTTTGAATACCATAACCGCCATTTTGAAACTAGTAAGCAACCTTTCAATAAATACATAAATAAAGGGAGTGGGAGCGGCTACACAGAGGGCATTGTCATTTCAATTGTCAATCATCTGTTTCCATGTGGTAAACAGTCAGGCTTAAATGCTTTTTGGCACATTTTAATTGATTAAGCCAGTGACTAAATCGGGCACATTACCTGATCTGCATCAGGAAAGTTGTTTGTGTCAGTATGCTCCATTAACTTGTGTGGTACGTAACCAGAAGCAAACGGATTGCGTTCTTTTGTATAAACAGCCCAAAATGAAATTAATTCTAGAAAGCTAAGAAATTGCTTATGAGGCAACACCACTTCAAGAACGATGACATACACTAAATGTGCATTAAATATTGTTACCAATGCTAAGGCTCTCTGCCTTTGCAATACAGAAGCAATCACTGAAAACTTTTGTATAGTGCTTAAGATCAAAACGATAGCAACAGAGTGCTATAAAAGAGCTTTAGCAAGCTACAGTAGCCAAAAAAAGCATTTTTATATTTTGTGCACACAGGAACTCTCAAGCTAGTCACAAAGGATGGCAAACTACACCTTCTGAAAAGTTATAGCCTATCTCCTCACATTGAGTGGGCCTAAACATTGAATTGGCATAAAATGCCATGACATAAGGCTCTATAATGCATCAATTCAGTAGATCCCCAAGTGGGAAAATGTGTTCACTGGATCTGAATCATGAGGGAAGTCTGCATTAGGACATCTGCAGAGTAAAGAAATTAAACAAGACCGCACAAATGTCTAAACATAAAAAAAAAAAAAGAATTTTGTATGCACTGATGTGATGCCACAAGCTGACCTCGTTAGAGTGACAACACACTGAAAGCTGCTTTTGTGAATTACCTTTTCAAAGGAAGCAGCATTAAGTACAGTGGTATCACAATAAGAGCTGCCATTTCTGCAATGACATGCCACTGGAAGTTGTATTAACTGCAATGGCATCTTAAGGAGAGCTTGTCTAGGTGCATAAACTTGTAGAACCTACCTGTACTGTTGCGGATTCTCATTTAGTACGGTGACGTGCCTATGGGTACTGTTTTTGCTGCTGTGACATCCCATTGGGGGCTGCTTTTACTGGAGTTACATTACTGTGGGAACTTGTCTTGCTACAGTGACATTTCACTGAAAGCTCTTGTTACTGCGTGGAATCCGACCGGGAGCTGTACTTACTAGAGTGACATCCCACCAGGATTCACTCACTGCTTTGGCATTCCAGTGTCAACTTCTCTTACATACCGCAGTGGTATCATATTGGAGATTACTTTTACTACAGTGACATCACACTGGAAGTTGATTTTAATACTTTTACTGTGAGCAGCTCCTATGGTAGTAGTATCCCAGTGTCAGGTGCTCTTACAGCAGTGATATCAGACTGCCAGCTGTTGGCAGTGGCATTGCACTGGAAACTGCTATTATTGAAGGGAAAAGCCAGTGGGGGCTGATCTTACAGTATTTGTTTTTACTGCAATGACTTATCACCGGGAGATGCTTTTACTTTAATGACATTCTACAGTGCTGCTCTTATTGCAGTGAAAACAGACTGAAAGCTGCTTTATGTTGCAGCCAGTGAGATGGAGAAATTCTCTTTGCTGCACTTTGTTCAACAACCTGAGCGGAGATTACTACAGCCTTATCAAAAGTTAAGCATTTCTTTAGTTTAAAGTCTTTACGAATCACAACCATATCCCAAAAAGGAAGCTGAATGCACTACAGACATTACATAAAAAAGTACAAATAAGATTAAAAATAGAGAGGAATGGGGGGGGGGGGGGGGGGGGGAGGCCCTTCAGTGTCCCCGAGAAGTGGCTATTCGTGCCAGGTTCTGGCTAGTCCAACTACGGATCCTGCATAGATCATACACCCCACGAACGACGCAATACATAACAGGCTATGTGGACTCACGCTTTTGCTTGCGGGGGTGTGGTGAAGAAGGGACCTTCTTCCACATATTGTGGGATTGCACCAGAATTAGGGCATACTGGTCCAGACTAGCAGGCATCATGTCGAAGATGGTGGGAGCGGACGTTCCGCTGGAGGCCAGATGGCATGTCTTAGGGGTCACTAGTGACATCATCTGGCCGAAATGGGACAAAGTGTGGTTAGCTCTGGCGAGTATGGTGGCCAAGAGAAATATCGCGAGGCTATGAGGAAGTGATCTTGTGCCTACGGTGAAAGAGTGGGAGCGAGATTTGGACTGGTGCCAAAGGGTTGAAAAGGTTATCTATAAAAGTCGAGGTTGCCCTAAGAAATGGGAGAAAATATGGGCGGCTTGGAGGAGGTACCGGGGAGAGTGGATGGTTTCGCAGGCGGATGAGGCGCCGACCTGAGAGATGATCAGTGTGGAACTTTGTACTCCATGTTTGTGCACTTAATGCTGACGCCTTGTGACACCCGTCTTGCACTGGATTCCTTAGGGTGCGGCTGTAATAAGGAGGGCCGCAATGTGGACCTGGCGGGAGGGAGGGGGAGTTGGGTGGGGTTGGTGAATACAATTTGTCTGCTTCGATGGGTTCAGAGTTGGGGGTCCACTGGGGTTGGGTCAATATTTATTGGGAGGAGTCTGTCGTGGTGGTTGGGTTTAATTATTTCTAACGAATCTGCGGCTGATGTTATTTGTAATTGTCAATGAACTTCCGTTGCTAACTGATGTGCAATGTTATGGAGCTGGTTATTCAAATAAAAAGATAAAAAAAAAAAAAAAAAAAAATTGAGAGGAATAACAATTTCAATCGAAAAATAAAGAAACAAATTGTTAACACAAAGCCACCTGCAGGATGAACTCCACTCAAAGATGGCTGCTCATGTGCACAGCGCAGGGTTTAATGGGCAGACATTTTTAATTAATTTTTTTAATAAAACTGTAACAAAAACATTCCAGCATGGCCACCCATGAATGCACGTGCTCACACAATCAGCCATGCATAAGATTTTATAAAAACCTTTACCAAGGAAACAAGTACTGGCAACGCCAATAAGACTGCAGCCCACACATGACCTATTAGTTTTGTCAAGGATTGTTTTTAATTGATTTCCACATAGCCTATTTCTTGGGTGTGTTTATCCCCACCACATACACACAACAACAACAAGCAAACACTTAGCAGAAGGAGTAGTTTCTGTCCTGTAACTCCAGTTCTGTAGTAGGGGTATCTCTGTTATAGTCATAATCTAGTGAATAGTCCCGCCCATGTGCGTGGACCCCGGCAATCAAAAATAATCTCTTAAGTTGTCAAATCATGCAGACCCTGCAAGACACTTAAGAGAGAATTTAAAGACAAATAATGCAGCCGATATCCACAGGCTACACTGTCCAGTACTTCAACTAGAAATTCCACCAAACAACACCACACATAACCCAGCCTGCAGTTTCTACCATAGAGAAACTTGCCTCCACCAGTAAAAGACTCTGGAATGATAGAGAGGAAGGCATGGACAGACAAGCCCCATAGGCTGCCATTATGTGGCTTAAATAGGATACTGTGCCTTTAAGAGAACTTTCCAGAACTGTCTCCCAGTATCCCAGAATGCATAGCAGGTCCCTCTTACTTTCAGTTCTTTTTGAAGGCGTAGCACGCCAGACCTGTAGCATTCCTTACATGCAGAATTATCTCCACCGGGGAGGAGGGCGGGCGCTTATGACTATAACAGAGATACCCCTACTACAGAACTGGAGTTACAGGACAGAAACTACTCCTTCTGTAGTAGGGGATCTCTGTGTATAGTCATAATCTAGTGAATAGAATGGCAAGCCCATCCCCACACCAAAGCGGCGGTGGAGAAATAAATTAACGCCACTATTGTGCGAACAGATTCCGCAGCGAAGCTTGCCCAACCTGAGCATCTGCCCTGGCATCAGTGTCCAGACAGTAATGCTTAGCAAAGGCATGAACCGACTTCCAAGTGGCTGCTTTGCAGATTTCAGCTATCGGCACGTTACGGAGCAAGGCTGTCGTGGCAGCTTTGCCCCTGATGGAATGAGCCTTAGGCTTACCTCCTAAGGTCTTATTAGCCTTTTGGTAACACAAATGTATGCAGGACACAATCCACCTAGAAATGGACTGCTTAGAGGTAGCAAGACCCGTCCTGACTGATCCATAATTAATAAACAACTGGTCAGACCTACGAATATCTTTGGTTTTATCCAGATAAAATTTCAACACCCTCCTAACATCCAGGGAATGGAGAGACCTTTCCGCTGGAGATGAAGGGTTCTGAAAAAACGTAGGCAAAGTTATAGTCTGGTTGACATGAAAATCAGAAATAACCTTGGGAAGAAATTTAGGGTGAATACGCATAACAACCTTAGCACCATGAAATACAGTATAAGGTTCTTGACAACACAACGCCTGAATTTCACTCACCCTGTGGGCCGATGTAATGGCCACGAGGAACGCCGCCTTCCAGGACAGGTGCTGCAACGAAGCCTTATGAATAGGTTCAAAAGGCTCCTTCATCAACCTGGACAGCACCACATTCAGTTCCCATGAAAGCGAAGGAAGCCTGACAGGAGGGAATACTTTCTTCAATCCTTCCAGAAAATCTTTGATCACAGGGATCTGGAAAAAGGAAGTCTGTGAAGGGCATTTCCTGTAGGCAGTCAATGCGGCGAGATGAACCTTAATGGAATGAACATTAAGTCCAGATTGCGCCAAATGTAGAAGGTAAGGGAGGATGACATCTTCCTTACACGTCGTCGGGTCATGGTTCTTAGACTGGCACCAGATACAAAACCTCTTCCACTTGTAAGCATAGGAAGTCCGAGTGGAAGGCCTCTTAGACTCCTTCAGTATGTCCATGCAATCCGCGGGCAGATTCAGATGGCCATATTGCACTATCTCAGGAGCCATGCCGCCAAACTCAAAGACGAGAGGTTGGGGTGTAACATCCGTCCCCCGAACTTCGTGAGAAGGTCCGGCCTGCACGGCAGCCGAATGTGAGGAAGGAGAGACCGGTGAAGCAGGTCCGTGAACCACCACTGCCTGGGCCACTCCGGGGCAATGAGTATCATCCAAGCCCTGGAACGGGCCAGCTTGATGAGCACTGCTGGAATCAGGGGAAAGGGAGGAAAAGCGTACAGAAAGCTGTTCAACCAGTCGATCCATAACGCATTCCCCAGCGTCCCCCTCTGGTAGTACCTGGAGGCGAAGTCTCTGCATTTGCTGTTTTCGGCGGTGGCGAACAAATCTACGTCTGGAGTTCCCCACCTTGCGAAGACTTCTCCTAGTACTTCGTCGTTTATGACCCATTCGTGGTTTTCCTGGACCAGTCTGCTCAGTGCGTCTGCCTGAACATTCTGCACACCTGGCAGATGGGTAGCCGTTATCGTCAGTCCTCTGGCTAGGAGCCAGTGCCAGATCGCCTGCGCCTCCTGCGACAGAGTGCGTGATCTCGAGCCCCCCTGCTTGTTGAGGTAATACATCGTGGTGGTATTGTCCATCTGTACAAGCAGAGAGTTGGTCTGGAAGGACGGAAGAAAGGCCTTCAGTGCCAAGTGAACAGCTCTGAGTTCCAGGAAATTGATGTGATACGTGGCCTCCATTGGTGACCACGTTCCTTGAATCTGCAGGTTCCCGGAGTGCGCTCCCCTTCCCAGGAGAGAAGCATCCGTCACGACAGTCTACGTGGGAATGTCCTTGTGAAAGGGAACCCCTCTGAGGAGATTCTCCGCTGAACACCACCACTTCAGAGACTGAAGAGCATGCAGCGACAGTCGTATCTTGTCGTCCCAAGATTCTGTCCTCTGATCCCACTGGTCTTCCAAGCACTCCTGCAGCGGTCTCATGTGCAGCCGTGCGTGTGGCGTCAGGAAGATACAAGAGGCCATCGATCCCAGTAGAGAAGACACCGTCCTCACTGTTGTAGATGGAGTTGTCATAAGAGCCTGAGCCTTCCGAAGGAGAGATAATCGTCGCTCTTCCGAAGGAGACACGCTTGCTGACAGCGTATTGATGGAGGCTCCAAAGTACTGTATGCATTGGACCGGAGTCGGGACAGACTTGGACATGTTGATGTGCAACCCCAGCTTGTTCAAGAGAACGCACGTCTTCTGGAAGTGTGCTCGCGCTTCCGAGAAGGAGGATGCCTTGATCAACCAATCGTCCAGGTACGGGTAGACAAACACCTTGTTCTTCCGTAGGTGTGCTGCTACCACCGCCATGCACTTCGAGAATGTTCTCGGCGCAGACTTTAGTCCGAATGGAGTACTGTGTATTGATAATGATTGGCGCCGACTTGGAACCGCAGGAACTTCCTGTGTTTGTGTGCAATGGGCACATGGAAGTAAGCTTACTGTAGGTCTATAGCACATAGCCAGTCTCCCTGTTGCAACTGAGGATAAATCTGATGCAACGACAGCATGCGAAACTTTTCCCTGCGAATCCATTTGTTTGCCTGTCGCAAGTCCAGAATGGGCCTGAACTCGTTCTTGTCCTTCTTGCGAACCAGGAAGAACCGGGGGTACAGACCTCTTCCTCTCTGGGACAGAGGTACGTCTTCTATCGTCCTTTTCCTTAACAGGATATCCGCTTCCGCCTGAAGCTCGCGCAGCTGAAACTGCGAGCTGACCGGTGGAATCGCTGGAGTCGGGCTTGTGAACCGAAGACTGTATCCATTGCAAACAATATTCAGAACCCACTTGTCCTGAGTAATTTTTCTCCACTCTGCCAGAAAAAATTGAATGCTTCCCCCTACCGGAGTGGGTAACAGATCCGGGGGAAGTAGGTTCCTAGGGCCTAGACCCAGCCTGGCCCTTGGTCGCCGGAGCCGACTGCTGGCCTCCTCTGCCCTTCTGGCGCTTCTGGAACGGCTTACGGTACTGTTGTTGTTGCGACTGTCCCGAAGCTTGGCCACGTCCTCTGCCTTGCCCACCGAACCGCCGTTGGAATGGGCGGTACGATTTCTTCGTGTCTTTAGGCTTCTCCAGGCCCACAGCCGTGAGCGTCTCGGCCTCCGCCTTCATGCGGGCCATCTCGTCATCCGCATGCTTCCCGAAGAGGGTCTCGCCAGAGAATGGCAGGTTGGCTACCCTCTGCTGTGCGTCCGGTTTCAGGGACGTAAGACGGAGCCAGGCGTGACGTCGTTGGTTAACTCCATGGCAAAACCCATGTGCCGCCAACAGGGATGAGTCTGCTGCAGCGCTGATAATCTGGTTCGTCACCAGCATCCCTTCATTCAGCACTTCCTGGAAGTCCTCCCACTTCTCGCGAGGTAAGTGTTCCGTAAACTGCTGGAGGGAGTCCCATAGGGCGCGGTCGTAGCGTCCCAACAATGCTGTGGCACTCGCAGCCTTCATAGAGGTCGCCGATGTTCCACATACTTTCCTCCCTGCTGAATCCATCCATCTAGACTCCTTCTCTGGGGGAACCGTGGATGACGGGGTGATGGCATGTTGTTTGCAGGCCGCTGTAACAATCACAGAATCCGGAGGAGGTTCCGCCCTCAGAAAGGCCGGGTCCGAATCGGGAGCCCGGTACTTTTTCAGCAATCTCGATGGAGCCGCCTTCGTCACCGCAGGGGTGAGGAAAAGGGCCATAGCCGGTTCCTCCAGGCCCGGCACCAGATGTAGCAGTGGACGAGACAGGTGTTTCTGATGCAATGTTTAGAAAATGACTGAAGTCTTAGGTGTAGGCACCGTCAAGGATATGCCCAACTTTGCAGCGCCCCTTAAAAGGACATCATGGAACGTCACCAGGTCATCAATCGGAGACACCCTCATGTCCGGTGACCCCGACAAGGTCGGAGAATAGTCCCTGGTCCCTCAGGACCTTGTGTGAGAGCGAGATCCGTGCCTCCTATGGCGGTGTCTCGACCGCGTGGGCGATCGCTCCTTCCTCCTAGAGCGAGAGCGAGATCTGCCAGCCCGTGGCCGCTCCACAGGTTTCCGTGGGGGAGTCTTCCTCAGTTCCTCCTGGGGTCTAGGTTTCGGTGTCCCCTTAGGAGGTGTAGGCAGAGGAGGTAACGACGTGGACCTCGGCGGAGGGACCGGGGTATCACCGACCGAGGGGCCGGCCCATGCAGTGGAAGCGGTGGCAGTGGTCTGCCTGGCGGAAGTGGAGGGTTGATGGGAGGGTCCTCCTTGGGTACAGGCGGAGGTGGCGACCTAGGCCGAGATGGTGTGTATACCACCGAGTACACCGAGCCCGGTGACCCCTTAGGCGAAGGGGGATGAGATCCAGCCCCTTCAGCAGGTGATCGCTTCCTCTTGCGTCCTCCACTAGAACCAGTCTGACTTCTGGGGCCAGAATTCGTCTTGCGCCGTTTAGGAGAGGTGGAGCGACTCCTAGACGCCGATCTCTTCTTTCTCGACGTTGAGCGTCGCTTTTCCGGCGTCGAACGTCGCCTCCGTGACTCCGGCGTCGAACGCCGCCTCCGCGACGTCGATCTCTTCTTCCACGACGTCGAACGCCGCCTCCGCGACGTCGACCTCTTCCTTCGTGACGCCGTACGCCGCCTCCGCGACGTCGAACGTTCCGTTCTAGACAACGAGCGTCGATTCCTCCTTCTTGAGGTCCTCGACGTCGAGGAGCCCCTCGACGTCGACCGGTGTCTCGACGGCGATCGGCGGTGTCGCCTCGACGGCGAGCGCCGATGCTTGTCGCTTCGTCTCCGACGTCGATAGGTAGACTCCGACATAGACGATGACGACGACGATGCCGTCGACGGTGGCTTCGACGGCGGCCTCTCCAGGCCCTTCGACGTCGAGTCATCACGACGTCTCGACCCGGAGCCCCGGGGAGATGGGGAACACACCGCCGTCATCCCTCTCGACGTCGTCGCCGATGCAATCGACGTCGACGGAGACCGGGACGGTTTGCTGGTCTTCCTGCCTCTGGGGAGCCCCCCAGAGGCCTCAGCAGCGGCAGAGGCAGAGGGAACCTTCCCAGCCTGCCCAGACCCACCTGCAGCCTGCAGACGTCTCTCTTCAAGGCCTGAGAGCCTAATCTTCAGCCTGTCCCTCAGGGTCCTCGCTGAAAACTGCTGGCAGATGACACAGTCTTCAGGAACATGTTCTTCAGGGAGACAGACGATGCAGACGTCATGTGGATCACTCTTGGCCTTCTTCCTTCCACATGCTTGGCACTTCTCAAAAAGACCAGGCATTTTAGAGCCCTAAAACGCCTGAACCAACACACAAGAGGGAAAAAAAAGCACAAAGAAAGCTAAACTCAAACACTTTTAAACACAAAAGTGACAAAAATGCAATAAACCCTTGAAACAAGGGAGAGCTCAATGCCAGGGTCCTGTTAGCAGGAGCCGGAAAAAAGAACTGAAAGTAAGAGGGACTTGCTATGCATTCTGGGATACTGGGAGAAAGTTCTGGAAAGTTCTCTTAAAGGCACAGTATCCTACTTAAGCCACATAATGGCAGCCTATGGGGCTTGTCTGTCCATGCCTTCCTCTCTATCATTCCAGAGTCTTTTACTGGTGGAGGCAAGTTTCTCTATGGTAGAAACTGCAGGCTGGGTTATGTGTGGTGTTGTTTGGTGGAATTTCTAGTTGAAGTACTGGACAGTGTAGCCTGTGGATATAGGCTGCATTATTTGTCTTTAAATTCTCTCTTAAGTGTCTTGCAGGGTCTGCATGATTTGACAACTTAAGAGATTATTTTTGATTGCCGGGGTCCACGCACATGGGCGGGACTATTCACTAGATTATGACTATACACAGAAATCCCCTACTACAGAAGCAGCAGCCACTTCCCTTCAGCTTAATTAAATGATTTCAAACCCCTGTCTCTGTTTTGCTAACATATGTTACTGGCAAGGAGTGCTTCACCCTCTCCCACCCCTGTAACTTATCTATTGTAGCATTGTCCAAGACCTATGGCAAGATCAGTGGGTTCCATCTGTGCCATGTTCATGCTGCAACAAGCCCGTCATCATTTACTGGCACTGACTTAGTATTGCTAACACAAATAATAATGATATTATTACACAAATAATAATGATAACGATAATGATAACGCAAGAACACCACCACCTATTTGGCACCAGAAGAATGCTTGGAAACGTTTAAACCATTTCTCCCAGATCTTTAGAGCTTCAGTAGGTCCCATCGGAAAAAGTATCTAACTCGCAGTTCCACAGCGTCAGATAAGATTTCAGCTTCATCCCACTCAAAGATCCCAGCACCTCTATCCCATTCTGCATCGGGACTTGAAAAGCAGCAGTGGGACCAACCTGCTTCAGTTATTCAGCCTTCAGCTCCATGGCAGCAACTACTGCTTCAATGGAGTCCCAATTGGGGAGGATTTTTCTTCTCAAAAAGGAACAAAGTACCATTCTCTGTAAAAATGTCAATGCTGTTCTACAGAAGCGTGACAAAGCCCCTTTCTGAAGGAGGACTGAGGAACTTCCTGACTTTCAGATTTTCACCAGGAACACTCCACTTGATGTTTCAGACCATAGCTCTGTTGCGGTCAGCCTCAAATCATACCTAGATCCTGGTATTCCACAACCATTGGCCCTTAGTGCTTTGGTCACTATTTTCACTAAAATCTTTAAAAATTCACATATTCGGTACTTCTTATAGGAACTTTATTTTGGTGTCATTTAGTTTATTAACTTTTACTTTTTTTCTAATTCAGTTTTGGATTTCTAGTGCCTGGAGTTTTGACTTTTCTTGCTGTTTTGGCACTGTATGAATACTAACACATTGCCTTAAGCTAAGTCTGTTTGTTCTGTGCCATAGCTACCAGGGGCTAATTTAGTGGGTTTAGCCTGGCAAGAAGTGTTATTATTCTTTAAGGCCATGCTACCTAAGGATTTGTCAATGTTGTTTTCGACTGAAAGGTTGCACAAGGAGCTTCTGCCCCTGCCACCTCTGCATTTCAAACTGTGGCCAATTATACTAAAACTAGTGAACTATAGGCACAGTGACTAACTGCATCATTCAGAGAGCAAGACACATCTGCTCTGTACAATATGAAAATGCCATTGTGCACATATTCCTAGATTACACTTTTGTGCTGCAGCATGAATGGAAACTCCTGCTAGGTGGTGATGCGAAAACTCGGACTTGAATATCAAGGTCATGTTACTTTTCCCAGCAAATCTATAGGTGGTCGCTGAATGAATGACGCATTTCATTAAAACATCAACGGAAGCCTAGAAGTGAATGTCAAAGAGCGGCAGAACGTGAAGTGACACCTGATGGAAATGAAAAAAGGCATGGAACATGTGACACCAAAAGAAAACCAGAAGACCTATATTGTTGCAATCAGTGAAATGCAAAGCTGCAATAATTGAGCAATGAAGACAAACGGGCAGTAGGACCTGCCTGAGACTGAGTAGCGGGGCTGACTCTATTCAGAGCCCAACAGATTCAGACTCTGACCCAGAAAACTCTATGACTAGTACAAAAGGAGATCCTGAAGTGATGCCAAGTCAAGTCAAGTCAAGTCATAAAATTTATATAGCGCACTACATACCCAGAGGGTTTCAAGGCGCTTGGGGAGGGGAGGGGGATTATTTGTCAAATATCCACGTTTTAAGTTGTTTTCTGAACGCTAGGTGATTCTGGGTGAGGCGAAGGTAAGCGGGGAGTGAGTTCCATGTTTTGGCAGCCAGGTATGAGAAGGATCTGCCTCCCATGGTGGTTTTGTTGATGCGAGGGACAGTGGCGAATGCTTGGCTGGAAGAGCGAAGTTGTCGGGAGGGGGTGTAGAAGGACAGTCGAGAGTTGAGGCAATCTGGTCCGATGTCGTAGAGTGATTTGTGTGCGTGGGTAAGCAGTCGGAAGGTAATCCTCTTATTGACGGGTAGCCAGTGGAGGTCTTTAAGGTGGCCAGAGATGTGTTCGTTGCGTGGGATGTCTAATATGAGCCTGGCTGAGGCGTTTTGGATTCGTTGTAGTTTCTTCTGGAGTTTGGCGGTGGTACCTGCGTAGAGGGTGTTTCCGTAGTCCAGTCGGCTCGTGACCAGAGCATGGGTGACTGTTTTCCTTGTTTCGGTGGGGATCCAGCGAAATGTTTTTCTGAGCATGCGAAGGATGTTGAAGCAGGAAGAGGATACGGCGCTGACTTGTCTGTTCATTGAGAGTGAAGAATCTAGGATGACGCCAAGGTTCCGTGCGTGGTCTGTCGGGATGGGTGCGTTTCCGAGGGCTTCCGGCCACCAGGAGTCGTCCCATGCAGAGGGGGATTTACCTAAGATGAGGGCTTCTGTTTTGTCTGAGTTCAGTTTCAGACGGCTTTGTTTCATCCATTCGGCGACTTCTTTCATTCCTTCGTGTAGGTTAGTTTTGGCGGTGCTGGGGTCATTGGTGAGAGAAAGGATCAGTTGAGTGTCATCCGCGTAAGAGATGATGTTGAGGTTGTGTTGGCGGGCGATGGTCGCGAGGGGGCTCATGTATACGTTGAAGAGGGTGGGGCTGAGTGAGGATCCTTGTGGTACGCCGCAGATGATTTCAGAGGCCTCGGACTTGAATGGTGGGAGGCGGACTCTCTGGGTTCTTCCGGAGAGGAACGAGGTGATCCATTCCAGTGCCTTTCCTTGGATTCCGATATTTCTGAGGCGCTGTAAAAGGGTGCTGTGGCAGACTGTGTCGAAGGCTGCCGAGAGGTCGAGGAGGATGAGGGCGACTGTGTCTCCATTGTCCAGTAGAGTTCGAATGTCGTCTGTTGCTGCGATGAGGGCGGTCTCAGTGCTGTGTTTTGCTCGGAAGCCAGATTGTGAGGAGTCGAGGGATTTGTTGGCTTCGAGGAAGGCGGCGAGCTGGATGTTAACAGCTTTCTCGATGACTTTGGCCGGGAATGGAAGAAGTGAGATGGGGCGGTAGTTTTTGAGTTCGGTGGGGTCTGCTGTTGGTTTTTTCAGAAGGGCGGTGAGTTCAGCGTGTTTCCAGTCTTCTGGGAAGGTAGCGGAGGTGAAGGAGCAGTTGATGACGTCTCGGAGGTGTGGAGCTATGACGGAGTCTGCTTTGTTGAAGATGTGGTGAGGGCATGGGTCTGTGGGGGATCCAGAGTGGATGGAATTCATCAGGCGGATGGTGTCCTCAGTGGTGATTGGGTTCCAGGCGTTAAGGGTGTTAACGGGGGGAAGATAGTCAGCTGATGGTAGGGTGGGTTGGCTTCCGGGATGGTTGTCAAAGCTGTTGTGGATGTCAGCAATCTTGTTGTGGAAAAAAGAGGCTAGGGAGTCGCAGAGGGTTTGAGAGGGGGTGATGTCGTTGGAGTTGGCCGAGGGGTTGGAAAATTCCTTGACGATGTTGAAAAGTTCCTTGCTGTTGTGGGCGTTGATGTCGAGTCGATCCTTGAATGCTGTTTTCTTGGCTTTTCGGATCAGTTGGTGGTGAGTACGGATGGCGTTTTTGAAGGCGTCCTTGTTGCTGGTGGATGGGTCTTTTTTCCAGGCCTTTTCAAGGGAGCGGCATAGTTTCTTGGATTTCTTGAGGTCCTCGTTGAACCATGAGGCCTTCTTGATTTTGTGTTGGCGTTTTTTCAGTGGTGCTAAGGTGTCTGCGGTGTTGGATAACCAAAGGGTGAGGTTGGAGGCGGCTTCGTTGGCGTTAGAAGAGAGGGCTGGGGAGGTTTGGAGGAGCGATGAGGAGATCTGCTCCGTGGTGATTTTGTTCCAGTTTCTTTGTCGAGTTGGTTGGAGGTGGATGATGGGTTTCGGCTTGTTGTAGGTGAAGTGGACGCAGCTGTGGTCAGTCCAGAGGAGTTCCGTAGTGTGGTTGAAGGAGACATGGTTGCTAGAGGTGAAGATGGGGTCGAGTGTGTGACCTGCGATGTGGGTGGGGGAAGTGACCAGTTGTTTAAGTCCGAGGTTGGCGAGGTTGTCTAAGAGGGTGGCGGTGTTGCGGTCGTTGATCTTCTCAAGGTGGAAGTTGAGGTCTCCCAGGAGGATGTAGTCTTTGGAGGGGAGCGCGTGTGGGGTGATGAAGTCCGTGATGTCTTCACTGAATTTTGCGCGGGGTCCTGGTGGTCTGTAGAGGAGGGTGCCTCTGAGTGTGGTCTTGGGGTCGATGTGGATCTGGAAGTGAAGGTGTTCGGAGTTGGCGAGGTTGGCGTCAGAGCTGGTTGAGATGCGGATTGATTTCTTGTGGACGATAGCGATTCCTCCTCCTGTATGGTCGGTGCGGTCTTTGCGTGTAATCTTATAGTCGTCAGGGATAGCGATGGCGATGTCAGGGGCAGAGGAGGTGTTCATCCATGTTTCCGTTAGGAAGGCGACGTCTGGAGAGATGGTGTCTAGTAGGTTCCAAAGGTCAATGGCGTGCCTGTGGAACGAGCGGGTGTTGAGAAGGATGCATTCTAGGTGGTTGGGGTCGGGAATCTGTGGTGTGGTCGGAGCGGAGACGTTGTCGGTGCCGCTGAATTTGCAGGAGAGGCAGGAGAACGGTCCATGGGTGCGTCCAGGAGCGGCTTGGACGCAGTTGGGGGCGCGACCGGGGTTAAGGGCTAGGAGGGTGGCGGCATCGTAGGTAACGCGGGGGGGCTGGGCAGTGCGAAGGGCAGGGGGTCTGGCGCTGGGCGCGGTCCAGGCGCGGACGGGCGTAGACGGGCTTACCTTTGGCGCACCTTCGGCGCGGATTGGGCACGGTCGCTGCGCGTGAACGCTGCGCGCGGGAAGAACTGTCATATATGGATGGTGGAGGGGGAGGGGCGAGGGCGGCTCAGCTGGGAGGCGGGGCGGGCTCTACAAGACGACAACAACCAACAAAATGGAGGAGGGGGGGAGCACAACAGAGCGCTTGGGGAGAACGCGCTAACACAGCACAGAAATACAAAATACGAGTCTAATTGCAATACAGACAAAGCGGCAGCCAGGCAATGCAATGGGTGAAAGTGAGGAGGCAAAATCAGGGAGAAAGCGCTGCTGAACGATACCAGAACGCGCTAACACAGCACAGAAATACAAAATACGAGTCTAATTGCAATACAGACAAAGCGGCAGCCAGGCAATGCAATGGGTGAAAGTGAGGAGGCAAAATCAGGGAAAATGCGCTGCTGAACGATACCAGTACTCGCCAGGGGCACTGGGAGCGACCACTCCGGCCAAAGCGAAGAGCGAGTCACAGCGCTTTCAGGTGGGAAGCGTTGCTGCCAAGGACTGCGAACAACATTGTTTGCCCAACATGTGAGTGCTGGCCATAAATCCTCAAGTACTACATACTAACCACCAGTGGATGCTTCAACAACTCAAAGAATGGTATGCACACTTGCTGTCCCATACTGTTATAATGTGCCTGAAGGGAGGTGACTAGCAGGGCATTGTAGAAGGGTGAAGAACCCCTGTTCTCTTCTTTAACATTTTGGTAAAATGACTTGCACTTTACAACTTTAGACATTTGGTATGTTTGGTCATTTTTTAAATATTTTTCTCTATGATTGTATATTTCATGTTCAAGTTTGGCCGTAGGGTGAGGTAGGGTTTATTGGATGGGAAAACAGAACAGAGTCCTGGGTGGGGGAGCTGTTGGGAGAGTGGATCTGCATTTAATGGCTGGAAATATGCAAAGTCACAATCTTCACCCCTACAAGCATTATAACAGATGCCCAAAATGACTAGGCATCTTGGATTCTAGCACAAGAGAAAGGTGAGACGAATTTCTTGTCAATACCGACATGGAATGTCAGAGTAAGGCTAGCACAGCTAAGAAGCACAAATGTATGACTATTTGACTCAAAGAAGGATTCATTTAGCTTTTCTATAGGACCCCTGACCCTGGTTGCAGGCCAGGTCACACCCCTGCTGCCCAAACAGCTCCACATGCTCCTCAGCCCACCTGATCTTCAGCCCGCTCCAAGCCGATCGCAGGTTCGCACCAGCTGCACCCCTCTGCCCCTGTTCGCAGTGTGCTTGGGGAACAAGCCTTCTGGGCAGGTGTTTCCCCCTCTTTCCTCTCCTGTACCCCTGCTCCGTATTTTATTTTTATCTTTATTATTTTATTTTTGTTTTCCAGCCGCATAGCGCATTCCCCACCCACCCCCCGCCCGAGTCTACTCCCCTCTTCCCGCCACTGCCCCCTATGTCCACACCCCCTTGCCACCCCGCTCCCGCCTCCCAGCTGCTCCTCCCTCCCTCACTGCCTTAAATGGCGGCCTCTGCACGGCCGCGCCGCTGGCGCGCCAAAGGCAAGCCCATATGTGCCCGTCCGCGCCTGGACCGCGCCCAGCGCCAGACCCCCTGGACCCCGAACCCGCCACAACACCAGACGTCGATACGACGCCAACACCCTCCATGCTCTCAACACCGGCCGAGACCACCGCTGGTTCCAGGCTGCACCCAAACGCACCCACGGACCCTTCACTTGCCACACCTGCAACTTCACATGCGACAGGACCACCAAACCTCCAAGAACCGGACCCAACCACCTCCGCGGCATACTACTCAACACCCGCTCCGCACGCAAACACGCCGTTGAGCTCTGGGACCTGCTAGACACCTCCGCCCCGGACGTTGCCTTACTGACCGAGGCCTGGTGGAGCGACTCCTCGGTGCGTGACATTGCCATAGCCATCCCGGACGGCTACAAGATCACCCGCAGAGACCTCACCAACGGAATTGGAGGAGTAATAGCCATTGTCCACAAGTCCACCCTCCAGGTCCTCACCCTCGCAGACGACTCGCTCAACGCCGCCGAACACCTCCACTTCCAGATCCACACCGACCCCAACACCACCCTCAGAGGAACACTCGTCTACAGACCTCCCAGACCCCGAGCCCACAACCTCAGACAGTGGATCGTCGACTGTGCCAACACCCTCGCCCAAGAAACCCTCCACCAACCACTCCAGCAAGAAAGCCACCCGATTCACAGAATAGCTCCAGACCTCCAAACGTACTTGCCGGAAGCTGGAGAAGAAATGGCTCCACGACCACACACCAGATAGCCTCGCAGCCCACAAGGACGCCATTCGCAGACATAACCACCTCATCAGAACAGCCAAGAGATCTTCCTTCCAAGCCTGCCTGGACAACAGAGCACACGACAGTAAAGAGCTTTTCAAAATAGTGAAGGAACTCTCCAACCCCAGCGCCAACACCAACGATATCCCACCCTCGCAAGATCTGTGTGACTCACTGGCCACCTTCTTCCATCGCAAGATCGCCGACATCCACGACAGCTTCAACACCTCACCCGCCCCGACCACTACAGACCCCACCCCGAACACCGCCTGCACCAAACAGCTGACCTCGTGGTCCAACGTCAACGACGACGAGACACGCATTGTCATGAACTCGATCCACTCAGGGTCTCCGTCAGACCCCTGCCCACACCACGTCTTCAACCAAGCCGACACAGCCATCGCACCCCATCTACGGAAGGTCATCAACATCTCCTTCGACACAGCAACATTACCGGAAAGCTGGAAACACGCCAAAATCAATGCCCTCCTCAAGAAGCCCAAGGCGGACCCCAAAGACCTCAAGAACTTCCGGCCCATCTCCCTGCTCTCATTCCCCACGAAGGTTATAGAGAAAATCGCCAACATACAACTGACACGCCACCTCGAGGGCAACAACATCTTTGACCCTTCCCAGTCCGGATTCAGACGGAACCACAGCACCGAGACAGCCCTAATCGCCGCCACAGACAACATCAGGCGCAAACTAGACAACAAGGAAACGTCAGCCCTCATCCTCCTGTACCTATCAGCTGCCTTCGCCACAGTCTGCCACCGCACACTAAGAACACGCCTCCAAGAAGCCGGAATCCAGGAGAAGGCCCTGAACTAGACCAAGTCCTTCCTCTCCGGCAGAACCCAGCGAGTTCGCCTCCCACCCTTCGAATCCGAAGCCACCGACATCTGTGGCGTACCCCAGAGCTCATCCCTCAGCCCAACTCTGTTCAATGTCTACATGGACACCCTCGCACAAGTGGCCCGCAAGAACAACCTGAACATCATCTCCTACGCCGACGACCCCCAGATCATCCTCTCCCTCACCAAGGACCCGCACACCGCTAAAACCAGCCTCCACGAGGGAATGAAGGCCTTCGCCGAATGGATGAGAAACAGCCGCCTGAAACTGAACTCGGACAAGACGGAAGTACTCATCCTCGGCCCCACCCCCTCTGCGTGGGACGAAACTTGGTGGCCGACCACATTGGGAGCAACTCCCACACCCACAGACCACGCACGCAACCTAGGATTTATCCTCGACTCCTCCCTTTCCATGTCAAAGCAGGTCAATGCCATCTCCTCCTCCTGCTACAACACCCTCCGCATGCTTCGCAGGATCTACAAGTGGATCCCATCCGAAACCAGAAGAACAGTGAACCAAGCCCTCATCAGCAGAAGGACCAACGCACTCTATGCAGGAATCCCAATTAAATTCCTGCAACGACTACAACGCATCAAAAACGCCTCTGCCCGACTGATCCTTTACGTCTCCTGCCGCAGCCACATCACCTCCCACCTGAGAGACCTGCACTGGCTCCCTGTCAACAAGAGGATCACCTTCAAACTCCTCACCCACGCACACAAAGCACTCCACAAAACCGGACTAGCCTACCTGAACAACAGACTCAACTTCCACACCCCTGCCCACCAGCCTCGCCCTGGCCGCCGTCCCGCGCATCCAAACGAACAACGTCCGGCGGCAGATCCTTCTCCTTCCTCGCAGCCAAGACCTGGAACCCCCTCCTGCTCCATCTGCGACAGACCCAAGACCTGCTCACCTTCAGAAGGCTCCTCAACACCTGGCTGTAGCAGCACCCGCCGCCTCCCCCCGCAGCGCCTTGAGACCCTCACGGGTAAGTAGTGCGCTTTACATGTTCATTGATTGATTGATAGGAGACACATACCACTGTTAGCAAAGTGCAGAAATTTCAGACGCGCTAGAAGGGACTCTGCATAAGTGAAGTGGTCTATTAGGGATAAAGCCAGGAGTACCCTTTGTCTGTACAAGGATAATGGTGGACCCTGAGAGCAAGATTGGTTTGGACACTTCTACTGTAGCCATGGTGCAATTTCCAACAGCAGTTTTTCAATTGTCCAGTCAATTTCCCAGACTGGGATAGTCATTCCTGCAGCTACCCAGACCCCACAGTACCAGGAAAGCAATGGAATGTAGGTAATGGTGAGGCAAGCTCAACAGGAAAGATGAATCAAGAGATTCTTACACATGCGATAGGAAATATTTATAGTACACACTGGTGTATGATTTTCACACTAGATCAGAAATGTTACTTCAGTCATGTCACCACACAACTGGTATGCCTTTTAATCTTGAATACCCGAGCAAGACAATATTCAATCAATGTTGTCTCCTGCTCTCGATGCAGCTGGGTAAACTAACTTTCTGCAACCAGACATGGTGGCTGCAACTACATGTTCTACATGACCAGACCTTCCAGGGCACAGGTCAAGATGTGATTGCTAAGAATCATTAATACTCCTGAGCGGGGAGTAATCCCAGGAGCACGGCATACGAAATAATTGTAGAATAAACCAGCAGTGCACAGCTCATAACCCCATTTTGTTATATCATTCCTGCTCCGCACCTGTAGCACGCAACGAAGAAAATGCAGTACGAAGAAATCACGAAATTAACTGAAACAAAGGCAGATACCTTTGCATACTCCACTGAGGAAACCACCAAAATCTATGCTCTCATCCAAAAGGAAACATGTGAATACACCCCATCGAAATCTAAAGAACAACAAGTCAAACAACTATTATATCTATCACGGAAAATCATCAACCAAAGGTTGCATGCCAGCACAATGTTAAGATACCACAAAGCGTCAAGAATCCCACGCGGACTGAGAATCCTATTGAAACCATCCTTATGCAAAAATTCCAAAAAATTTACGGACAAATGGTACGCTATTTTAAATAAATGTTCGATAGATCTTATCTTGCTGATAATCGAGGAACTTTCGCAAATATTGGAAGAACTTGAAAAAGACATTAACCAAGTAAAAGATGAACTAAGTAAAGGTATGACATCAGAGGAATTGAACACTATATTGGAGGATATCAAATCACAACTAGCAAAACACACAGAGGAAGTGAATGAAAGGAAATTGCGGAAATACCGCCGAGACACTATTGACTACAAGTTAGGCGAAGTTTATAATTGGGCAGAAATTTATGCGAGAAAGCGGCAAAACCGTCCCTACACTCAACAGACAGACACATCATCCACTGACACAGATACCACATCAGAAAGCAATAGAAGAGAACCCACTACAAGGAGACCAGTAACAAATATTCCAAAAACCACACAGCCTTTTTTAGAGGCAGGCCCCAGCGTCGAGGACGACCCAGGAGGTCAAAGAGAACAAACAACAACGGAAAAAGAACAAGAACCGCCTCAAACACGGCAGATAACTTCGAAGAAAGACAAGAAGAAGAATCAGAAATAGAGAATCTAGTAATTAACATTTCCAAAATGCATCTTACCACAACCCAGATCAAAACGTTACAAAAAGGGACGTCTTTTGTGCCCACCACACGCACCAACCAGTTGGAAATAAACATTACTTTTTACAAACTTATGAGGAAACTGAGACTTCGACACTTCTTCTCTAACATAGTCACAGAAACTCAGGTACCAAGTGAAGATCCCCTTAAGGGCCTTTCTAAAAGCAGCACTTACATTCCTCCAATCAGCCATAAGACGTTGGACTTATATGAACAAATGGTCAAACAAGATTTGAACAAAATCAACTGCCGTAAACAAACCAAACATCGGAATCTTACACAAAAAGAATATGCTACTCTAAAAACCATAGCAAATAATCCTAACATTGTATGTCAAAAGGCAGATAAGGGAGGCGCCCTGGTAATAATGGACAAAGACTATTATGATTCCCAAATTGCAGTACATCTCCAAGATGATAACACGTACATGGAATTAAATGCTAATCCCACCAAAGAGATACAAATGGTTTTAGAAAACATCATTTGTGAAGGTGTATCAAGAGGATGCATTGACGAGAAAGTTAAAAAATACTTGACTACAGAGTACCCAAAAACACCCAGGCTGTACCTCACGCCTAAAATTCATAAAGATCCGATTAGACCTCCTTGCCGACCCATTGTGTCCACATGTGGCAGTGTGCATGAACCGGTGGGAAAATGGATTGATAAATATTTGCAGCCATTTGTAACCACAATGGATTCATTTGTGAAAGACACTACCGATTTTCTGTTAAAATTGGAATCAATTAGTTTGGCACCAGAAGAAGAAATCACCCTATGTACCATCGATGTTCAAGCATTGTACACCTCCATACCACATCTCATGGGTATGGAAGCAGTAGAAGAAGCCCTACTAACTATGGATTACGACGAACCAACTAAAATCTTTTTACTGGAATTGTTGAACTTTATTCTGATGCACAGTTATTTTGAATGTGACAAACGTTGGTACCTTCTGAAGTCGGGTACATCTATGGGCAATCCAGCTGCCCCAGCCTACGCGAATATCTTTATGCATCAATATGAGCAAAGACACATCTTACAAAAGGACCAATGGAAACAAGGACTACGTATGTATGTCAGATATATTGATGACATATTCATATGGAAAGGAAAAAAAGAAAATCTAATTGAAAACATCAGCCAGTTGAATACCGTTGACTCCCGCATCCAATTCACATCAGAAATTCACCAAAGTCAGATCAACTACCTAGACGTGACCATCATCAAAAAGAACCATCATTTAGAAACTACGTTGTACACTAAAAAAACAGACAGGAACAACCTTTTGGTATACCAGAGCTTCCATCCTAGCCCTCTTAAACAACATTTACCCTACTCCCAGTTACTACGGGTTAAAAAAATTGTCTCTAACCCGCAGGAATCATTGACGCAAACTCAAAATATGCTACAACGCTTCAAAAGACGAGGATACCCAGAAAATATACTAAAAGCTTCCATGGAAAGGACTGAAACTAAAACCAGAGAAACTTTGTTAAAATCAAAACCCAAGAAGAAAGAGGCCAAAATTACTTGTGTAAGTAAATTTTCCACAGTGAGCCATTTAGTGAAAAAAGCCATTAAAAAACATTGGCCAATGTTACAAACTGAACCGGATTTCCAAAACATCTTTATGGAGGAACCTATTTTTGCATACACTCGAGCTAAGAACTTGGGAGAAATAATCAAAAGCTCTAACGTCAACGAAGTCAAAAAAATCCACAAAGGCACTATCCCATGCAGAAACTGCAGTAACTGCCATAACATTATGGAAGGCAATACCATCATGCATCCTATGAAGGGCAACAAAATCAAATTAAATGTCACAGGTACTTGTGATACCAAAAACATTATTTATCTCATCAAATGCCCTTGCAGGAAAGTATACGTTGGCCAAACAGAACGTAAATTAAAAACAAGACTCACAGAACACAAGAGTAACATTCGCACAAAAGTAATGAAATCGGCAGTAGCCACCCATTTCTTGGAACAAAGGCACCAAATAAACCAAATAAAAGCGTGCATTCTAGAAATTGTTGACAAAAGAGAAGACAAAGATAACAAAAAGACTCTGCTTATGCGAGAAAATCATTGGATTTTTTTCCTACAAAGTTTGGCCCCACATGGAATCAATGAGAGGGTAGAATATAGCTGTTATCTGTAGTAAAAGAAAGACGTGTGCTGTATCATGCATCCATTTATATTTTCATGTCACACTTGTTGTTTTAATTGTTGCTGTAGTATGTTTATGTTTATATCTAATTAGATGACAGGAGGCTTATGTTTTTAAATACCACATGTAACTGGACTCACGGTATCACGTAGTTTCACCATATTTACGTAGTTGCCCCTTTAAATCACACGGGAACCCGCCAGTACACTCACTTCCGGCTTAAGCGTCACACACCGCCGGTTGAGCTCACTAGAAACCCACGCCGTAGATAAAAATACGCACGCACCCGAATCAGAACTTGGGTAAGAATGACAAGGTTTTAATCGTATCTGTTAAGCGTAAAACTAGGTGTAATACGCGCCGAAGTCCATTTGACTTCATTGAAACACCCGCAATCCTTTAGGAGCTGGCAATGCTTTATGCCCGGTTACAGATAACCCCAGCGCGTAAACAGACTGAAGCCCGGGTTCACACGTAGGTTAAGTCCCGCTGAATAGCTAGAGGGGACCCAATGGGAGTGATGAGAAACTGGTTACACAAGTGTATTTACAACGTGTCGATTTTTATAGTGGTAATGTTTAACCAGTATGTTTAATTAAACCGTTAATCTCCTCGATTATATAATTTATGATTTTCTAGAGTATATATAAGTTTTGTGAGCATTACATAGAAATGTTGCATTATTTGGTTTGAAATAGTGATAGATGTATTTTTCGTGTTGTAGATTTCCCTGATGAAGCCCGATGGGCGAAATGCATTGGAAAGTATATGGATTGTTGGAAATCATTTGGATTGTTTAATCTCACTTCATGAGTATCTCACTTCATGATTGGATAATGAAGGGAATACACTTCAGAGGAAATTTTGAAGTATGAATAAAAAGATCAGTTAAAAGAAAAAAACAACAGAATACGCCGTGTTTATTATTGAAACTGTGATTGAATGAAACTTTATTGACAAACTTTGCTGAACATTTCAGCCCACTACCAGTGACCTGGGAGCCACTCTCGCATGTGTTACGTCAGTGCTATCTACTTGTTCATTAATACTCCTGAGCGGGGAGTAATCCCAGGAGCACGGCATACGAAATAATTGTAGAATAAACCAGCAGTGCACAGCTCATAACCCCATATTGCTAAGAATCCCACAGAAATACTAGGTTGGCAGGAAATATCAAGAGATAATCGGAAGCTTTGAAGGTTGGGCCCAGGATTATGTACCTAAACACAGTATGCAGAGCCTGACCTGTTCTGTAGAGGAAGTCAAATGAACTAGATGATAAGATGAGTTAATAAGAGAATGGTATGGGTCACTAAGACTCAGACAGGGAGGACGGGCTGAAATGTGAAGAAGACTGTAATGGAATAAGTGCCTCTGACAAAAATGGTTGTACTCCAAACATCCTTCTACTTTCAAACATTTCAGTATTGCTTACCTCAAGTGTTTTTAAAAAGCTTAAAGATTTGATTACTGATTTGATGTAGTGTGAGCGGCTGTGGTACCTCTCTGGAGATGCAGCAGTTGGATACAAAGCAATTGAAAGACTATGATCAACAGCATAAGTAAACCGAGGAGACCTGTTTAAGGCAGGGTAACTGCTTGTGAGGGTAGTCAACAGGCCCGGTTCTAGCAGGGGAGCCGGGTGGGCCAGGCCCACCCAAACATGAGCCTGGCCCACCCAAACATGAGCCTTGGCCCTCGCAGTGAGGACATAAAGGCCAATAGCAAATGGGCACTATAATTTAAAACGTTCCTCCGAACATTGTTAGGTCTCGCGCCTGCGATGCATATGGCGAAGCCATATGCCATCGCGCAGGCGCGATACTAATGCTGTCGGGTCTGCTTCCCAGGAGACAGGAGATGTCACGCGCACGCTCTGGAAAGCGATCGGCGCCGGCCGCGCGCGTGCGTTTCCCAATCTCCTGTCTCTCTGGGAAGCACACAAGCATGCCCAGCAAGCCCCGCCAAGGTAACTTTGAAATAATCTTTATTTCTTGTTTTCTATTCTAACTGGTCAGCATGTTCTTTCACAACCGTATCCTTCTCTGCATATTTCTGTCCGTGGGGCTACAGAATGCCAAACATCGGAGGTTTATAGCCTTTCCTAGTTTCTCTTAACTTCTTCCCACACACTTCAGCCTTTCGTCCTGCCTAAGCCGCTCACACTTTTACCTCTGCCTCCCCCTCCGCCCATCACAACATTCTTGCAGGTCTCCCCCTTTCACCACTGTCAGCCATGCCCTACGGCTCCACCCGGGCTCCCTCTACTCAACCACACATCCTTCGACCATTGGACCGTTCCACTCCTCCCCCCACCCCTTAACACTTTCCAACCACTCATTCCTCCCCAAGTAGTCACTCCTCCGCTTTTCATCCCTCAATTTGTGCACTCACCCATCAGCCCTCCGCTCCCTCCTGCAGTCCCCCATCCACTTATCGCTCTCACCTCTGCACCCACCTCTCTCACTTTTCTTAACTGCTTCTCCTAATCATCTCGCCTCCTCTCTCTCCATTCTACCCGTCAATCACCCGACCAGGACTCTCGCCGGTCTATCCGTCAGTCCCTCACCTATCCACCGATCCCTCACCCATCTACCCTTACGGTGTCTATTACTACCCCAAACATCTCTTCCCCACCCGCTTGTTTCTTTCTCAACTCATCCACCTCTACCTCCGCACTGTCCCAATCCGAACTCCTCGGCCACTGTTCTTTATTTCTCTCACTCATCCGTCCGGTTCCTTTCCCTCTCCTGGTACCTCACACTATTGTTACTTTCTTAACTCTGCGCACTGTACCCCATCCCCAGCACCCCGCTCCTATATGTCACATCCACCTCACTATTGTCTTCCTCTCATCTTTGCACCCTCTTCTCATCACTCACCCTCCACCCATCTCTCACTTTCACCCTCTCCCGTTTCTCATCACCTCCAACCTCTTCTCACCCCTCCGCCCTGTTCCCACCTCACACCCTCCACTTTGTTTCGATCACTCACCCCTGCCCCCTCCCCCTGTTCCTATCTCTCACCCACCATGATTATGCTTGTTTTTCTTTCTGCTGCATGGTGGTGGGCACGCCCAAGGGGTTACGTAAAAAAAGACCATGCCCTTCCAGAACCCTCACCATTGGAGCTGTCTTATAAGTAACAGCGACAGGGTTTCACGTTTTATCTGAAATGTCACCTTAGAAAAAAAAACACAGCTGTAGTGGACCAGAGGCGTGATACGCCCACTGCGGCGATCTTTGTGGTCACACCTACAGGCTCCAACCCTTTAAAACACATGTGTGGGGGACTTTCAGCCACAGGTTCCAACGCAGGTAAAACATCTGAGCGGGTAGCCCCATCTACAGTGTGCAAGTAGCATGTTACAATGCGAGTCACTGCTCAAAGTTTCATCTTACCTCAGTTGATAAAATAAGCACTACTGCGTTGATTGGTAAAACCGGTGGCTATACACTATTTACGAAGGTTAGGTAGGAAACTGCAAAATCGGCGGCAGTGCCTCGCGCAGAATCAGTTTTTTAGGTCTATCTATATTACTTTGATATATTATGTTGTCAAAAAATCGAAAATAAACACGTTTTCCTATAAATGCATTTCTCTACCTACCAGCAATCAAGCAGTTGTTTTCCAGTCTGTCACCGTGTTCATATAGGGCAGTCGTAACCTATGTAAACCCATTGATTTTATTTTTGTTTAAATGTAAATCATTCCATGTCAAGCCGTGTGCTTCCAGCCTGCAGGCGGCTGCACCGCTCTGCGACCAGACGTTTGAAGCCCATGTTTTGGGCCAAGCAGAACCCCGTCACATTTAAACACAGCCACGTGTATTGGAAATAAATAAAACAACAGAATGAGTCTTGTGACCCTAGAACTGGATGTACAGACGATTCAAGGGCTTCCAAGGGGTTTATAATCCTGCAGTGCCGGTCTAAATCTAGCTGCTATGAAGTGCAAATGCGTCATTCATGCTGAAGTAACCAGGGCCTTCCACACATTGGACACTGCGCTGCCTCACACAAACTGCGCTGCCTCACACACACACACTACGCTGCCTCACACACACACACACACACACTGCGCTGCCTCACACACACTGCGCTGCCTCACACACACTGCGCTGCCTCACACACACTGCGCTGCCTCACACACACTGCGCTGCCTCACACACACACACACACTGCGCTGCCTCACACACACACACACTGCGCTGCCTCACACACACACTGCGCTGCCTCACACACACTGCGCTGCCTCACACACACACTGCGCTGCCTCACACACACACTGCGCTGCCTCACACACACACTGCGCTGCCTCACACACACACTGCCCTGCCTCACACACACTCTGCGCTGCCTCACACACACACTGCGCTGCCTCACACACACACTGCGCTGCCTCACACACACACTGCGCTGCCTCACGCACACACACTGCGCTGCCTCACACACACACACTGCGCTGCCTCACACACACACTGCGCTGCCTCACACACAGTCACACTGCGCTGCCTCACAAACACAGTATGGAGCCACACACTGCTGTGTGTCACTCACACTGTCCTATCACACACACTGCGCTGTTACACACACACACTGCCCTATGACACACATACTACACTGCCTCACACACACACTGCCCTGCTACACATTGCACTGCCTCACACACACTGCGCTGCCTCACACACACTGCGCTGCCTCACACACACTGCGCTGCCTCACACACACTGCGCTGCCTCACACACACTGCGCTGCCTCACACACACTGCGCTGCCTCACACACACTGCGCTGCCTCAACACACTGCGCTGCCTCAACACACTGCGCTGCTTCAACACACTGCGCTGCCACACACACTGCGCTGCCTCACACACACTGCGCTGCCTCACACACACTGCGCTGCCTCACACACACTGCGCTGCCTCACACACACTGCGCTGCCTCACACACACTGCGCTGCCTCACACACACTGCGCTGCCTCACACACACTGGGCTGCCTCACACACACTGGGCTGCCTCACACACACTGTGCTGCCTCACGCACACACACACTGCGCAGCCTCACACACACTGCACTACCTCACACACTGCACTGCCTCACACACACTGCACTACCTCACACACTGCGCTGCCTCACACACACTGCACTGCCTCACACACACACTGCGCTGCCACACACACACACTGCGCTGCCTCACACACACACACACACACATTGCACTTCCTCAAACACACACACGCTGCCTCACACACACACACTGCGCTGCCTCACACACACGCTGCCTCACACACAAACACTGCCTCACACACACACAATGCGCTGCCTCACACACACACACTGCACTGCCTCACACACACACACACTGCGCTGCCTCACACACACACACACACACACACACACACTGCGTTGCCTCACACACTGCGCTGCCACATAATTACCCAGCTCTCAATGCAACATACACTCCAAATACCACTCAGTGCCACATAATTATATGCTACATAGTTACACTGCACTCAATGCCATATACACTCCAAATACTACTGAGTGCCACATAATTACACACCACATAATTACACTGCACTCAATGCAACATTCACTCCAAATCCCACTCAGTGCCACATAAGTACACTCTACTGAATGCAACATACACTCCCCATATTACCACTCAGTGCCACGTAATTACACCCCATATAATTACTCTTCTCAATGCAACGTAAATACACTTCACATAATACCACTCAGTGCCGTATAATATGCTACATAATTACACTGCACTCAATGCAACATACACTCCAAATACCACTCAGTGCCACATAATTACTCTACTGAATACAACATACACTCCCCATATTACCACTCAGTGCCACGTAATTACACCCCATATAATTACTCTTCTCAATGCAACGTAAATACACTTCACATAATACCACTCAGTGCCGTATAATTACACACCTCATACTTACACTACTCAATGCAACATAAATACACTCTATCTATCTATCGCACTTACTCTATCTATCGCCATCACTCTATCTATCTATCGCCATCACTCTATCTATCTATCGCCTTCACTCTATCTATCACTTCGCCACAGCATCACTCAGCACCACCACAGCATCACTCATGGGAAATACAACATCACTAGGCGCTACCACAGCATCAATGAACGCCACAGCATCACTCGTTGCCACCACAATATCACTCAGCGCCACCACAGCATCAATCTGTGCAACCATTCAATAACTGGTTCAAATATGTTCTCTCAATGTTTCAAGCTTTATTACAAATGTCATAAAAAGATGTTAATATTTCACTTCTGTTCTTGGATTTTCGTCAAAATAAAATACAATTAACATAATCTTCACAATTTTTTTTACAAAAGTTTAAGCTATTGCTATTATAAATTACAATAACTTATTTAAGTATTAATTATTAAAAAATGTAAAAGCCATTGTTATTTGAAATATCAATACATCTAAGTCACGTAAATACAACACATATTGCATTACAAATGCTATAGGTGTCACATTTGCAAACGTTAGAACTATTGGCATTGTAAATGACAAAGCTATTAAATTTGCTATTTTCAAAACCAACACATAAATAAAAAATGTGTCATTTACAATACCAATAGCTCAAACTTTCCTAATGCGAGACCTATTGCATTGCAAATGCTTGTCTCTAATAGTCTGCGTAAATATATTTGGTTAAATGTGTCTTGGATTACAAGCCACAACTCCTAACCACATCACACTAGCAGCAGGGGACAAGCGATCAGGTTTCTCATACCAATCTGTCATCTGCGTCCATCATTGTTTTGATAATCTCGTTTGTCTCTTGTCAGTGTTACAGCTCCTCTGAAAACCTTTATTTGTCCTTGTGAAAAACTCCCTGGGACTTTACGACACCATTGTATTGCTAATCAGCGTTATTGCCTTCGGATAGATGACCTAATTAACAATCCTGTAAAATTTGCCATTCGGCTTAGTTGTGTACCTGATGTGTATGGCTACTATTAATTAAATATTAAAACACACAATCTTTCTTAATACACCTCATGCGTTTGAAACACAAAAGCTTAGACCGCACACAGCATATTATAAATGTTACAATGACTGAAAAATGACCATGCACGAAAACTGTGTTTTCCCCAGCGACTAAAGGTGATGTGGTGTATTTATTTATGTTGCTTTAAAACCTTTGTTTGCCTCTTTGAGCAAACCATACATCCCTTTGTTAGTCACTGTGGCTTAGTTTCTTTCCTTAGTTGCCCAAGTGGGAAGTGTATAGATGTAATTTAGTTCATAGCGTGCTTATTACAACAAGCAATACATTTAGATACGGTTCAATGTATTAGAGGGATTCTCCATTATTATTGTTGTTGTCTAAAGCGTTCATACAAAATCTTTAGAGTGAATACCAGATTTGTTGATATGTCAGTAGTAGAGAACAAAATATGCTTTCTAGTGTGGTCTCTCAGTGGTAGTCTGGGTAAATTTCCGCTTCCACATTCTTCCCCTTCCTTCAAAGAATGTAAATGTGTGTCTTGTAAAGCGCACTGCTACCCGGAGGCGTCCTGGCGCTATAGACCGCTGGGGAACCCGTCCTGGCTTTCCCTGTGAGATGGTCCCTACTGGGTGTCTCCAAGGTGAAACCAGGCTTCCCCGGCGTATGTGGGGGGCCTTTGTGGAGATGAGGCAAGCTAATGCCCAGAGTTGCCGAGTGTGATCCCTGGTTAGAGTAGGCACCGAGGCGAGAATTATCGAGTCCGCTGACACTGGTTCACGACCCTGCCGCGTCAGGAATTGAACCCTGGTCCCGGGCCGTCCTCTGCTTCCGGGTCTGCCGCCTCTAACCAGTGAGCCACACCACCGAGGCAAGTGTTGTAAAGAACCAGATCATCTGGTCTCCAGAGATACAAAAGAGGTAGGTGCATGGCAGATCATTGGCCGGTCCCTCTCCACTTACAGATCAACAAAGGGGTCAATAGTGAGTGAATATGAGTGATAGTGCTGCCACCACCCTCACCTTGCAGGCTTCTACTGAAGTGACGCTGGTTGGTGGATGCAAATTATGGTATGCAGCCGACAACTATTGCTATCTCCTACTTGCCATGGGTCAAGGCATGCCCCTTACAAACAGACAGACATTTCTCTCTGTGCAAGCAGTGGATATGACAGGATCACAAGCACCCTCTTACCATCATTTAGAGCATGTCACTGGGCTGAAGAGGGTGGTGCAGTGGGGGAGAAGGGTGGGGGTGGGAGGTGCAATTTGGAGTGTTGAATCCCTGTCGCCCGACACCCTGTACATACTGTTTGGGGTCAAGGTAAACGAGGTTTCGTATTTATTTTGTCGACTGGACAAGTAGGGCCACGCTTCTGCAGCACAAAGATGTTGGCTGACAGTTTACATTACCACTGTATGAATCTGCAAAAGAGGATTGTTTGCCTGTAAGGGAAGGTTTGTATCCATGCGTATAGTAGTTCAGGCCTATGTGAGTTATTAATCGAGAGACTTTACTAGTAGGGTACCTCTCAAAGGCAATGCAGTAAACTCAGCTTGCATTACTGACAGTGGTTTCAGTATAAAAATGTGTACACATTTTTGCAAAATGTAACCATTTGAGGCTATTTGTTATGCTCCCTCATTCCCTCCAAATACAAACAGAAGTACGAAAGCAATATTGGTGATTGCTGTCAAAATAAAGTGTACATACAAATTTCAATTTTAAATTTTTTTTCTTCTAAACTTTGTGGATGTTCATAACCATTTCTCCGATGTATCGTTTCGTAAAAAAAGTACTACGGCATGCATATATTTAAAAAATAATAATAATAGTAATGGAGAATCAATGTAAAACCATTATGGACTACATGAAATAAATTGAGGACAACATTATTTAAGATGGTTACAAAAATGCAGCCCCGGGTATATGTCCTAACGCTGTGGTAAATTTACAATTTTCTTACTTTACAGACGTAGGCCTGGAAACATACTGTAAGCAAACTTTTGTGAATTCCATTTTCACATGAGCAGATATACAAGTGTACATGTGCTCGTGCAAAAATCTGAGCAATTGCAAATTTACTTTGCATACACCGACATTTGTTCTACTGTAGGAAAAGTTTTCCTCCTGTGATTATCAAGAGCAAATGCCACTCTTTTCCTGGGTGAGAAAAGGTGGTGAGTAGCCTTAAACATGTTAATTTATGGGTGGTCACAGACTCGCAGGGCATTCCAATCCTGGAGCTACTGCTTCCTGTCTACTTCCAGCACCTGTATGCATATTTGCAGAAAAGTGGCAAAATCGAAGCCTTGCTAGAATCCAAATCCAGTCATGGAACCTAATATAATCAAAGAGGCTATTATCAGCGCTCTGGCTTACGAAGAATATTGCCATGATTTATCTCCGCACTACATGTTACCAACTGGAACAAGTGATGATTTTTACATGGAAGGTAGATGTGTGAGCCAGCCTTAATCCTCGCACTGTGCCCCAGCCCTTACCAGCGTCTGTACACACATGCATAGGACCTACCCCGGTCCCTTGAATGAACAAGCCAACACCTGCTTTAGTTCTTTAGTGGTCAGTGTTGGCCGCAGTTTTATTGCAATACATGCGAAATACTGTTTCATACATCATATGTAGTTCTTGCCATAAAATATTATTTAGTAATTTGTCATACATGGTCATAAATCATCAGTCCGTGTTTGCTGATCCCATCTGACGTCCGTTCCCTTTGGACTGGCAGTTCATTCGTTAGTTCTTTTGGGTTGCCTCAGCGCTTGCTTTGCGCGGGGGTAGCTTCTTTCCCGGAGTTAGGACCATACTCGCCACCTTGTTGGTTTCTGTTGTGCCCTGCCAACCGGCGGGGTTGGGCAGCGAATGCCGTCTCCGTTTGCTACCCCCTTTCTCGTGGGTTGACCCCTCACCCTGCCGTTCGGCATCCCAGTGTGTATGTACATTGTGGGCTTTGGAGATCAGCCCTAGTGCTTGTCTGCTTCCGCTTAGGGACTTTTTTTTTCTGTTCAACTGCCTCATATCTAACGGTCTTGGTAGAAAATGACCAGCAGAGGTCAGTAAAATACCAGAATTGCTTTCTGCTGAGAGACTTTCTTTTTTATTTCTTTTTCTGGCAACTGCCTCTATTTAACTGTCTTGATAGAAAACGATGAGCAGAGGTCAGTAAAATACCAGAATCACTTTAGCATTCTCTAGATTCCAGTCCATAGAAATTGTCTTCCACGAGCACCCGCAGACAATAATACTTTTTTCAAATCTTGTATTTTCAGTGATATGACCACCAAAGGCCCTGATTCTATTTTATAAAAACACCTTTGGACTATACCATTTCCCGCTAAAAGGCAATATTTCTCTCCATGTGTTCCCATACCTGGAGTGTCACGCAGTTTGGTGCTCACTTTCCCTCCATATTAAAGAACAGTAGATATTTCAGCACCCAGGCTAATAAGCTGCATTGCTAAAAACATATAAGGTCCCAAAGGCGAGACCGATGCATTGCAAATGCTTGTTTTTCTTCCTATTCTGGGAGTTGTGTGGTTGGACCTTGGCTCTTTCTCACAGACATCCCCAATCACCCAACTCCTTTTAAACAGGTGGGCTGTTGCTTGAAGGTACAATAGGGGCATGGCGAAAGGGGCAGATTCTTTATTTGACACTGCGTAACTTTTGCCTACAGTCCTTCTGTGTGGATATTTCCATTTCTGTTCAGCCTGGAGTAAAGAAATGTGTTATTTTGATTCACCTTTCCTGACCCCTGCAGCAGCTTATAAGATCAGTCTGTGAGACAAAGGTTGACTAACAGAGTAGGTAAGAGAATGTGTAACTATTTTATTTTATTTTTAAAACCTGCACAGTCCCAGCTAGGCACATACTTTCTGTATGCCTCATTTAAATTGTTTTAATCACTATCATGGGCAGGGATGCAAGACAACAATAAACATGTCCAGATAACTGGTGATTAATGATCCTGCTGGAGAGCAATCCTTTGCCTGTTGGTAGTTTTGAAATGCAGATAAACTGTATTGTATGTGGATAGCTCAGTGGGTTACTGCCTTTGTCGCAGAGATTCTTGTGTTACTTGCAGTTCAGAACTTACAATCCTAACATAGGACAGTGACCTATGAACTGTCATCAAAGAGCTGCATACAAACATGAATGGTCTAGTTAGAACATTACTTTTTTTGTGTTACTATATAGTTAGAACTTTCGTTATTTTAATGTTGCTGATATACATTTTTATCGGTAAAGCCAACCACAACCACCGAGGTATGCTTTATATCCTGAGTTTGTGCTTCCGCAGCCCAAACCCTCTTAAAATATACTGCCCACCGGTATGGATGACATGTGATTCCTACACCTAGTAATCCTCATCCTCCCTGTAGACTGTATAATTAATTGTCTCTGTATAATGTGTGTGTGGTGTAAAGTATTGTTACACCCTACACTGATATGAGTAGCGCTATACAACAAATGAAATGCATATGAGAGAAGAGCTACGGAGAGATGAGGGGCACTGTTGGAGGGCGGTAGAAATGGGGTCTGTGGAGAAAGAGGTCATTAGTGAGGCGCCAAAAATGACTTTCACACTAGCGCTAAAGCCGGCCCTGTCATGGCCTTTCGGTTTAATTTCATTAGCATTCAGGTCATTAGGGCAACTGTGGAACAAATTTTAAAGTGCATGCTAATTATATTTATTGCTATATTCAAAGTTTTAAGTTTTAAGGTGATTTTACTAATATTTTTTACGGAAATAATGAAAGTGGAGCTGGATGGTGGCTGATATGGGGCAGGGGCCCAAGGTCAGGTGTGAGATAAGGTGCACAGGAGAGGGGTGGTAGAAAAGTGGATAATCGGGCCTGGCCTGTTCGAATTTAAGGGTTTGCACTTAGGTCCAGACATTGCTCTTACTTTCAAATAACTCTCCACATGCTCTGTATACACACAGAATCGTTCCATTGTATCATGATGACTATTTGCAAGTAGATATGATGTAATCTAGGGCTTGTAGGCTACCACAAGAAGGGAAAAATTAGGCCCGCAGTGGCCCACCCAAATGCACCCTTGGCACACCCAAATAAAAATTCCTGGAGCCGGGTCTGGTAATACATAGGCTCAGGGGGAAATTAATATGATGTACCTTCTCAAACCAAAGCGCACCAACTATTGCTAACAATGGGCATGGCTATTACACTGTCACCTTTTCACTTCCCCTTATGATTGTACAAGTTCTCTTGTGATATATCTTACGGGGCTCCTCTTATCTGAAACATCGACGTTTTTCAGCCTTTACATCTTTGCCTACTCAGGACCAGGAATAAGAAGGAATGAAAACCTTAAGTAAAATCAATCAAAAGACTAATAAATACCACCTAAATAACATGAAATCAAAGACCCAAGGTGCCATAAAATGAGGCTAAAGGCTTCTATCAAAAACTTGACAGGACCAAAAACAGTGGCAGCACCTGCATGAGGCAGAGATGCTGGACAGGTATCCACCTAAGAGAGAGGACACTTAAAAAGGAAGCCACCTATAATATTGCAAAGAATGTCAATATACCAGCACTTGAAACCATAGACATTTTGAACCCATCTGAAAATAGTCACCACGTGGAGTCATGCAAGGCTCTCAAAAATATAAAAGAGCCAAGTGCCTAGTGCTGTGCAACTTGCTGTAGTTGTAAGTACCTGTCAAGGTCCAACACAAGGTAACCATAAAATTCATCTTTCTGCAGAACTAATCCTACAAAGCGAATGGAAATAAATTATCACAGACTAGCCATACTTGATGAATAGGCGCGTCAATCAATCAGGATTTATAAAGTGCAGCAAATACCCGTGAGGGTCTCAAGGCACTGGAGCTGCTCGCTGCTCTGTGGTGATCTGTTCATTCGAGCTTCCAGGTCTTGAGTCCTTTCCAGAATTCCCGGATTGATGAGGCAATCCTGAGGTGCAGGGAGGGGAAGGTCGTTCAGAGCTTTTGTCTGCCAGGTGTGAGAAGGAGTGTCCTCTGCTGCTGCTTTGGCTGATCCGGGGGTGTATCTGTGAGGAAGAGGGAGGCAAATTGTAGGTGTCTGGTCGGATGGTGGAAGGTTATGCGTTTGTTCATGTATGCTGGTCCTTCGTTGGGCAGGGCTTTGTATGTGTGAGTCAGCATCTTGAACTGGCATCTCTTCTAGATCGGGAGCCAGTGTAGCTTCTTGAGGTGCGGTGAGATGTGAGGTGGGTCTGACTGGGGAGGTCAAAGATGAGCCTTACTCAGAGTTTTGCATCGTTTGTAGTCTCTTCAGAAGACAGGCGTAGAGTACATTCCTGTAATCCAGCTTGCTGGTAACGAAGGCCTGTTTGATGGTCCTTCTGGAGATGACTGGGAGCCACCTTAAGATCTTGTGGGCATATGTAAGGTGTGGAAGCCGGCCGATGAGACTGCGTTTACCCGTTTCTTCACGGACAGCTTAGTGTCCAAGATGATGCCGAGGTAGCAGGTGTGGTCTGTTGTGACGGTCTATGGGCCGAGTTCAGCAGGCCATCATGCGTATGTTCATATTAATAATATCCAACCTAATCCAACAATTCTCACAAGTAAACTATTCCTATTATCAGGAATCCTGTGGGGAAAATTTAAAAATAGTTTGTTCATGAAAGGATTTCTCAAAATGGAAGTCACACTAGGATATAAACCAATGATCCCTTCTCAAAACTCACCCTGGGGGAAACAAACAGTATCACACCTGTCAAACACCTCGTGTGTGTCCTGCTGGTACAAGTGGGAACAGAAAGTACCTCACAAATGCGACAGAGACCTAATTAAAAAGAGTAGCATGCTGGGATGAATACATGACCCATAAACAAAAATGTTGGCCCTCTTAACACATGCAATTGCACTCACCGGAATCAACCTCGCACTATGGTCCGATATCGATAAGCAGCTAAAACATATCAACCTGCTGGCAAAAAGAAAAGTACCAATGTGCAGGTCGAGGCTACACTGTAAACATGGACTCCCAAAAGTTATCACCTGAGTGACAAATGAAGGAATGAATGGAGTGAGGCATGCTGGGGTGGATGCAAGCAACTCTAAGTATATAATGTAATTTCTTCGTACTGTTAGAGGGTTGTCTGAATCGGAGATCTTAAAATGTTGCAAAAAAAAATTTGACAATACGCACTGCAAATGTGTAAATAGGCGAGTTTTTGAAATTTTTCAAATTGGTTGAATCAAGATTTACGATCCAGTAACAATTGATGGTTTGACTATTGATTCTTTAAGTGGTATTTTTTTGACCCTATGACTACTACAGTTTTTTGTATTCTTCTGGGTGTTCCAGTCCAGTCCAAAACTATCAAGGCAGAACATACATTTATTGATCGCAGATTAGTGTTTGCCAATTGGCAAGTAGCATTGTCCCGGGAATTGTCATTTCGACCAAACACCGTGGTCTAGCTGGTCGAAACAAGACATGAATGGAATCTGAGCGTAGAGCTATTGGAATGTAGTGGGTATGCAGGGGAATATGCATTCAGAAAATTATACATATTTATGATTACCCTTCCCCAACCCCCCCTGTATGCAATTGAGAGCTCTCTGATGTAGTGTAGACCTGATAGAGGTTTCTGCTGCAACTATGAAGCACGAATCTTTGATGACTGATTCAGAAATGCCTCATGTGAGTAATAAACTCATTCACACTCCGAAACACATGCTACACTCCAATGGCTCGAGTTCAATTGCCCTTGTGGCTTACAGAGCACAATCCCACATTACTGAAGTTCTCTCATGCCTACTATTCTGAACCACCTTGATCATTTGAAAAGTTTGTTGAACAGTTAATATGGTGACTGAATATAAAATGCGGACTGCATTTAAGAGAGCTGGGTTGAAATACAAGTGAGGACTGACTAAATTTAAATACATAATGTTAGGTTGATTTGGTAGACCACTTTCATCACTAAGTTCTACTTGGTATACTGGATTATACTTTCATTCTTATATACTTGCTGCTTGATAAACAACAATATAGTATTTACACCTAACTTCCAAACAACATTAACACTTCATCAATAACCCATATTAGACACAACTGATGGCAAACATCTACCGCCAATTTTAGCAGTAAAAAAATAAACAATGTCCCTAGGCCCAGCATAACCAACGAAGCTGGAGCAAAAAGAGGAAGCGCATTGTAGGAAAATAGCTATTTATACAGCAGACCAAAACAAGGTACACTGTGTAAAACGTCCAGGCAAACACACTGGTTAACAGAGGTTAACCAGGATAACCCAAATGCTCTCTTTTGCAGTAGTGTGGACGAGCAGTTAGGCTTACCAGAGAGTAGTGCTAAGCATATGTTGTATTCATAGAGGCAATAAATGAGACATACACTCAAGAATAAATCCAAGACTAATTTAGCCAGGGGATGTAGGGGTGGGCATGTTGCAAATGACTGCTTTGGGCGCCCGAGATGGTGCAAACAGTCATTGCGCACTTAGGAGTGTGCAAACCACTCCTCCTTTGCTCCGAGAGCAGAGCAGGCCCGTCCACCCACCTGCAAGGCAGCACGTAGCATAAAATGATAATAACTCAAAGTTATTAGCATATTATGTTTCGTACTTTGCTCTGCTTAAAAGCGGTGAGGCGATACCGCCACTGGCCTCGGAGGAGAACACGACTCCTGACTAGCTAATCTCCCCGCCTGTACTGGTGCCAAATGGGCCCGGGGGCACAGGGTGGCATTTCCCCTGTCTGGGGAAGCCTTGGGTCGCATATCAAAGGCGGCAGAGGCCTATGACGGCTCCTGCCTTCATTTGTCGATTACTTAGTCATCGTGCTTGGAGGAGGTGACAACACCTCTGGCCAAAGCAGACAATGTTTCTGCCCTGAGAGAGCATGGGCTCTCACCTGCACGGGGTTTTAAACCGGTCTGTGGTGGAAGGTGGCACAGGTAGGCGCTACGTTTTCAGGGGTCACTTCTAAGGTGCCCTCTGGGTGCATGCATCCATCACTGGAATCAGTGTGGGTTTATTAATACAATACAAGATGTTTCATAGCAAAGACCTCTAGTTGCAGTGAAGCCTTCATGTAGCAGGGGAACTCGTAAACAACAGTTTCCAGCATATATACTCAAAATGGCTTCCCTCTCCACTTGCAATATCGAAGAATCAACTTATACATCACAGGGGCATACCTGCTCAAGCAGATATGTCCACACATGTAGTATATTGCACAATGCCTTAGACTTACCTATACTGCATACAGTAGAACTTTCCAAACAGTACTGTGTCGCCTGCAAGTGGTGGGTGTGTCGCGGGATGATACCACCGGTATTAAGGGCACTTGACACATAACTGCTTCTAGAAGCGTGGACCCCGAGACACTCTGCTCTATGGGGGCCGGCGATTCACAACAAAGCCCCATTAACAAGTAAATGGTCTTTAGACCTGCAAATTACTCGGTGCGGCTGTGTGTGTGCCCTTTAAGCTGGGGTTAGGTGACAGAGGGTGACAGGCAGAGGGAGGGAGACAGAGGGAGGGAGACAGAGGGAGGAAGACAGAGTGAGTGAGGGAGACAGAAGGAGACAGAGAGAGACAGAGAGAAACATACAGACAGACAGACATAGTAAGTGAGATCCCCTCGAACTCCCCTTAGGTGTTTCGGGCTCGCTATGCTACGCTGCCTTACTGTGTCCCAAAATGATGCATCTCCAAAAAGTGTGTCCCCAACATGAAGTTTGAAAAGCTGTGGCATACAGTGTCTGCAGGCATGGCACACAAAGGGTGTGCCATGTTGTGTCTTCACTTTTCTCTGCACCATGGCACACAGCAATGGCAGCCTGCATGTTGGTGATGAGGGGTCTCTTGGGGGCACAGTATATGCTACAGCCCTTCGAGTCAATCTTTAGCCTCCTTGCCCTAGGTACCAGGGGATCATTTACTAGGGACTTCCAAGGGGTGCAAAAGGTATTGTCAGTTGGGAGTTTTAGGGAAAGAGATCTGGCACTGGGGACCTGGATAGCAGGAACCCAGTACATTTATGTACAAATTGCATAGGATCCCGGGTAAAATGTGGGGGTGACCATATCAAAAAGGGGCACTTTCCGGCACGCCTTCAGGCAGAGCTCTTGTTGATGTTACCCAAATTGGCTGCTATATCCAAATAAGTCTATGTTAGGACCTCTACAGTATTTCCTATCAAAAAGGAAAAAAGGCAGCGCAGCACACCATGTTCCTTGTCCCAGTTAGTGTTCAGACATTGATCAGGGACAGTAAAGGCACAGGCAAAGTAGAAAGGTATTTTAAGACTATAAGCTGATGTAATGACAGCCAGCACTTCATGGAGTGAAGGTACGGTTGGCAACATATGGATTGCAGAGGGGCCAATTTTACTCACACTTCATATTACAACTGTGCAATGCAACAAGCTCCCCACCCTAATCAGCTCACGCGTTCAGGTCAGACACAGCATTGTGTCAATTGAGTAGGAAAAACACTCCAAGGTCACAGGCAGCTTGAATGGCAGAATGCAGCTCCTGGAGGGAAAGTATTCTTGACATAGCCCTTAGTTATATTGCATGTATAAGAAAAGGAGCAACAAAAAAAATTCAGAACAAGCTTGCGTTCAACCCCGAAAATCCATAAACCCCTACACAAACATAAAAAGTAATTTGAAAAGGTCTCATAGTACACCATAATCAAAGACTATATCTTTCTACTGGCCTTAAATTAATGTATGTAACTAGCAATGGAAAATAAAAGCCTGAAGCTTCTTTGTCTTTTCACCTGTATACAGTTAGTTAAAATGGTTTGTTACAATAATTGAAGCGCAAGATGCTACAATTCTCATTTAAAGGAAGTCCCTTTTGGGCAAAGTGGGTCTCATCAACGCAATGTGTTCTGCGGTCGCTTACGTCCCTCAGGCACAACATTTAACCAGCAGTGACTATTATAAAAAGAAATGCAGCACCACAGGGGGCTTTGCGTTTTCAAACATACAGTTGCTTAGAAACTGTTGCAAATGGAAACAGAAAAGATTTGTGTAAATCTTTTTCTGGCAAATGCACAATTCAGTTTAGTTTTATTTGCTTTTTCAAACCACAGAGTTGTTTGATAAAAGGGATTAGTTTGTTTCTAAGTGGCACACATTTTGGCAGATAAGGGAACTTTAGCAGAATGAGCAATTTTCAAATGTCATGATTTAGACCACATCAAGAATATCTGATAGGAAATCGATTTAAGCTAATTTCCCAATATCCATCAGTTAGGTAAGGTTATGTTTGTGGTATCAAAGTGGATTTCTACAGTTTGGCACTAAATTAGGTAATGAGTAGGAGACAGTACAAAGAAAACGCGAAGCTATGAATTTCAAATCAGAAGAATTAATATGGTGCTAAAGAGTAAAGACCAGGGATAGAAAGGCAAGTGAAATGGATCACCGACAGGACAGGGCTAAGTGGAAAAATGACAAAAGGAGACTATGTTACTTATTAGTGATTTGTACGGTGGTCTGTACATAGCTGCAAGGAGCTTCAGAATCCGAGGGACGTGAAAAGCAGCATGTCAGAATATTCACAACACTCAAGTAGACACATTTCAATCCCTATGGGAAAGCATATGCACTTATGGGGAGGAGGAGCGAAAGACTCTGGAAGCCTTAGGAGTAAAAAAAAAAATAAGCACAGGTGTTGTCATAATTACATAATTAGGGAGGTGTTAGCATGGAACAGTACTTTTGATTAGCCAAGCTGGTCGGCAGAACATCCATTCAAGCTACAGAAAACATACCTTTGCGGCAAGAAGGAGCCAAGCATTATGCTTCAGTAAAAATAGTGAAGGGACAGAAGGCAGAGTGAATGTAATTTAATATAAATGATGAAATTGGGTAACTTATTTGTATTTTTTTTAAAGGTTTCCTTCAAAGCAACTACCTAGAAGGAAGGTATGCCATGCAGCTCAAGTTAGTTGCTCTGTTATAGAATGTTTCAGTGTCTTTTTTCTGGAATACCAGCACCCTCCCGAAGTTGAAAATAATGAATAAAATATTAAAGTAAGGCCATAGAAGTGTCTGCTATCTCAGGGGTGAATAGCTACAGAGCTAGCGAAGTAGGCACTTGCGCTTTCCTTGATAGGCAAAAATTAAACCATAAACCCAAATATCTGTATTCTGATTGGCCATTCTTCAAGCATTGGAAAGAAAAACATCACTATTGTGCAATATAATGTTTTGTAGGTCCACATTATATTACTAGTTTTGCTATCTACCATTTAGACTAGGAATAGTATCTTATTTTTCATAACAGAAAAAACGGGATGGCGACCATAAGCATAAAATAAACTAATTAAGGTGATGTAGCAGATGTCTTCCAGGAAAAGCTGAGAATGCTGAAGAAATTGAACACATGAATCGGAAGATCTGTAGCAAAAAGGACTGCATTTTTCACTGTAAAAGAGCAACAGAAAGATATGTGGTTTGCAGCCATTACAGAAGAGACTTTATATGAGAGGAAATCCGTTTTCATTTTATCTCAATTGAGATTAAAAAGAAAAACACACACACACAAACGAGGGGTGAGTGACAGGCATCAGAAGACAATTTAGGATGAAAACAATATAGTTGTTTGGCAGCTTGCTAATCTCAGAGGAAGAAGTTTCTGTCTTACCACTGATACTTTATCTTTCAATGACTACCAAAGCTATACTCTCCAACTGGTAAAGGGTTATCATGTGGATATTATGCCAGCCCACGATGGCATTACGCATAATTTATGAAGAAACACATTCAATAGGCCTTTCAAAAACGAAGAAAATGCCTACTTGGGCTACAAGAGTCTGTTTCATTGGAAATCTCCATTGTGGTCATACATATGGTTCCACAGATGAGAAGGCCATATGCTTCTGACCAGTCCCGGGTAACAAGTACCACTTCCAACTTGTTCTTTATTTCCTGTAAATCAATGGAATCTCTGGGATGATAGTATGGGCTGAAAATCCTCATTTAAAAAAATGCATCTGCTCCTGGTCCATCTGCGCACAACTGAAGGAAGCAAATACTCCTACTCGTCCACCTTTGACAAGTCAAAAACAATCTATTTGTGGCCATGCCCATACCACAAATATGTCTTGAAGCATCTTGGAACACACCTCCCTCCTATGACTGGTCAAGGCTAACGTGCGGAGTATGTCTGTGTTTATGGCAGCAGCAGCTTCTCCGAAAAGGTGGAGGAGTGTCGCCCCACTGCTTTTCAGCAGTGCAAAAAAGAAAATGATAATTGCACAATGTTATTATCATTCTATATTTCATATTGAACCAAGTTAGGGTAGGGCAGGACTGAGCTATCAGAGCAGGGAGAGTAGGAAATATGTGCACTTAATTGCATATGACTGTTTGGCTAGCTGCCTTGGGCTGACCAAACAGTCATGTGCACTTAACATGTTCTCCACCTGGCTGTATTGCACAGCATGGGTGAAGAACATGCACAGACTCCCAACTCCCTCTCTGAGAGCCGAACCAGGCCGCTCAGAATAACCACAACGCTGTTGTCATGCTTGTGGCGGCAGCGTTGTGATTGGCTCAGGTAGAGGAGCCTGTGTGCTTGGAAAGGAGACGACGGTATGCACAGTTAAGTATTATTCTCCAGTATTGGGGTGTCCTTCATAGATTCACACGCCTGAATCATTCCCCATCGTCGGAGTGGGAGTCCCACAGTACATAAAAAAGCAATAATATGCCATAACATAGAAAAAACCTGGTAATAACCAACCAGGAAGTAAAGTAGCCCAAGCTCCAGGAGAAAAAACTTCCACACTCATGACTATCTGTTAGGAATTAGAAACCTTGACATGTGGGATTGCAGAAATTCCGGTATTTAGCCCATAGCCCTAACCATAATTTTCCTTGCATTTGTTGACGCTCCCTAGCGCGAGTAAAAGAGGCGCGGCGGAACGTAGCCGTTGCTTGGCTTACTGTTCCGGTACCACGCCCCCCTCTCCATTTCCTGGTTCCTGATTGCGTCCTCCGTGGCGTGCTACAGATCCCTCCAGGCGTTCTTGGAGATTATCCTGCCTGCATCTAGCTGCCGTCCCTTCCTGCAGTGTCCCGCTTTCCTTGTGCGCAGTGAGAAAGTTCTTGCCGGTCTTCGGCATTTCTCTGTTATCGCTCGAGCAAGCTTTGGCTGTTTCCCTACCTTTCCTCACGCATTTTGCGGGCGTCCTGCTCGACTCATTTCTTTACCCTCCAGCTTTGTGGCACTAAGCAACCTTTATTTCTCCTCATTGTATTTGTTACCTTCTGGGAGAGAGCGCTCCCCCCTGGTCGTCCCTCGGGGCTGGGTGACTCTCCTCCTGAGCGTGTTACTGCTCCGCTGTTCTGACCCCTACACAGCCGGTCGGTATACCTCACTCCTTATATTGTTTTTTCTTTTGTGTGTCTGGTGTGTGAGTCCTTCGTGAGTTCTGTTCTTCCTGGCCTGTTATTTGGGTCTTCTGAATTCCCTCTTCACTGAACTCATCGTTAAGGTGATCCTGACCTTCAGTTGGGGTAAGAATACCTGGTACAACCACGCATGTCAATGTTTTAAATGTTGCAGCAATATCTAGATAGAGTGTATATTACATAGTGCAACCTGGTTTTGTTTCCTAGCCTGGACCACCACCTGAGACTCCTCCTACTGCAAGCTGACCCCCTCGTATGAGGATAGTGGTGGACACTCCTTGGGTTATTCCCTCATACATTTAGGGGACAGTAGACAGGAGTGTGTTTCATATCGCATTCTTGCTTCTGTGTCCTGGAGGTGGAGGGATTCTTCTTCGTTCCCGTGGAAGTTGGTCAATTTGTTAACACTATCCTAGTCATTTTGTATAGCCTAAACTGCAGCCATTCAGGCAAACGCACCCACCAGAAAGTTTTCCCCAGAGGCTCAGGCTCTGAGATTTTCTACCGCACATCGTGTGAAGGGTGTCTCCCTGAGCTCTGCTCAGAACTTCTGTTTTTTCTTCAAAATCCTGGATTTTAGGATGTCTTCCTCTAAGAAATCTTTATTCAGGCCTTGTGACTCTTGTGGTAAGCTCCGGCTTTTCAAGGAAGATCCCCACAAAATGTGCATCTACTGCCTGTACCCGGACCATCAGGTGAAGGACTGCAAGATTTGTAGGACCTTCCCTCAGAAGACCCTCAGGGACAGGGAGGGCCGCTTGATTTTGTGGCTACAAAAGCTCAAGGATCACGATACTCCTGGTTCTGAGGTAGGCAGTATTGCCCCTGGGTCTACTACAGCTTCTAGGAAGAGAGCTGCTGAAGAGGTGTTATCTTCTCCTGGGCCGAGATTGTGAAGAAGCAACAATCTTCAAAGGGGTCTGAGAGGCCTTCTACTTCCAAAGCTACTCCCCCTGCTATGGGCAAACCTTTGCCAGCCACACCCCCGAGAAGGGAGACCAAAAATTTACCTAAAAAATCAGCTTCCGAGAAGACTTTACCTCAGAATAAGACCCTGTCGTCAACGACGCCGTCGACGACTCCTTCGTCGACGAAGATTTCCGTCGACGCAACATCTACGTCTACGGTAACTTTCTCTTCGCCTAAACAAGAGATGATAATGTCGACAGAGTCTTCTCCGTCAACGTTGGTCTTTGTCTCTGTCAAGCCTATCTCATCGACGAGAGAATCTTCATCTGCCATCGTCAGCGCCCAGTCGACGGCCAAGCTTAAGAAGATTCCGTCGACGATAGTTTCATCGTCGACGCCACCGTCGACGGTTGTTCCATCGTCATCGACGACCATCCTGTTGTCGCGACACCTACACCGTCGTTGACTAGACGAAACCTTCCTCGTCGACGAAGACCACTTTATCGTCGACGACGACCTTATCATCGTCAGGATCCAAGCGCCCGTCGACGAGCCCGTTGATGGTGCCTCCATCGATGCCGCAGCTGTCTACATGTACCACCATGCAGGTTTGGTCACCTTCTACAGCTTTTACATCAACGCCGAATCCTTCCTTGCTTCAGAGCCGCGATTCTGGACTAGAGCCTTCATCTCCATTACACCTGCCACCTAAAACAGTTCCTTTACAAGTCCCTGACAAGTTGCTGGACTCTGGTAGTGAGGAAGATACTGAACTAGATGAGAGGTTTGGAACAGCAACAAGTCCTTCGGAATTGCACATCAAGTATCAAGAGGAGGACGATCAAGATAGCCAATCTTCGCCTGAGCATGTAACATCACCCATTATTAGTGTCCCCACAGCACAGATGCCGGTAGCATTGCTAACTAATCTACAGCAAATGCTGAATGACTATTACAAGCGTTTTCCACCTTCTGAGTCAGCGGATTCTGTGCCTCCTACGCCTGTGGTGCAAACGTCCATGTCTGATTTCAGGTCTCCAGGGCCTCCTCCGCCTGTAGTTTCCCATCACCCTGAAGAACACCAATCTTCTGACGAAGAAGAAAGAGAGGAAGGTGAAGTTGACGATAGATCCTTGTTGTCAGAGTGGGACGATTATCAGGTCCAAACACCTTCTCCTTCACCTCCGGTTACCGCAGATTCACCACCAGTGGATGTTGGAGGAATCCATCTTCTTATGGAAAGAGCAACGCAACGTTTCCACATTCAGATGGAGACTACACAACAGGAATGCTTCCTCTATGATTTCAAGGATCAGCCAAGGAAGCAGACTAAGTCAATACCAATTATTGATTTCACCTGGAAAGAGGGGATTAAGGTGATGTCTACTCCTGCATCTATCCCTCCAGTACTGCAGAGAATAGAAAAAAAATATAAGGCTCCGGAAAAGTCCCCAGCTTGCCTTATAAGACATCCGAAGTTAGATTCGGTGATCATACAAGCTGCACAGAAGCGATCAATGGAATCCTTCCTCCCCAATCGCAGCCCCACCAGATAGAGAAGGCAGGCGTCTGGATGCTATTGGAAAGCGTGCGTCTACAATGGCAGCAACTACAGTCCGGGCTGACAAATCTGTGGCCATTCTGGGCAGATATGACAGTGAAATGTGGTCTGACATCTCGCCATATATCAACATGCTTCCAGAACCTTCCAAAGCATAAGCTCTGAAAATACTGCAAGAGGGTGAGAGAATCTCTGCTGAGATAATTGATTCTGTAGTTGATGTGGCTTCGACTGGATCCAGACAGTTAGCGGGACTGCAGTCCTGGGCAGGCAAGGCTGGCTAAAAGCGACTTTGTTCCGCCAGGAGGTGCAAGCTAAGGTGTTGGACATGCCTTTCGATGGAGAATTTTGTTTGGCCGGCAGGTAGAGGAATCCTTGCAAACAATCAAAAATGACACGGAAACAGCCAGGTCCCTGGGCAGCTTACAATTTCGGAGGCCGCCCTTTCAGGGTGCAAGAGGACGTGGATCTTCCACTACGAGGAGGTTATAATCACCAATCTTCCTACAGACAAGGGAATCAACGTTACCAATCCCAACTTTTCCAGCAACACATATTATTCCCAAAATAAAAAAAAGCCTGCCTACTGCGGAAAGGATTCAAATAAAAGACAATGAGTTTCGTCACCTGCCACCTCTATGCCGCATTCCCACATACAAATTGGAGGAAAGATCTCAAAATTCTACACAAAATGGTCCACAATAACGTCGGACAGATGGGTCTTGGACATTATGTCCAAGGGCCATGCCCTCGAATTTGAAAAGTTCCCTCCAAATGTTCCCCCAAAGGGCCCACCTCCAGCTCATCTCAAAGAGTTGTTTTCCCAGATCAATCTGATGTTAAAAAAGGAGCAATCGAAAAAGTCCCTCTGCTTCAGAGAGGAACAGGATTCTATTCCAGATTCTTTCTAATAAAGAAGAAATCGGGGGAATGGCGTCCAATTCTGGATCTTCGTGCCCTCAACAAGTACTTGAAAAAGCTAACGTTTCTGATGCTATCGCTCCAAGAAATACTGCATATTCTTTCGGCGGGAGAGTACATGGCCATCTTGGACCTTCAAGATGTGTATTTCCACATTCAAAAGGGGGTTGGGAGAGCCTCGAACATGTCACTGCCGGATTACCCCATTGCCTCATGGTCATTGCAGTTCATTATTCTTCGTTTAGTTCGAGGATCGCAAAAGAGTTCATGGCCAGTGCCCGTATTTTCTTAAATCATATCCCTAGACACGTGTTTCTGGTTTAATACCTTCATCAGTAGGGAAAATATTTTCAGAGGTTGCTCGACATGCCACCGTCATCTCCTGAGGTCAATCACCGCTCCCGGTGTGCAGGCATCTCACAGTGCTCGTCAGCGTTTGGCTCACGGGAGCCATTTTACAAAGTTCAAAAGGGGGAGCGGACGAGCTCTGGGAGAACGTCCGTGCACACCGGGAGTGGTAATAATCCTGAGAAGACGACGGTGGCATGTCAAGCAACTCCTGAATATATTTTTCCCTACTGATGAAGGTATTTAACCAGAAACACGTGTCTAGGGATATGATTTGAGAATATACGGGCACTGGCCACGAACATTTTGAACATTTTTGAGAACCTTGAACTAAAATGATGAAAACTGAACTACAAGGACCATGAGGCAATGGGGTAATCCGGCAAGGACATGTTCGCGGCTCTCCCACCCCCCTTTGTATTATGTAAATGGCTCCCGTGAGCCACAAGCTGACGAGCTCTGGGAGAACGTCCGTGCACACCGGGAGTGGTAATAATCCTGAGAAGACGACGGTGGCATGTCAAGCAACTCCTGAATACATTTTTCCCTACTGATGAAGGTATTTAACCAGAAACACGTGTCTAGGGATATGATTTGAGAATATACGGGCACTGGCCACGAACATTTTGAACATTTTTGAGAACCTTAAACCAAAAAGGATGAAAACTGAACTACAATGACCATGAGGCAATGGGGTAATCCGGCAAGGACATGTTCGCGGCTCTCCCACCCCCCTTTGTATTATGTAAATGGCTCCCGGGAGCCACGAGCTGACTAGCACTGGGAGAACGTCCGTGCACACCGGGAGTGGTAATAATCCTGAGAAGACGACGGTGGCATGTCAAGCAACTCCTGAATATATGTTTCCCTACTGATTAAGGTATTTAACCAGAAACACGTGTCTAGGGATATGATTTGAGAATATACGGGCACTGGCCACGAACATTTTGAACATTTTTGAGAACCTTGAACTAAAATGATGAAAACTGAACTACAATGACCATGAGGCAATGGGGTAATCCGGCAAGGACATGTTCGCGGCTCTCCCACCCCCCTTTGTATTTCCACATTCCCATTTTACCCCGTCACAGGATGTTCCTGCGTTTCAGAGTGGCTGGCAGGGATTTCCAATTCAAGGTCCTCCCTTTTGGGCTGCGTTCAGCGCCCAGGGTGTTTACGAAGGTCCTGGCTCCAGTACAGACGCATCCCTCGAGGGTTGGGGAGAACATCTTCAAGGGCTGACGGTCAGCGGGAGATGGAGCCCTTAACAGAAGGTCTGGCACATCAATCTGTTGGAGTTGAGAGCCATCTTCCTAGCCCTCAAGTAATTTCGCGCAATCATTCAAGGGGCCACGGTATTGGTTCAAACAGACAATACTACAAGCATGCATTATTTGAACAAGCAGGGAGGAACCCGGTCAGTTAGTCTGTCTCAAGAAGCCTAGGAAATATGGGCATGGGCAATACGACACAGAATCAATCTTTTGGCTGTCCATGTAGCGGGAACTGCAAACGTTCTTGCGGAAACCCTCAACAGATCAATGGTGTCCACACACGAATGGGAACTTCATCAACCAACGGTGGATCAGATTTTTCAACAGTGGGGTCATCCAGATCTAGACCGCTTTGCGCCAAAGGAGAACAGCAAATGCCTGTTCTTTGCAAGCTGGCATCCCCACAAGGACTCTCAGGGGAATGCACTTTCGATCAACTGGTCTCAAATATATGCTTACGCCTTTCCTCCGATACCGTTGGTTCCCAGAGTTCTCCGGAAGATGAAGAAAGAACCGTGCTGCCCGATTCTCATCGCCCCCAGGTGCCTCACCAATACTGGTTCACAGAGCGCCTTCTCCTATCGGAGTGCGAACCAATTCAGTTTCAACCAATACCGAATCTTCTCTCCATTCAGGATGGTCCGATTTACCATCCGGACCCGGCTTCTCTGAAATTAGCGGCTTGGCGCCCGAATACCTTGAATTCGCCCATCTGAATATCCCTGCAGATTCTAAGAAGGAATTAGCCAAAGCAAGAGCACCTGCTACGATAAAGACGTAGAGACTTTAATGTAAAAGATTCTGTATCTGGTGTTACTCGGCTGGGATTCATCCTTTTCAAGCAAGGCCGGATCAGATATTGCCTTTTTTCTTACACCTGGCAAGATCAGGTTCATCTCACGCAACGCTAAAGGTTTTCCTAGCAGCCATTTCAAGGTATCGTCAGGATGGGTCCACTTCGCTTTACTCTTCAAGAATAATACAGCAGTTCTTTAAAGGACTTTTCAGAATGTTTCCTCCGGTATGTCATCCACCTCCATCATGGCATCTCAATATAATGTTAGCGCAGCTCAGGCGCCACCCTTTTGATCCAATTCACAGAGTGGATTTAAAATTTCTTACATGGTAAGTGTCTCTTTTGTTAGCTTTGACTTCATCTAGAAGAGTCAGTGATGTCCAGGCTTTCACTGTCCATCCACCTTACTTACAGTTCACATCTAATTCAGGAGTGCTCCGCACGAACCCAAAATGTATGCCTAAGGTGCCTTCAGACTTTCACCTGAACGAGCCAGTCATCTTAAGAAAATTCTTTCCTAACCCGCAATCCCCTGCGGAGAGGGCATTGCATACACTTGACCTCAAGAGGTGTTTAAAGTTCTATTTACAAAGGACCTCTGCAATACGCAAATCCGATCAATTGTTTGTCGCTTATGGGAAGATTTGACAAGGCCATGCAGTGTCTAAACAAACAATAGCTAGATGGATCTCTGCGGCTATTGACTTTTGCCATATACAAGCAGGAAAGCCTTTACAGGAAACTCCAAGGGCTCATTCTACAAGAGCTGTTTCTTCCTCGACTGCTCTTTTTGCTGGAGTTCCTCTACAACAGATCTGCAGAGCAGCAACCTGGTCCAGCAGGCATACTTTCACCAAGCACTATTGTTTGGATGCAGCCAGCGAGACTGATACTTCAGTGGGTCAAGCAGTTATACGAAATCTTTTCAGATAAGGTGAGCCTCTGTTTCCCTTCTCCTCTTACTGCTTTTCAGACGCTTATTCATGCCTATTATTATGTACATTCTCATGTAACTGCAAATGTCATGCTTTTAGAAATGAGACATTTATTACAATGTGTTTTTTCATATGTACAGACGTATGCTACAAATAGCGTCTTCCATGCATGGGTATATACTGCTATCTACTCTGATTCAGGCATGTGAATCTATGAAAGACACCCCAATACTGGAGAAGAACAATAGTTACTTACCTGTAATCTGTGGTTCTCCAGTATTGGTGTCGTTCATAGATTCACATGCAACCCGCCCACCTCCTCTCAGAGGCTCATAGGCTACATTGTTTACCATCACTCCTGTGCGAGAAAATCTGAGAGCCTGAGCCTCTGGGGAGAACTTTCTGGTGGGTCCTGTCGCCTGATTGGCTGCAGTTTGGGCTATACTAAATGACTAGGATAGTCATGAGTGTGGAAGTTTTTTGTCCTGTAGCTTGGGCTACTTTACTTCCTAGTTGGTTATTAACATGTTTTTTCTATGTTATTATGGCATATTATTGCTTTTTTATGTACCGTGGGACTCCCACTCCGACGACGGGGAATGATTCAGGCATGTGAATCTATGAAAGACATCAATACTGGAGAACCACAGATTACAGTTAAGTTACTATTGTTCATATTTATTTTTTCACTCCTGCCATCCCAGTTTTTGTACCAGCCGCTACTGGTTCATAGTGCAAGCACATACAAGCTGACCTATTGTTAGGTGAACACCTGTAAGAAATTGGGTTGTTGGGTGACTGAGGTGTGAACCTTGGCCAAGCAGCAACAAGAATCCTTTTCAGGAAGAGCCACAAACCATCCTTAAATTAATTTGTGCTCAATCCTTAGGTATCTGGGCACAGAGCAGTCAGGCTTAACTTCGAGGCAATGTTCAAAGTTTTTGTGCAACACTTTAAACAATTATTAAGTGTAAACACCACACTAAAAGCATCCCACACAATGTTAGAAAAATATAACTTTTTGTTTAACATATGAAACAAGACCAAAACGGCAAAGATACAGACAGTTTAACAGAAAATATGCAATTTTAAAGATTTTAGTAAAAAATAGAGCCCAAAAGCACAAAGCGCAAACTGTGGATATATGGTCGCGCCGGACAGGAACAAAGTCACAAGTTCAAGCTGATCACTATGGAGTGCAGACAGACTACAGCGACCCAATTAGGTCAGCGGAGCAAAGTACCTTAAATATGGGGTTACAGAGCAATGTGAGGATCTGTGTCGAAGATGGGTCGCATAGCCGAAGCAATGCATCGGTTCTGAGATGCAGCTAGGCTGCGATGCAAAGGCCTGCATCATGGTTGAGAATCCTGTTGATGGGGCTTGTGATGCGAAGTCCAGCATCAGGGATGCAGTGCACAGTCAGGCAGTGCGTCATTTCCAAGGAGCTGCGAGGCTGCGTTATGGAGTTTGTCACCATCGCCGAGGCTGCCGTTGATGAGGGATACGAGGGCCTGAGCTAAGGATGCATCGTCTGCTGCTATGCAGTGCGCAGAGCAGCAGACATGATGCATCAGTTCTGCTGTACCCACAAAGTCTGACACAGCACATTTATCTCACTTCCAAGTGCCCAGAACTGGGGTGACACCACTTGGCAGGGTAGACTCAGAGATGGCAGAGTCCAGGTGCATGCAAGGTTGTTGGAAGCCTTTTAGGTCCCTAAGGCTTCACAGCAGAAGGCCAGCCAACTAGCCTGTGGAGTCACTCTGGTTTCCGGGTTCAAGACATGCAGGTCCAGTACTTCTCACCCAGGTAAGAGGGCAGCAGGTCAGCTAAGCAGGGCATCAGTACAGCAGAGTGGCAGTCCTGGTAGCAGCACAGTTGTGCCTCTTTCTGCCAGAGTATCCACAGTGTAAAGAAGAGTAGGTGTCTTAGGTCCAGTATGTATACCCAGCGGTGCCTTTGAGGTGGGAGGAAGCTTTCAGAGGCATACCTTTGAAGAACACAGGAGCAATGCCCTGGTCCTGGTTCCAGACTAACCACAGCAGGTATGCAGCCCTTTCTGTAGCAACAAGACACAGCCTACTCAAGTTTATGTTTATGTTTATGGAACTTGATTAAGCGCACGGCTACCCCCGCCGGGGGTGTCCCGGCGCTGTGGACAGCAGCGTCAGTGATCAAGGCGACTAGTAGCAGGAGAACAGGTATGTTTTCAGTTTGGATCTAAAAAGGGATTCCAAGTGAAAATGGGGCTGGGTCCAACTCCTTACTCCCATTCTGCCAGTGATTATCCATCCAGTCACACCTAAGCTCCCACTACACCCTGTCATGTGACCCAGAGACAGGCTGCAGGCACCAAATGGCTAAGGCAAGAAAATGCTCACTTTCTTAATTTGGCACTTTCAAAATTGTAATTTAAAATCCAACCATAATTTAGGATGTTTAATTACAATTCCGGGGACACCAAACACAAACTGGTTACCTGTTCCCATTTGATAATACACTTATAACATGTGATAAGGTAACTCCAATGTTATCCTATGGGAGAGCTAGGCTTTGCAGTGGAGAATAATTATTTTGAAGTTTTCACCACCAGGGCATGTAAAACTTAAAAGTACCTGCCTACTTTTTAAATACATTGCACCCTGCCCTTTAGGCTGTCCAGGGCCTACTGTAGGGGTGATATGTATATATATATATATATTTTAAAACGAAGGTTTGGGCCTGGTAAGAGTTTTATTTCACCAGATCAAAAGGTAGTTTAAAACTGCACATACACAGAGGCTGCAATGGCAGACCTAAAACATTCTTTAAAAAGCTCCTTAAGCACTGTAGGCCCACTAGTAATATCTAATTGACAGGCCTATGGGCTTACAAGTAAATTTAATATGCCAATTGGGTATAAGCCAATCTAACATGTTTAATGGAGAGAACACAAGCACTTTAGCACAAGATAGCAGTGGTAAAGTGTGCAAAGACCAATGGCCAGCAAATACAAAGTCAGCAAAAACTGGAGGCCTTAAGGGAAAAGGTTAGGGGGATGCCAGGTCTAACAATGTCTCTTTCTTAGCTTTGATTGAGGTGTTAGAGAAGATCCAATGCTATGAGGCCCAGTGGGCATGGAAATTAGACTGCATGTAATCCCAATTCATTGTACAAGTCACAAGCATAGATCTACTACAGGAAAGAAAGCAAACTTGACAGCACAGGAATGTCAGATGGTTCTGATACCACAGTTTGGAAAATGTCAAACACACCATATGAAAGGCCTCAATGTGAGGAAGGAGAGGGCATACCAAGTGTGAAGAAGAGCAGAATTATTCTTAAGTCTAGAAGCAGTGCTGACTGTGCCTGTCCCCTGCAAAATTATTTAGGAACAGGAGTACCTCTTAATTTTGTACTATCTGAGTTTCTTGTCTTCTGAAATGTGTTGCCGTCTCCCTGGAAGAGGACTGTGTTTTGGGAGTTCCAGACTTACTCAAGATTGCGTCTAGGTTTTTACTCTTTATAAGGGAGGGCCAGTAAAATTTTAGTTTTTCACTTCTTCTAATAGCTTTGCGCGCACTAAGGTACAATTGTCAAAAAAGTGGAGTTGTGTCTGATCGCAAGACATCAGATGAAGGTGAAATGAGGTATGAACAACAACATCTGACATTACAAAATAATTTAAACTGAGATATCTGAGATGAAGACATGCAGAGTAACATTATTAGGACAGTTCGAAGAAAGCCACCCTGGTGTAATAGTTCAATAACAGAGGAAACGCCAAATCTCTATATCTGAGTTAATAGAAGAGATAGTATATGACGATCATAGGGTCAATATGGTTGCTTACTTTAGCAGCAGACACTGTCTAAGCAATTAGAGCAGACCTGTCAATGTCCATCAATCTCTTATCAGACCTCTTTGTTCCCACATGACTACAAAGTTCTGTTGTTCCCATCAAGGAGAAATCTCCATCACGGAAATGAACTTATATCATCTTCTTAGCAGCACCATCAGTGGTGGGTAAAAGCTGCATACATGGGTAACAAACATTGTGTTCATCATATACAAAGCTCTTTTCTCCAAGTAGGTCTCCGATTTATTACGGTCTCTACACATTCTAGACTTCCTACTCAGAACTCAGTTTGGTGGAAACAAGCCACAAGTTTAAATCAAACTTTCTTTTGCAGTAGAGGCCCTTCACGTTTGAAAAATGTTTTATATTTTTGTGTGTGGGTCATTACTTTGACATTTGGATCGCTTGCTGTCTTACCTGACATAAGAGGTACCCTGCCCAAGAGAGCTGGTAGATACACGAGGATCGAGACATTCAACTCGGGTCCGAGAGATGGAAAGGCCTGGATCATCAGGAATTCCATCTTCACTGCTGGCAGAGACGTTCTTATTCGAGGGCATACTGCTCTCAAAAATGATGGCATCGGTTGACTTCTGACTGTTGGGATCTACAATACCAACAAATATATTCTTATTGTCAAACAATCATAGCATAAAATACCTACAAATGAAGTGCTCTGCAAAATAGACTCTAGGTCAGCCTATATATGCGGCACAGGATTGCCCACAGAAATACACGAACTTTTGGGGGAAAGGGTGAGCCAAATAAGGGTTCAATGCTTATTGATGCTTAAATCAGAAATGTGTTTAAGGAAACAATGTATAAGACTCTGAGCTGTGGTGTTTTACATTGCACATCTTGTTTGTTACAATTGCTTAAAAACTAAATAAACCTGGTTATATATATATATTATATATATATATATATATATATATATATACACACACACACAATCAAAGTGGTTTTAATTTAAAATGTTAAATTATTTACATTCCGCTAAGTTATTGATTTTGTGTAACTTATTTGCGTATTTGCACTGGATGCTCTTCAAAATCAATGTATGTTGTCCATGTCTATCGACATGTGATTTAACTGATGGCGAGGGGGAGGCGGATCTCACTGCATTATAAAAATGAAAAAAACACTCTGTGTCATTGCAAGTGAACAAGGGCTTGTGAAGCCCCAAACGCGTATTGCTCTCTTCTACCAGCTGGCTATGCAATAAAGAGATACCTGTGAACTGACTTGGTGGTCCGTCTCCTGCCTTGCTTCGCCGGTCCGATTGGGGATTGGAGGTGGCGTTTGTGGAGTTTCACGCATCTAAATTATGGAAGTCAGCTTGCTCCCGTTCACGGACCCCCTCTCCAGAAGCGGCATCCGCCCTCAAGCGGTTTGTTTTTTGGAATCCCTGACCGGAACTACAGCGGATGCCCCCTCTTGCAGCCGGAAGCAACTCAACGGAGGCGTATGTGGAAGACGACAATCAGCGGTGGGGTCAGAGGACTCCACTAAAGTTTGCAGTCATCTTGACGCGGTGAGTTGAAATAACAGGCAGTGCAGAGGTGGGGAGGTATTTTCCCCGGTGTGGGATTGACAATTGATATGTACACCGACGTGGAGAGAACAGTCAGGTGCGTTCCCACACACCTAATTTGCTTTACAAAAGCCGGCTGGGACGGAGGAATGTCTGCGCAAGCGTTCCGTGCGAAGGAAGAGGAGGCGGAGGAACAGTTTAATCAAATCACCACTCCAGGCAGCATTTCGAGTAAAACACCTAAGAACGTAGAGGCACAGGCAGACACCAACATTCAAACACTATACAAGGCTCTCGAAAAACAAAGGCGCTTAGAACTAACTAAATGGTGGGAGCACTATTCCCTCACCAAATATGCTGATGTTAAACGCGTGCCAAGAGGGTTAAGAATAATGCTTGCACCAAGCTTTGAAAACCCGAACCCAAACATGTTAAAAGAATGGGCCCAAAGTAACTTGGCAGCTTCTATGAACTTGGTACTCATTTTAATAAAATATGCGGCCATCGACAGAGAGGAGATTTTGAAAACAATAGATAAGATTCAGGAACAAATTGATAAAATAACGGAAACTGACGTTTCAAAAAAACTAAAGGAAGCAATGACTGACAGATTAAAAAAACATGAAGAAAAAATCAAAGCGAGGAAATTGAGTAAGTTTGCATGCGATGCAGCCGACTACGCAAACGGCCAAATCTTTACGTTTGCGCGAAAATACAATGCTACCAAACGTCAACAATACACTGTCAAGGGAAATAAAGCACAACTTCCCCAAGCATCTACAAGGGAAGCCAATAATCAAGATGATGAAGTTTCTAGTATTGACTATGTTTACCTATCAAGCGGTTCCAGCAACACCAGTAATGAGTCGGCGGCAATCCATCTACCAACGCCTATCCTCAATCTCGATGAGGAACTTGATTTTTTAGTGGCGGAAAGACACTCAACATTAAGACCGCGACAAAGAAATGCGGCAACCAACGCAGGAATAAAAAAAAAAAAAAAAAGACGGAGTAAGCGAAAACAAAGGTGCACAGAAAAAGAAAAAGAACCAGCAATGGCAGAAGAGGAAGTACTAAAAGAAAGATCTATTATAAACCTCTCTAACGTAATATTATCTAAAGCAGAACAGCAATTACTGACACGTGGCTTAAATTTCTGTCCAAAGCAGGATTTCAAGTATGCTTCTACGAGAGTGGATGTCTACTGTTATATACGAAATTGAAACTTAAGAAATTCTTTGCGTTACAGCAACTTAAATCTAGTACTGATAACACCAGTCTTCTAAAAATTAACACACAAGGCGATGTACGCAAAAATTTGGCAGCAGATGTTTCCGTGCTTCTTGACTTACATGATTTAAATCAGGCAACCAATTCTCAACCAATGGGTCCTGACATTGACCTCAGCACACAAAAAAGATTGGAAAAAATCAATTTGGCACAAAAAGGTGCGGGTATAACCCCCTTCAAAGGTAAATCAGACTTTGTGCCACTTATGAGTAGAGACACAATTGACGTATTTCAGGACTGCATCATTGCTGAAATCAAAGAACTGTACAAGAAAACCAACAGGCACAAGAGGACTACGTTCAATCAAAAATGGGCCAATTACCACCAACTTATAAAAAAGTTAAATACCAACTGCGATATCATAGTGAAAACGGCAGATAAAGGAGGTAATATTGTAATCTGGCCGAAAGTAGATTACACTAAAGAAGCACAAAGACAGCTACAAGACAATGCATGTTATGTCAAATCGAACAACAAAGAATATATGAAGGCCAATGAAAATTTAAACAAGCTCCTACAGAAATGGCGTAGGGAAGGCCTCATTTCTAATGACGAATACAAATTCATGCATAATGAATTTCCAGTCCTGCCGGTCTTCTATTTGATACCTAAAGTCCATAAAGGCATTACTCCCACACCCGGAAGACCAATCGTCTCCGCTATCAATAGTAGTGGAGAAAAAGTTGGTCAATATATTGATTTCTTCCTCCAAAGCTTGGTGAGTAGTTTACCCAGTTTTGTAAGAGACACTAGTGACTTTTTGAAGAAAATAGAGGACTTGAAATGGCAGGAGGATATGCTTTTAATAACTTTGGACGTTGAACAACTCTATACCAGCATATCCCATTCTTGTGGCTTAAATGCTGCAGCCCATTTTCTTGGTCAAAGGCCAATTGAATTTTATGAGCACAATAAGGTGATTCTAAGTCTAATGGAATGGTGTCTGTATAACAATTATTTTGCATTTGGAAAAGAGATATGGAGACAACTCAGGGGTGTGGCGATGGGAGCCTGCTTCTCCCCCAGCTACGCGTGTTTACACGTGGGCTGGTGGGAGGAGCAGGTTCGTAACGTAACACATCAGGCATGGGTAAAAGAAAAAAATTGTTACATTTTTGCGCTATATAGATGATATCTTTATACTATGGCAAGGTGATGAAAAAGAAGCGTGTTCGTTTATTGATGAAATTAATGACAACGCTTTCAACTTAAAATTTACATCACATATTAGTACCAAACAGGTGGAATTTTTGGATGTCACAATCAATATCGATGACAACAAAAGAGTGCAGACTACCCTTCACAGAAAAACCACAGCGGGCAACACAATCCTACATGCCTCTAGTCTCCAACCACAGCACACCATTAACAGTATACCTTTTGGTGAAATCTTAAGATTAAAAAGAATATGCAGCTCTCAGTCAGACTTTGAAAAATGTGTTAAGGAATTGAAAATTCGATTAAAAGCTCAAGGCTACTCTGACCGTATGTTTGATCAGGCTTTGGCTAAAGCACAAACAAGAACAAGAGTTAGCCTATTTCCAGACAACACAATCAGCAATCCTGTAGTAGAAACCATGGAAGACAATACCACCACAAGTTGTCCCAGATTCATTACTGCCTTTAGCAATCAAGAAACTAAAATTAGGCAGATTATTAATCGCAACTGGTCAACGGTTCTAACAGATAATGTACTTGGATGTATGCTCCCAAATAAACCACTAGTGACTTTTAGGAGAGCGCAAAGTATGGGAGCAATTTTAGATCAAAGAAGTCCAGAACTTAAACAAAAAACTAGTTGGCTAGAACCTGCAGCGGGGTTTAGGAAATGCTCCAATTGTAGAGCTTGTCAATTTGGAGTGAATAAAACTCATTACAATACTCCATTTAAGTCTGCTGAAATTCCCATTGTAGGCAACCATACCTGCAAAACGGAATATGCAGTTTATGTCCTGACGTGCACCTGTGGCCTTAATTATATAGGCAGACCAAAACAACAGGTGCACGTCAGGATCCTGCAGCACATCAGGGCTATTTTACACTCCGACCCAGCTTATCCGGTGGCTCGCCATTTTCAAAGCACACACAACAAGGATATAAATTGCCTAACCTATTATGTAGTAGCATCAATCCCTAAACTTAGGCGAGGTGGCAACAGAGAGCTTAAACTCAGACAGTTGGAATCTAAAATGATCCTCGAATATGACAGCAAATGGCCGAATGGGCTTAACAACACAGAGGACTTGCGCAACTTTCTGTAAATATATTCATGTAATGACAGCCCCGACATTTAACAGCATAACATGTACTTTAATACACCCCTAGGTAGTCAGGTTCCCTGTTACCTAGATAGGCACTCAGTTGTTTGAATTCCTGACCTTTATCTCTTGTTTCTATGATATGAATCTCTGTGGCTAGTCAAGTTCCTTGTTAGCCACAAATTTACAATCTACAATATTTCCCCCGCTCCCCCTTTCTTTTGATTGTGTATATAGACTAATTATTTTACTATAAAATCTTTTTGATACTAAATTTTAGCACTTTTTTACACAGGGTGTTTTTCACTTTTTTACATGATAATTTATTATACCAGTATGAAATGTTTTTATAGTGCTTCTTTAATATTGACAAAACAGAGATGTTTATCTATATTGTCAGATTAAGCATTTATGCATTCTATACACAGGTTGTTTTATCATGCACTTTATAGCACCTTCAATCGTCCTCTCTTGCACGAGTTGTTGCGTCACATACATTTTAGACACTGATCCGATAGAATTAATATTTGCACGTTGTATTTTATCCGCCCTCCTATACCCAAATGATTTTTACAACATATTAATGTATGAGCGCCAAATACAATAGAATTTATCCTGGATTTATCCAAGTATGTCGCAATCAAAGTGGTTTTAATTTAAAATGTTAAATTATTTACATTCCGCTAAGTTATTAATTTTGTGTAACTTATTTGCGTATTTGCACTGGATGCTCTTCAAAGTCAAAGTATGTTGTCCATGTCTATGGACATGTGATTTAACTGATGGCGAGGGGGAGGCGGATCTCACTGCATTATAAAAATGAAAAAACACTCTGGGTCATTGCAAGTGAAGCCCCAAACGCGTATTGCTCTCTTCTACCAGCTGGCTATGCAATAAAGAGATACCTGTGAACTGACTTGGTGGTCCGTCTCCTGCCTTGCCGGTCCGATTGGGGATTGGAGGTGGCGTTTGTGGAGGGAGGGAGGGAGGGAGAGGGTGTGTGTGTGTGTGTGTGTGATACCTGTGAACTGACTTGGTGGTCCGTCTCCTGCCTTGCCGGTCCGATTGGGGATTGGAGGTGGCGTTTGTGGAGGGAGGGAGGGAGGGAGAGGGGGTGTGTGTGTGTGTGTGTGTGTGTGTGTGTGTGTGTGTGTGTGTGTGTGTGTGTGTGTGTGTGTGTGTGTGTGTGTGTGTGTGTGTGTGTGTGTGTGTGTGTGTGTGTGTGTATGTATATATATGTATATATATATATATATATATATATATATATATATATATGTATATATATATATATATATATATATATATATATATATATATATATATATATACATACACCAATTGTAAAACCATATTAAGCAACTGTAAAGGCAACTGGGATCAGAGCTTTGCACCAAACAAACTGTGCAACTTCATGGTGGTACCCAAAAGCAGATTAATTAAAACGAATTCCTTTTCAGCTATTACACAGAGAAGTGCTCCAAAATATACAACACATGGAACTATAGTATATCAAAAGGAAAATAGGACACTCTAAAACATATGTTAAACCTACCCAAAAGTGGAACAATTGTCTCTGGACTTGAAACCAGACCTGAGTATGGTTGCCAATCAAAGAGTTCTATTAGAGTGGCTGTATAACTAAGACTTCATGGAAACTCAAATAGGCAAACTACAGTATAGTCAAGGGTCCATTGACCAACCTGTGAACAGAGTTTAATACTTAGATGACAGAGGTTTAAATAGATGTATATAAACAGGAGTGCAAGTATTCCTAAATAAGTGCTTGATAAATTAATTTCCATTTATTTGTTTAGATATTCAGTGTACCTGCTGCACAGATCTACACTGTTAGGTCTGACTTGTAATGCAATCCGGGCCAAGATATTAATTTAAAAAAAAGAATTTCAGATGCAGTTACTCAAGGTACTATGTTGAGTGTTGGAAGTACCATAAATATTCACCAGTCCAAATGTCCAAATCAAAGTATGAGGGGATGAAACGTGAGAATAATCGTATTTATTTATTAATGGGTTTAGTAAAAGCATGGTCTGGCTTTTTTGGACCCTGGAAGACTGTACAAATACTTATAAGTATATAGGTAGCCATGCTTCAGTAATTTCACTGCTTAACGTTTGATGTCCAAATATCACACATTTCCAATACTACACAACGTGAAATTATTACAACTGACGGTTTGTGCCATACACAGTGTGTTCATACTTAATATTTGTCTTTTTGAAATAACTTGTTTAGTTAGATTCTAAAGTTCTTGAAGTAATATTGTGCAACCTATAGACATATGTATGAATTGTAGCAGAGACCACTCAGCATTTCCTATTTCTGACACACAAGGGCAATGGAGTTTAGTGATAACAATACACGTTATCACTACACCAAGGGACAGCTAGGTTTTCAGTGTGCATTATCTAAACGACATAACTTTTCTCATCTAGTATCAATGATACTGGATAAGAATACTACAATATTGGACAACACCCAAAGGAAGTGTGATTTAGTGGACACTTTTTAACTACAGTACTTTAGATCCAACTTTGGATTTTAAATGCTCAATTAATTTCACTCATTTCCCTGTTGGGTGTAAAAGTAACGATTACTTTATTTTAAAAAATATTTGAAATCACATAATTGTTTGCGTTGTGTTAAGAATTTATAAAATCATAGCTTTGTTACATTCCAACAATTTGCATTATTTCACAGACATAAAATGTATTCATGCATCGATGTAGGATATATCCTGTTGAGACACATGCTATTACAGAGAAACAAACAATGGATTTTTCAAATTTTTCATTTTAAACTAATGTCTCACACCTATACCTCCAGTCGTAGGCTGCTAAGCCTGCTGTAAGTAATTATAGCCATTAGGATTTTGCAAGCTGTTGGCATAACAGAAGAGGGTGGGTGAAGGCAAAGGGCAGGTTTGGAGGTAAAGTGAGCACGCATTCTGTTGCTACCGTCAATGGAAATTGAATAACTGTTCTGATCCCTGACACCCAAGTTCTAAGGAGCCAACTTATACAAAAACTGAAGCAGACAATCCCACAACAGAGGGTCAAGCTGGGGACAATTGGTCTTTTCCAACCCGGGATAAAGAGTTCTAGGCCTGAACTTCAACACTTTAGCAAGAAATCTCACTCAAACTTTAAAATCTTGCAGTTCCAGATTCTATAAAGATCGTTGAATCTCTCCATCATTCCTTGTAACAGAACAATGTGACTCAAAGCACACACTGCTTATTTGATGGATAGAAGAAGCAGGAGGGACTGCCATCAGAGAGAGAGAGAGAGGGCTGCGGAAGAGAATGAAGACAAAGTCGCCCATACTTCCTTGAGCATTCTCGACAAGTCTCCGTTTCCTCCTCCTCTTTAACAAAAAATGGTACTCTTCACCTTCCACTTCATCCCTGTTACACTATTGCCCACTTCAGATTCTTCTCAATCTGTCATCCATGGATATTGTTTTTCATATCTTTAATATCATCACCCACACAAGGCATAATGTACTGAATATTTTAATGTTGCAATATTCCTCCCTATCAACAGTGGTGTAATCAACTTCTCCCGTCACTGTTCAGAATGATAGCATGCTATCTGAAAGTTGTCGAAGACTACAAAGCATGGCTGTGACAGACATAGGGTCTACTCCAGAGGAAACTAAAGATGAAACCCTTCTATGCATCATACCAGCCAAAAGTCCAGGTCAAATGAAGGGTCCTACACGGACAAACATATGAGGAAAATATATTCACATCTAATAACCACAGGATATTCCTAGCAATTGAATAAGTTATCATTTTGGCTGACGCTGGATATAAACTAGCTTCTTTAACCAGCAACTCAAGCATGGTCAATATCGACCACAGAGTATAAGTCCCCCATCCACATTTTCAATAGAACATATACCAAAACCAAGAAATGTATTTTTAAATCTTTGCTGATGTCGGCTTCCAGACTGGTAACGTTAGCAACCTGGAATGGTTCACTCAACCTTATACCACAAATTAGATTCTGCACAGGGTTTTGGGTAGCAGGTGAGTGGCGCTCAGGCAGGTGACCTTACAGGAAGCTAACTGAAATGGAGAACAAAAGCTTGTGGTGCCGCCAGGTCAGGGGAAGACCCAAAACCCCTGAATGAGGGAAGAGCTAAAAGCCCATCGCCAAACAAACATGAACATATCCTGGGCACACGTTTACATTCAACAGTTGATACAATGTTGGAAATATGATACCGTCTACACCGGTGACTTTCTTAAGGGTTGTTTATGTGAAGATGTCCATGAGGAAAACAACGCCAGCCGCCACATGTTTCGTCAACAGGTCAATGCCTGTGACTCTTCAGGGCTGGGAACAATGTAATATGAGAAAACACACATTTTTTAAAAGGCAACTAGTCGTTTGGCACAACTTCAAATGGTAATACATGAAGTGACTTAAGTGGGGTGACTATTGTAACACCAATCTTAGCGTGAAAACCCTGGTAGAGACCTTACAAATGAAATAGTAGAGGAAAAAAAAAAAAAAATATATATATATATATATATATAAATATAATGATACATACATAGAGGAACCAGGCCCAAAAGTAACCTGCCCTTCTTAATTGGCAGGGTCAAAAGGAAGGACATAACAGAAAAGTGGCACAATTCGCTTGGAACGCATACAAGTGTAGTAGTTCTCAAGGAATGTGGTGGTTTTGACTGTTCGACAGAGATCGAAAGCGTGATTCACTTGGAGAACATACATTTGGTAGTGCCTCTCAAGGAATAAGAAGAACCAACGAGTCGGAATTATACATAAAAACACAATATGCGGCGAATGGTCACAAAATGGTCTCAGAATAGCAAATTATTCCTGTGAATAAGTGTATTTGTCCGAACACGAGTGCAGAAACAGTGGAAAACTTTTGGGAAATTTTGAATTTAAATAAAAACAGATGCTAAGGTATTATGCAAAGGTCCGAATCAGCCACTAATAAATTGAATGTTGTTGGCTTGCTGTAAATTGGCTGTCTGTTGTTGCCTAGTATCGTTAACGGGAAATCCACACAATGTGCCATGCATCACTATAACAGGTAAATACAAAGCGCCACTGATGCTGATATAAATAGCTACAGTGGTACAGAAATTACTGGAAGAGCGAAGAGAAGAAAGAAAGGCAGCAAGAGAGTCGAGTGAAGTGTGGCTACTAAGTACGGGGTAGCAGAATCATGCTTGGGTAATCGTGTCAACACACTGTATCTACATCAACTTAAATTGCGTTGAAGCGGTATCTAAGCGTGAAAAGAAGAGAGAAGGAGGGGGTGAGTAAAGGGGGTTCTCGTCTTAAGATAGAGCACATTGTTAGAAAAAACGCTGTAACACCTGCGGAAAACATAAAGTACCGTATGCGAATGGAAACTCACCGAAGGACCAGTGATAATTCTAACCCAGTGTGCGGGTGTCGAGACAGCTGTGGTGTGGCCGTCAGGTGGTAAATGGGAACAAACGGGTGGGTACGTCCGTAAGAGTGCAGAGCCTGTGGAGTAAAACATGGATAGGGGTATGGAATCTGTGAAGAACTATGCCGGAATCTATAAAAATGGCTTCCGCACCACGTATGTCGTTGATGAACAGTAACTGAACGTGCAGGATCCAGCCGTTGCTCGTCTCGCCGAAGGAGTGAATCGGAGAGCGAGTTATGGCCGGAAGTGGGTTTAAGACACCAAATTCGGGAGAAAACTAGACCGCTAACTACCCTAACCGAAGGGGGTGCACCGGAAGTGTAGTAACGAAAGAAAAGACAGTTAAACAAGATAAGGGGTGCGATAGGAAAGAAGTAGAAAGAGTGGTTTACTAGTGTTTCACAAATCCTGTCATTCAGTTATGTAACAATATGTAGGACCAATATTTGAAAGTGGCATCTCTATGCCGTGCAATACATTCGGTTGTGATAAGAAGAGCATGTAGGTACAGTTAATCGGGGAGAGACAACTTAATGCAAAGACGAACAGTGTTCTTCGTCAACGGCTAATAGTCACACAATAATTAGGTGGCAGTGATGCATTGCTTAGAACATATTACAATTGATGGAACACATGGCAAAACATGATATGTTTTTACAGAAGCCTCTTTTCGGCGATCAAGTAATCAAAGTGCATAAAGCTTCAAAATAGGGTGTAAATAAATACATAATTGTGGTACAGTAATTAATACGAAAATAAAAAAACATCAGAATTTTAGTCATACAGATGTTATTAAGTGGTAGATGGTGGAAGAGCAGATGAGGGCATGGAAAAAGGGACAAGTACATTAGATAAAAAATGGGAAAAACAGGAGGGGGGACCCATTATGTCAACACTAGTTTCAAAAGGGGATTCCAACGGGATGAACCCAATGTAGCGAGGATGCTGCGGTGAGTAGAAGTATAGTCTATCTGCCTAGGAAGTAATATAATTCATGGTCGGTGTTCTGGCCGTGTTGTACGATGTGAAGGCGCATGATCCATGTTGCTTCCAGTTGTCTGAGCCTCAGTTCGCCTCCCCTTATGTTGGGTTGGGCGACATCAATTCCAAAGAAGGAGAAGCTTCTGTGAGAGCCTTGTGAGGGACTTGAGGCTATGTGTAGAGCCATAGGATATCTGGCATCCTGTTGGTGGATGGTTCTGGCGTGTTCGCTGATGCGTTCTTTTACAGTCCTGATGGTACTGCCAACATATTGGCTCTGGCATGTGCATTGTAGAATGTGCACCACAAATTTGGTGTTACAATTAATGTTCACATTAATCTCATGCTGCCTGTCATTATAACCCTCAAATTCTTAGACTCCATTTCTTGCCCATTTGTAAATCCCACAATTTCCTCACTTGTGGAAACCCTTGGTGTGAGCCACGTTGTGGTGCTAGGTATGGGGCACAGTGGGACTAAGTCTGTTTCTGAGAGTCCTCCCCAGTCTGTATGTAATGAGTGGTCTGGTGGGGATGTTTTCACAGAGCAATTGGTCTGCTCGTAGGATGTGCCAGTGTTTTGTGAGGCTCTTTCTGATAACTACACTCATTTCATTGTAGTCTATGATCAACCTAGTTTGTGGGTTGGTGGGTGGTTTGTGGTTCTTTGGTTTTAATGTGTCAGGTCTCTCATGCTTTTTTTATTCTGGAAATAGCTTTGTTGATGACATTAGGTTTGTATCCTCGTTTGGAGAATGTCTCTTCCATGTCCGATATGCATTTTAGAAAATCTGTATTGTCACTACAGTTTCTGCGTGCTCTTATCAGTTCGCCATAGGGAATAGACTCTAAATGGTGTGCTGGGTGTGAGCTGTCTGCACGGAGGATTGCATTGCAGGCCGTATCTTTGCGATATAGCTTGCTTTGGAGAGTATTGTTTTTGACATAGAGTTCAAGATCATGGAATGTGATCTTGGATGTGCTCTGAGAGCAGGTAAACCTCATGTCCATGTCGTTTGAGTTAAGGTGTTCGCAGAAATTGTCTAGTTCTCCCTGTGAGCCTGACCACAGGAGCAGGCAATTGTCGATGTAGCGACTCCAGTACACTATGGAGTTAGTCCAAAGTGCACCTTTTTCGCTCCAGATCCATGTTACGTCGAGGGTGCCCATGTACAGGTTAGCGAAAGAGGGAGAGAACTTAGAGCCCATGGCCACCCCTTTTATTTGCCTATACCATTTTTTGTCATACATGAAACAATTGTTCTGGAGAATGATGTTCATCGTGGCTATGAGCATATTAGTGTGTTGCCATTGGGAGGTGGGTCTCATCTCCAAATACCTGGTTACGGCTTCTAGGCCAGTGTCGGGATTGTTTGAAGTGTACAGTGATACCACATCGAGCGTTGCCAAGATCATGCCAGGTTGCCATTGTAGGTCGCTAAGGATGCTGAGAATGTGCTTGGTGTCTTGGATATATGAAGGGAGTTTTTTGACCATGGGGTTGAGGAAGAGGTCCACATATTCTGCCAATCTTTCTGTAGGTCCACCTATGCCCGACACAATGGGCCTGCCAGGTGGGAAGTTGGCCTGCTTGTTTGTCTTGGAGAGTGTGCATAGCCATGGTGCGAAAGGTTTGTCTACTCTTAAGTACAGGACTTCATCGTCATCTAAAAGGCCTGAGGTGTGCCACTCTCTGAGGTGTGTGTTGATAAGACTATTGAGATTGGGGGGGGGGGGGGAGCTACGACAGCAAGCAAGATGGCCGCGTAGTCTCCTGGCTCCGCTGACCTCCGTCTTTCGCTCGAAGATCCTGTCATCTATCCTGATATTCCGCCCCATATCCGTGTCTATGAACTAATCTGCAGTCTGATGGAGCAATCCCGAGACTTTTCCGACATTGTGGAGTGGAGTAATGTTGAGGTTTGACTTGTGGCCTAACCCAGTCTGGAAGCCGGGGTCTCGAGTGCTGGTCCAGCCGGGTCCTAGTTGAACAACAGCGGACCGGTGAGGGCGGCAGGGTCCGGTCCATGGAACTTTCGACATCTTTTGGATTGCTTTGCTGCCGATCTGCTGCCTGGTCTCGTATCGAAGGTGAGGAGACGAGTGACGCCCGAGGTGGTGTGGCGGGGGTCCCTGACCCGGAGGCCTAGCGTTTGCATCGCCGGTGCCTTTGGGTTGGAGACTTGGCGCGCACGAACGCATGTTGACGATCTGTCCCTCGCGGTTCATTCCTGCTCCTACTAATCTTCCCCCGGGGGGGGCAACTCTCCGAAGGAATCACTATGCCTGATGTTATGCGAAACCCGGCGGAGCGGGCTAAGTGCGGCCCGTCATTGCGGTTAGTGCTGGCAGCCCTCGAGGCACTTCAGGTGACTATGGAGGCCCAGGTCTGGAATCTGATGTCGGCAGTGGATGGAATTAGAAGATCGGGACCGGACCCGGACTCGTTGCCCGGGACCCGGCGGCCAGCTCAACTCTCGACAGACACCCCAGCGGTGCATTCAGACCCGGTACATGGAGCTGTGCCTGCCCCTACAGAAGTGGAACTGATCGAACATGCTGAGATTTGCGTATCAACTATATGGTCGGAATCTTTGGTTTCGCAACCAGCGGAACATTTAACTGCTGTTCCCACTCTGGAAACTTTTGGTCGGAACTGTGAACTGTGTTGGATTGTGTCGCTCCCCCTTCCCAGCTGGTCCATCAAGATGGCGGATGGGACAGTGTCTGGCCTCGGAGTCGGGGAGGGGCATCGTTGGACCCGGCCATCTACTTTGGGATTTGCCATCCTTTCTCCATCTAACAGACTATATTTCGGCAACTTCTGTGTATATTTTGACAATTTGACGATGGGGCTCTACTTATCGGAGTGAATCTGCAAATTTGATCGACGGGGCCAAGGCTGAGACTGTTGTTTTGGGTTTCACACTATGGTTTCATCGGTAACGGGATTGCTTTACTAGGTTAACGGAGACCGGGCGGGGTTTATAGTTTCCTCCGCTGTAATTTTCTATTGTATTCTGCTCGATTGTGTCAGCTTTGTGGGGGATTCTTTGCTTAGGCGGTGGGGAGAGACCGGGAATCCATACGATAAAGCCCTCTTCCATTTCTACTTTTAGTGTAGGGGTTTAGTTCTTCTTTATTTCTCTTTGTTCTTCCTATATTTCGGGTTTCAGTTATTTGGGGCGACAGGCACGCTGCTAGGGGGGTAGGCCGTGGTCATCTGCAGGGGTGCAGGGTGGGGGGTTGGGGGAAGGGAATTTTTGTTTTGCCTTTATTGTTTCTATGGCCTTTTTTCTCTTTTGTATCCTTCCTTTTGCCTTTTCTTTTGCTTCTTCCTTTTTCGGGTCAGCGTAGTGGGTCCACTCTTCTGTCAATTATCGATTTTTCTTATCTGTGCCTATACTTTTCACGGTATTTCAGTATCATGGGGCGGGCGCTTAACTAGTGCGAACTGTGATTGTATGCTTGTTTATCCTGAATTGTATGCCTTAGCGCCACTGTCTTAAACGAGATCGATCTAACTGTGGAAACCCTACTATTTTGCCCGCCCTTTATGCGACTCTGTGGTATTGTATGGCACCTGATCCTTCTATTTTTATATTGTAAAATGGAGCCTTTAGAATCCTGTCATTCGCATGGTATGCTTAATAGCCAGTTTTAATTGAATTTGTGGTACATTCCCTTCACGGGCTGCCGAGTCGTGTCCTAACTGACTTGCTGTGATGAAACTGATTAGCGGCCGGCTCTGGTGGTTGTAGGCCCATATTTGTAACTGGTTGAAGTACCAATAAAGGTTTTCCCAAAAAAAAAAAAAACTATCGAGATTGCTCGTGGGATTGCTTTCTAGAGGCATGTAGCAGGTAGAGTCATTAAGTTGTGAAATGATTTCATGGTGATAGTCTGATAGGTTCATTACGACGACATTGCCGCCTTTATCGGCCTCCCTTATGATAATGTCTTAATCAGAGGTCAAAGTTTCAAGGGCTATGCGTTCATTTCTTGTGAGGTTGTCCTTGTTCCTATGCTTGTGTTTGTCTAGTTTCATTTCGTGTCTGTCTAGGTCAGCTAAGACTAGATTGTAAAAGGTATCTACTGGGTTACCACCTGGGTGGGTCGGGTCCATTTTGATTTTATTTTGAGACCACTAGGAATGGACATGTCAGTTTCAATTTCAAGCTCATGCATGAGTTGCTCTATTGTGTACGGATGGTCGTCCATATCACTGAGTGTCATGAGTAGATGGGTTGCCTTAATATGCTCTGGAGAGTGGGTGGGGTTCTCTCAGGGTCCCTGGGGTTGGTATCTTTCTCGGGTATGTCTGCAAAATGTTTTCTGAGCTTGAGGCCCGAATGAATTTCAAAAGGTCTATTTTGGTTCTGTAGACGTCTCCTATTTAATGTGGATTAAAATTGAGACCTTTGCTGAGGAGAGAGACCATATCTTGAGTCAGTGGTTTAGAGGAAAGATTGACTACCTGAACTTCTTTTGGGTGGTTTTCTACTTCCTCATGTCCCCAGATCTCAATTTCTTCTTGTACTCTTCTTTTGCCTGCTCTTTTACCTCTATGGGTCTTCTTTCTTGTATGCCCTGCCTCTGCTGCGATCTGTTTTCGTGTCTTATTGTTTGGACCTCGCGTAAAAAATTTGAACCAGTGGCGCCCCTCTCTGGTTCGGATTCACTGTCACTGGGTACGTGTTGAGTGAGGAGGAGCTGGAGGGTGTGTCAACCAACTCAGGTTTGTTGGTGTTTTTTACCAGTTGGTCCTATTTTCCCGCGAATGTAAAAACGCGACCTGCTAACTGTCTGCTTTTCCTGTCCTTTATTTCGTTCTGGTGTTTACTCAGTATCTCGTTTAGGAGTTTGTAGTTTTTTTTCGGTAGCCTCTGTAAGATCAAGTTCCCAGATCTCTAGTTCAAGTTCAAGTTGTGCGATCTCTGCTTGTAATTTGGTTACTTTTCTTTCTGCGTTTTCAATCAAAATGTGAATGAGTGTATTCGAGTTTACCGTGAGAGCTTCTTCCCACTTTCCTAACAGATCGTCAAAAGTGGGAAAGATTTGCGAACGAAGACCCCTTGGTACTCTATTTATTCTACGGTATTGTTTAAGGGTGGGGCTATCCCACCACCGGGAGTTCTCCGTGTTCTTCAACCTTTCAAGTTTGATGAATTTCTCTTTGAGACCCTCTTTACGTTGAGGGTTTCCACTTGTTGAGGACCCCGCTGTGGGGGTTCCTTTTTCTAGATTCTCAAATAAATCTGATTCGATTTCGTCTCTATCCATACCAGGACTGGGGTTGGATATCTAGGAGTATGGTTCTGCAGTGGCTGCTGGACCCGAGTAATGAAATAATGGATTCTGCACAGGGTTTTGGGGTAGCAGGTGAGTGGCGCTCAGGCAGGTAACCTTACAGGGAACTAACTGAAATGGAGAACAAAAGCTTGTGGTGCCGTCAGATCAGGGGAAGACCCAAAACCCCTGAATGAGGGAAGAGCTAAAAGCCCATCGCCAAACAAACATGAACATATCCTGGGCACACGTTTACATTCAACAGTTGATACAATGTTGGAAATATGATACAGTCGACACTGGTGGTTTTCTTAAGGGTTGTTTATGTGAAGATGTTCATGAGGAAAACAATGCCAGCCGCCACATGTTTCGTCAACAGGTCAATGCCTGTGACTCTTCAGGGCTGAGAACAATTTAATATGAGAACACACATATTTTTTAAAAGGCAACTAGTCGTTTGGCACAAATTCGTTTCATGGGAAAGCAGCAGATATTTTTTTGATTTTATTGTAGCAACCACCGCACAAGAAAGTCAAAGCTCATGATGGGCCAAACTACCTCCCGGCCCCATGAATGCAGAACTAGTCCTCTGTGCAGGACTGCGGCATGAGCAGTTCTTGTTCAATTTCTGAGAGAGGTTCACCCTCCTGCTTGTTGGCTGCAGAATTTCTGCTTATGAATTGATCCTAAAAGTAATTTCTACAATGCCAAGAAGTGCGCTCTACTTCCCTATTTGTTCTCTGAACCTTTTTTGCTCCATTCTCTCTCTATTTTCAAGCTTATGTCACTTGGAACTGAGGAGATCAATCTAAGTCTGTTTTGTGGACTGTTGCCACTTGGCATTAGTTGATCAAATAAAGGGGAGGCATTGTACAAGTTAAATAAAGGCAGGAGTTCTAGAGAACAAATGACTGCTGTTCCAAGTGCAGAGGTTTTGCAAAACTGGAGTGCCTTTAACAGTTCCTACTGAATTTTACTCTGTGTATTTCCCACTACAAGTTAATAAAAACACTGACTTACATCATTGACCATCTCCATGTCCTACATCAGTTATTAGATGTTTATATACATTGACTCTCCATGCATTTGTTAATGCATCCTCACAACCTTTAATCACCCACTGTCTAATGAGTCCTTCGTTCTTTGTATTTTACATCAACCCTACCTCAACACTAACTACTTTGGTCCTTTTATGGCAATCCTAGTTGAATGACGCCACATGATTGCCTTACTTTTTTCATTATACAATGTACACTGCTTGGACTCAATTGGCTGGAGTTTATGTTATGTAAGATAAATAAATACATAAATGAGAGTTAAGAAAAAAAGGAGTAAGGGATTGGGTTCTAAGTACAAATGAGACAAGACTGGCTTTACAAAACCTTGTGCATGGTTCAAGAACATAAGAAAGCATCACATATGGATTCGCCGCTTTACAGTCAAGCAGGGTTATTGTCCCTGCCCTCTTCGACTCACCAGAAGTGGCTGATCGAAGTTTTTCTAGCACTCCATGTAGCCTAGAAAACAGAAAACAAAATACATTAATTCTCCCTCTTGTTACCGGCAATCAATGCACTGAGTGACCATAGAATCTGTGGTTCAGAGCTCAAAAGATTTGCCAGGACAAATAATCTGTGCTGTTTTAATTACTTCCAAATTCAGCGCCCCAATTGGAGACAAACAGGGAAAAGCCTTGTTTCCTTCTGCAAGTGGCAGATATACAGTGTGCAGATCACTAAAGAATGCAGCTGCATAGAATAATTTGGAAGCAGGAAGCAATGCATGAGATCTGTGAGTCAGAGCGATGTCAAGCAACTAGAATGAAGAACACAACACCCTTTAAATGGTTTCAGGGGTCAACTCAATACTCTAAAAACATAGTGATTTTTTAAAATCAGCTGCCCAGGCGTTAATATTGATATGTTCATGCATTGTACGAATAGCCATGCACGTGTTTAAGGAATGTGAAATGCACAAAGTGGACTAGTTTATTGTGTCATCTTCAACTTATGTATGCTGCATGTCTATGTTTTCAGTTATTTGTTTAAGTTTATGACACTGTGTGCTGTTGTACTCTATTATGTGGTAAAGTACTCTGCTATACAGGCTGGTGTGACTTGTTCACATATGAAAAAATATTACATTAAATACAACATGCAATATCTGCCAGGTCAAATCTTTCTTTACAGGTTATTTTTTTTAAACAAAAAATCAAGACTCCTGTAAAGAGCTCCAGAATCTTGCTACAACTTCATGTAGGATTTTTGGCCACATCTGGGCCAACACGTATATGGCCGCATGTATCCGAAAAGGAAGCAAATATTTGCAGGCCCAATGAAAAAAACATGGGCAAAGCCACTAAATCTGGTGTCTGCCGTCAGCCTTATGGCATTGTCAATGTGTGTTTTGTCTTGGTTTTGATAAAACTATATTTTGTGGAGCTGCCAAGCCTTCGTCAATAAAAAAAGAATGTCTAAATTCGAAAATATATATATATAAAAATTCCTCACACATTGCCATAGTAATCCATGTCAACTATTTTGTGTGAAAAATCCATGTGAAAGAACAGAATGCGCTCAGTCACCTTGGTTAGTCAATGCCTAATATGAGCAATATGAACATGTAGGGAGCAGAAGAAAAAGGTGAATGACAACAAATCAACTGATGAAGAGGGCTGGCCTAAATCTCCTTTAACTATACTATATATATATCATTTTAGTAAAAGCAAAATGTCTTCTCCAACATCAGATCTGAAAATATCCAGCTCGTCTGCCGAGAGACATTAATGCATGTGTGAATTCTGGTTACTTTAGCCACAGTGCTGCTGCATACCATCAATAAACTTGAACCTGTTACACAATGTGAAATTAAAACAAACATACAGTTGTGAATAAAAAGCAAAGGACAAAAAAATAGTTCATTTATTCATCTAAAACCAGAGCCCAGAGAACCACAGAGCATCTAACTAGTTGTTGGGGCGAAACACTTGTATTTTTCCATTTTTGTGTTTTTAACAATCGACTCTCTCATTAACCCCTCTTACAAATCAAGGTTGCACAATCGCAAACCTGCATGGTATATCCTTTGACAGAAATAGATTTATTTTTTTGGCTTTAGACACTCATAGTGCTTCATCGAAATACATCATTCTGTGATTTGCAGGTTTCTGTGTGTCGGGTTCTGGCCGGGATTGGGGTAAGACAATTAGATGGGTTTTAGTAAAATCACAGTTTCTTTTGATAATTATTCATTTAAAAATAATGTTTGCATAAACAAGCAAATGCTAACTGATGGCAATTACAAACAATAAGAACTCCTTAACCTCTCTAGTGTTAAGGTTGTGCCCTTCCATTTACCAGACTCACTCATAATAAAGTAGCATGTAAAATAAAATGTGACAAAGAAATCAAAATGTCCTTTTCTGTGTAAAATACTTTGTATGTATAAGGAAAGGCCACTTTTTCATGATCACCAAATGTTTTGGACTGATGCTGCTCTTTTTCGACTCTGAAGGTACACTGGGGTCTGCTAACCAGACCTCAGTGCCAGTGCTCTGACCCTTAAAGGATACATATGACCGATTGGTTCACCCACAATTGGATTTACCCCTAGTGCAAATATATGGCACCAGGGGTACCGAGGGTCTGTAAGTTAAACTGCCTCTTGTGGACTGCAGCACCTACTGTGCCACCACAAGTGAGACGAAACAAAGTATGACTCCCAGCCCACCACCGCTGGCTGGCAGAGCAGTTTTTGCCTGCTAACTCAACTTTGCTATTGAAAGAATTGCAAAGCCCAAACCCTCCTTTTAAATATTTATAAGCCACCTGTAAGGCAAGCCAATTGAGCCCTAAAGGCAGGGTGATTATATTAAAAAGTTGGACATGTGTTTTCTTAACTTTACATGTCCTTAGAGTACAAACCCTGCATTGTCTTGTTTACTGCGGAAGGGCTCGTAGCCCCATTGACGAGCACGGAGTTACACTCTGAAAACTCAGCAGTTCTAACTTCGGAATGGGACTACTAAAGTTGTTATTTCATGGTATCAAATGAATCGTTAACTTTAACCCGACTTTCGAATTTAATCTGACTTTTTAATAAATGACAACTTTAGAATGTCGCCACTTTGTTGTCCACGTTTTCCAGTGACAGTTTATGGTTTTGGACATAAGACAGCTTTCTGCCATCCTGGGGAGAGGTGTGAATGACTTTCAGGAATTAACACAAAGGACATGTTGTTGAAAGCGGTGTTATCTCTTCCTGGAAGGAAGGCCAAATAAGGTGTGAGCTCAAAAGGCAAGCTTCAAAGGGGAAGCAGCGCTTGAAAGGTGTATGGTGGACACACACGAGAGGGGCTGCTCTTTTGTTGTGGTAGAGGGTTGACTTCGGTACAGAGAGGGGAAAACAGTTGCCAAACCAGTTCTCCATAGGAGTGTAACCCTTAGGTAGCCACATCTGTAAGATGGGCTACTGAGCTCCACACACAGAGAGGGGGGGGGGGGTCAGCCAAACAGAGTGGACAGAATAGTGCTTTCTTGGACAGCTTGATGCCACACTTAACAGGAAGGTGTCATCAGGCAGGTGGAGGCAGATAGCCCATGGTCTAGTAGTCACTGCACCCTCCCCCCCCCCTCGACCAGCCCAAGGGCAAGTTCTGGGCATTAAGGTGGCACCCCTGCCACCCAGACCTCAGATCACGGCTGCACTGGAGAAAGGACCAAAGAAAGACTGCTCTGCTGTTACCTGGACCCGGTGAAGAGAGGCTGCACCAAAGACTGGACTGAACCTGCTGAACCTTGGTCTAATAAAGAGCGGTCTGTGCCTGCAGTGCTCTGGTCGAAAAGCTATCCCCAAGCCCCAAAAAGAAGTGACCTCAGTAGTCTTTTAGCTGATTTCCTGTTACGACTGTTACAGCTACAGGGCCACAAAAGCTTAAGAAGCCTGCCTTGTTGACTGACCGCCACTGACTGGTTGAAATGCAGCCTGGGAGACAAAGTCTTAATCCTCAAAAGTTGCACCCAATCCAGTGGGTGGCTCTGAGATATCTGCTTATTAAATGCGCAGTAGCGATGCATTGGGGCGTCTCTCAACGGCCACTGTTGGTTGGATGGTTGGCTGAAATGGATAGATCTATGCTCGCTGAGAAGACCGTGTATAAACTCAGGGGCTGTTCCAAAAAATGGGACAAGAAGTGGGGGCGTTGGAAAAGCTATAGAGGTGAGCTTTGTAGTTCCCCTACAGCTGACATGGCCATGGATAGGGCTGGACCTCTACATCGAAATAATCACTGATACGCTACGTTTTATTGTATAATGCTCATTGTTTTGATTCTGCTACGTACTACAATGCTATTGAATGATTGATTCTGCTCTCCTTATTTCAATAAAATGTTATAAAAAAATTAATAAATTTTAAAAAAAAGTTGCACCCAAGTCTGCTGGACTAGGGAGAGTCATAAGAGTGTAGTTTGGTCATACACAACAAACACTATCCTCAGCTAAAGCGAACCGCTGGTTTTGCTGTAACCAGAGACCAGCAAACAAGTGACAACTGTTTTTTGGCTGGGCTTCAAGGAGACACTGAGGCACATCAACCCCTGTGCCAAAAATGGCCTCACTGGGTTTGTGGAGCTAGGGATGGCCCCAGGATGATCCCCCCGTCCTTTGCCAGATCAGCTTCCACAGCATCCTTCCGCATCCTGGAATCCTTGTATCAGGACCAATCCATTGATGTCTATGGTGGTTCGCCCACAGAGCCTGGAACTGGACTGGAGACTGATTAAACTGCAGGGTAACTGTCCTGCCAAGTCTCATTTGTCCCTGGGACTTGGTCCCTGCTGGAGTAGTCGTCACAACTTTAAAACGTTTTCCAAGTAACCACAAACACAGTAGATGCCAATGCTTGTTTTTGATTTGAATAAAAAGCAGTGGTTTATTATTTGCTTAAAAATTTATATTTCAGGAACCCTCTGGTGGATTTAATTTATTTTGGTATTTACAAATTCATATAAATAAGAGCTATTTTTATAAATTAATGTTGGAATTTTTTTGTGTTGTGTTTTTTCTTATTCAGCTGATTTGGTAGTTCTAAATGATTTGCACTTGGTACTCACTGCTCCATGCCTCACTGCTCGAAGCAACAGCCAGCCAGGTTTGAGCTAAGGTTTTGTAAACAAACCTAACTTGACCCAAGATGAGTTTGTGAGTTTATTACACAGTGAAGTAGTGCAACCACATCATATAATAAACCGCTTTCTTCACAATTTGCAATAACGAACAATTTCTACTGTGCAAAGCACACAATTACCCTTTTAGAAATTTGATTACAAGTAGGAAATTTCAAGTGCGAAACATTTATACGTCTGTAATTCAATAACCGTACCAAACTGTAAATTTGATTGTACTGCTTCCTAGGAAGAGTGACAAATCATCTGTCATCTGCTCCTGGGTCTTCTTGTTGGCCACCATGACCATGATGTAGTCAGGGAGTTCTTCGTCTGGGGGAAAAAAAGAAGAGCTATGAAGGTTCACAATCACCAAACTACAGCACTAAGCTCACTAAATAGTTTGCTCATACTCTCATATATATATATGACAAAGAGAACAAAGCTCCAGTCTAGTTTACGTAAGCCAGTGATTCTCCAAAAGCAGTCAATTAACTGGCAAAAAGGTCATAGAGAAGACCATTTTGAGTATGTCCCTCTACAAGCCACAGAAGTGTTCCATTATGATAAGTAAACAAAGAGAATCTAATACATTTTGGACAGTTCACTCCAGTGGCATAAAGGAATATTTAGCAGAATAATCTGAAATCAAAATATTCCTGTAGTCGGAGGTCTTATAAGCACTGTAAAGGACGCAATGAAAAAAAGAGTCACCAACACCATGGCAAACCGACAATCTTTGTCCACAGTGATTCTTTTTTTTTTTTTCTTTTTTTTTTCCAAGATAGTCTTTTTATTCTTCAATATACAACATACTTCATTCACATAGACTGGTCAAGGATTCAAAGGTTACAGGCACTGACAGTGCCTACTTGTCACACTAAACTGGTATCAATGTGGCTAAGACAGCATTCAGACAGGGCCTTGCTCCATCCAAAATGAAGAATGTGTATCAGTGAATATTTGACAAAACTCTATTAAATATTATATGACGAAACTATTGTGCAAGGGTTGCTACTGGATTCTTTTTTTTTTTAAACATTTTTTATTGAAGTTGTATTTAGTATTATACAGTATATATATCACAAAGTAAAAATTCCACAAACACTTATAATTACATTCATTTTAAAATCCCTATAAATAACAATTTACTCAAAATAGCAACCCCAAATCTGATCGAATTTTTTTATACTACCAACTCTTTTAGCATATAATTGTTCACATTCAGAAAGCGTCGGAACTTTTGTTGAACGCCAGTTCTGTAACAATAAAGATCTAGCAACGGCCATTATGATATAGATCAATTTTGTCAAATATTTTGGAAATGTGCATTCAGGATCATATCCAAATAAAAGCATTTTTGCATTGCATGGAATTGACAACATATAAAAAGTTTAGAAAAACAAAAATGTCTTCCCAAAAAGAATTAATCTTTGGACAATACGCTATAATATGAGACCAATTGGCCTGCACGCAATTGCAATGTCTGAAACAATTGGCAGATACATTATTATACATTTTAGCAATGATTACTGGTGTACGGTATAATAGCCATTTGCTGAAATAAAGCATTTGACGCCAATTTGCGCCACGCAGAACACAGAAATTAAATTGATTAATAGTTTTCCATATTTCAGTTGATAGTACTTGATTTTACTGTTTATCCCATTTACGGATAGCTTTAGAGGCCAATTCATTCTCCCTACTCTGTGCAAGGCACTGTTTCCATGCCCCGGGTTTCTTCATCTGATTGTTGACAAAAAGATCTGATGCTAATGGAGAGGAATTATTAGTAATAATACTGGGGTCTAATTGCATTAATGTAGGATATATTAAATTAGTATAGGATCCGATTAACCAAAAATTTCCCGAAATCCGATATATCATATCATTGACAGATAACCAGGTCCCATTCCTTAAGAAATCAGATAATGTTTTAAACCCTGCCTGCCCCCAGTTTTCTATAACAAGTGGATCGATCTTAATCCTTAAAAAAGAAATAGCACCAATTAAGGGAGTTGTTAAATGGATACGGGGAAGCGAATATCTCTTATGCATAGCATCGTGCCGTTTAAAGCACCAATTTAAAGTCTTATAACGAACAAATTTGGGTAATTTCGGTACAAGCAAAGGGGATGGAATTTGAATTTCTAAGCATATTAAATTTTAAAAAAAATTATGAAAAACCCGGTACCTGGGTTTATATTTTTGAATCTTTCTAGATACTGCACAAAATATGCGTAATAGTAATCTTTCAAATTCTGTAAAGAAAGACCTCCATATTCCGTTTCTGCTGTCAAAGTTTGCAAGTCTATTCTAGGTGTTTTTTTTGCCCAAATAAATTTAAAAAACAGATTCTATTTTCGAAAAAAAAGAGCCTGGTAAATAAACTGGAATTGAAGAAAATAAGGAATTAAAAAGTCGAAGAATCAACATTTTAATTAAAGCAGTGCGGCTAAGGATAGATAACGGTAAAGGGTTCCAGCGGGCAAACATTGATTGAACTTTTTTAATTAATGGAACAAAATGTAATGTATATAAGTCTAGGATATTAGGAGAGAACAGGATCCCCACATATATTTTCGGTTTTGAATTGATACAGCCTTGTAGAGCTTTATGGAGGACTGGGTCTGCCCCCCCACAAACTAATATTTCGTTTTTTTTTATTAATACGGTAACCTCCCAGGGTTTTGAACTCTTCAAAAATTTTGAGGAGATGTGTCTGTGATGTAAGATCAGGTTTGATTAGTAACATGATATCATCTGCGTAGAGTTTGATCTTGTCCATGGCAGTAACTGGTGGCGTGATCTGGAGACAATTCCTGATGGCAATAGCTAGTGGTTCAATAAAAAAAGCAAAAAGAATAGGTGACAAGGGGCAGCCTTGCCTGATCCCGCGTTGTACTGCTATTGAGCCTATAGATGATTTATTTATAATTATATTTGCTCTAGCACCCGTGTAGTTTCTGAATTAAAATAATAATATGTTGTGAAATCGCAAATTTCCTTAAAATAAAGAAAAGAGTGTCCCAAACCACCAAATCAAAAGCTTTCTCTGCGTCCAGTAAAAGAACTAAGGCCTGTATCCCCCGTGAGTCAAAGTAATCTAATGCCTCAACTAAAAATTTGTTTTTTTTTAAATAAAGATTTGCCTACCTATAATAAATCCGTTTTGATCGGGATGGATCAACTCCGCCGTGAAATTATTAAAGCGAAGTGAAAGCAATTTGTTGGTTATTTTATAATCTGAGTTTAGAAGGGTAATTGGCATGTATGAGTTCGGATCTTTGGGTTCCTTCCCCTTTTTCAAAAAACTAATGACTGTACCTTCATGGAAGGATTCAGGGATTTGCCCTCCTTCAAGCATTGAGTTTAATAATAATAGAAGAAGATCTATAAAGGAACTAAAGAAAACTTTAAAGAATTCCGAAGGAAGGGCATCAGGGCCGCAGGCTTTACCTAATGGCAGATCTTTTACCACTGCTTCCAGTTCTGTTTTAATAAATGGTTTTTGCATATGTATCTGATCTTCCAGAGATAGACTTGGAATTTCATAACGCCCCAAAAAATCAGATAATTTTTGGTGATCGATAGTGTGATTTATAGTGTAAATTCTATCGTAGTGTTGGAGCATAATAGAATTTATTTAGGTCTGAATGGATGTATCGGTGTGAGTGACAGGATTTTTTAAGGAATGAATCATATTTGAAGCCGCCAGCTCTTTTACCTGCCAGGCTAGAAATTTTCGTGTAAAGTTACTCTCTTCGCATACTTTTTGTGATTGTTTTCGGAAGACCTTTCCGCTTTGTTCGTAATAGTGGGTACTAAGTTAATGTTTGGCCTCTCTCAGTTGATTTAATACATCTACATTTGGTTTATAGTGTTGACTTAATGTAAGATCCTAACTTTTTTGTAATAGAGAGTTCCTAGTGATTTTCACTGCAGACCATTCCGCCGCATCTTTGCTAATGACTATACCCCGTATAAAGGCTTTTAAAGAGTCCAAAATTATATGAAGAGGGGCTGTGCCTATATTTCGATCAATATATTCCGTAATCTCTAATTTTAGCGCCAAAACCCACTTCATATCCTGTAAGTAAATTTTATTAAACATCCATCTTTTCACAATTTGAATATTCTCTTCATAGTTAAAATTAATCACCAGCATAGCATGGACTGAAAAACCATTATGGTAGAATTTCTGTGAGAGAAATCTGAGCTGTCTAGAGGCCAAAAAAAAATCAATACGGGATGAGGATTAAAACCTACCAGACCAGCAAGTAAATTCCGTTTTTCGAGGATTTATCAGGCGCCATGGATCACACAATCCTAGTATTGATATATAGTTTAACATAGTCCTAAAAGATCTAGGTTTGGGCTGTCTTTTGAAGGACGAAGTGGAATCTAAATTAGGGTTCATAAGTATATTAAAATCGCCACCTATAACAATGTCTCCACCCACCAATAACAGTGATTGAAACAGAGCTTCGTATAGCTGGGGACTATCCTCTATAGGGGCGTGAAAGCAAACAAATGTTATTGGACTACGAAATGATTTAAATCTGCATGAAGCCCAACACCAGCGACCTAAAAGATCGCTTTCTGTCTGAACAATCTCAATCTCTAAATTTTTATTCAAGAAGAGAGCAACTCCACTTTGTGAACCCATTGCGCATGATAAAGCCCGATACGAAGCCCAAGTTTTAAACATATTAAAATCCTCTTTTTTGGAAGCAGAAATATGAGTTTCCTGTAACATTACCACTGCAGGATTTTCAGTCCTAATCCAAGATTCTATTACTGGCATTTTTCTATCATTATTCAAACCATTCACATTGAACGATATCAATTTCAACCCCTTGTTGAGTGACATGATATATGATTAACTGCTGAAAATAATAGAGATTCTGACCAAAAAATATCTTATATCACCAAAGCACCTAAAAAGTGATTTTTTACAAAAAATAGTACTGCTGCATACAACCTCATTTTTTTTTAAAAATGTCCCCATTGTCCCAACCCCACACCCACTTTCAACTGTGGCCCTCTTCTTCCTGTATTTCCCACGCTGGCCACTGGTGCTCTTCCCTTTTCTTAGAGGTGTCTTGGTATAACACCCCATTGACTCCCAGCACCCCTCCCCGACCCCCCGCCCACAGCCTCCACAATTCCATCACATTTCTTTAACCAGGTGACATTTTACTAAGCAGCTCTTGTGCCTCTGCAACATCAGTTAACAAATGAAATTTGCCTTTGATCAGCACCCTAAGTTTACACTGTTGTGCGATTGCAGCCTGAGCTCCCTTAGCCTTAAACAAATGCAGTAGTTTAACAAATTCTTTTCTGCGGCGAGCAGCGGCTGCAGACAGGTCTGAGAAAATCCTGCATTTAGCTGTAGCACTGGCAGTGAACTGGCCCTGTTTAATGGCCCTTGATAATATGGTCTCTTTTATTCGAATATCAGCAAAGTTCAGCAGGATTGTATGAGGGAGGGCAGAATTGAGAAAAGGCTGGGCAGGTACCCGATGTGCTCGGGTAATCGTCAGGTCACCTTTGAACTCCGGTATAACTTCATGTAGCAAAAAAGAGGACACCCATTTGATCATATCAGTCCCCTCAATTTTCTCGGGAACTGCGACTATTCTTAGGTTTGATCGACGATTAAAGTTTTCAAGTTCATCAAGTTTAACTTCTAAAGCCTTAGAAGATTTAGCGGTATTTTTACCATCCTTTTTAACCGGAGACATCTCATCCTCCAGGACTGAAATCCCAGCTTCAGCTTCCTGAAGGCGAGGGGGAAAAGTGGAAACAAGATCTTCAATTTTATCCAAGCGATTCTGGATCCCAACCAATTCAGCCCTTTGAAATTGCTTAACTTCCAGTATCTCATCTAGTATCAGATTACCACCCTTGCTGGGAAGGGTGCTGCCCTTAGGTTTGAAGGATGAGACGATGATGTATCAGCATTAAGAGATAAAGTGTCAATCTGTAAAGGCTCTGTGTCTGAAATAGCAATTGCCAAAGCTGGGCCAGGGCCAGGGCCGGGGTCTGGATCAGAAATAGTTATAGCGGAATTATTGGCGGCTAATAAATTGAGTTTGGCATCAAATAGAGGAAACTGTTTTAATGGCTTGTTGGTAGTGGTCATATTTCTTGAATGTAGATTACCGTCCAAAGTCTCTTGGTGCACTTGTAAGGTACTAATGTTCCCAAATGTCTCCTCCTCGGAAGTCAAGAAAGAGTCCTCCTTGCCTTCTGCAGCAGCTAATCTGGTGGCCGCAGCTGCCGCTTCTTCTTCTTTTGCTTGGAGGCGACGGGCTCTGGCTCTGGCTCTGGCTCGAACCCCAGTGAGCTTGCCCATTAAAGCAGCCCTGTTATACTCTGTTTCTTTTCCGTACTTCCCAAATTGAGAAATAAAAAAGATGTCAATGGATAACCAGGAAATAGGAAATATAAACTGCATTAACTTTTTCCAGCTCTTGTCTTTTTTTTTCTTTTTTTCCCCCTCTCTCTGAATGGATTCTTCTGCTTCCTAGCACCAATACCTCTGACGCTGTGTCTCGAAAGCTTACTCCCCCTAGAGAAGCCACCTGAGACAGTGTATATTCTTTTTCAGTGCTTAATCAAAAAGAAAACGCAGAGCCTGATACAGTCAAACACAGAGAAAAAAAAAAAAAAAGGTCAAATCTAATTTCTTCTCTCCTCGATTCTCTCAGTTTCCCTCAGCAATCGCAACAGCTCCTGGTTTTTCCCGTCTTGAGAACGCAATCTTCTCAAAGCACTTGCCCAGAAGTCCATACATGCAAAACGAGAACAGAAATGCACTGCAGACCCGCACTATGGCCGATTTCTGATTGCCGATTAAGTGCAGCCTCAACAACAATGTCGGTAACAGTAGCAGTCCAAAGTAACAGGCGAGAATAATAAACAGCGAGCGATGGGACACTCTGAGCACAGCGTTAACCTGAAGTCGTGCAGTCGAGACCAAACTATCCGGACACACCGTTTATCACATCAAAGCCAGTGTCCGTTAATTGATGCGCCGCTCACCTCGCTCGCCTCGCATCACTCGCATCTCATCCATAAGCCGTCTCCGAGAAAACCCCCAGTCTACACCGGCTTAATAGGTCCCAGCAGTCTCGGAACACCCAGCGCCAAACACAGTACCGAACACCGAAGCGGCCGCATGAAACGCCATTGACCTCGAGGTGAGGCGGGGGAGGAGTCGGGGATAGGTGCTCAGGGTACGTGGAGGCGTGGAGCTCCTCCGAAGCGTCCATCGGGCGTCAGTGATTCTTGAGGATATTAGTTATAACGGTAATAGTAATTCCATTATTCCTAAACTACTAATGATTAACACCATGCTAGGTCCATTAACAAAACTCTTTCATTGCAGAATATCTCCCCTTCAATGACTTTGGGGGTGGAGTGAGATTAGCAGTGAGTGAGAGAGCAACATCATGGCTGAAGTCTTAAAAAGACCACAGTCACAGAGTGTAAGAGAATTACTGCCAACGTTCTGCAGCAGAGTGAAAAAAATTCTAGTAATCAAGTAAGAAAGTTTCAATTTTATTAAGGACACGGAGGTGTGGATGGTGCACAGGGAAAAGGTCAACACCAATGAACAGTCCAGGATGTCCACAAAGGCGGAAGCCCCCTGGATAACTTCCTCTTTTCTGATTGCGACAGGATCTTCCACCATTGTCCATTATTCTGCTTTCGAACCATTGAGACCTGAAAGAAGCTAGGACACGAAGAATGAATCTGAACCCTCCTGTATTGCGCAAGTTACGGCAACAGACACACTGAAGCAAACATGCAGAAAAAGCAAGTCTGACAATACGTACACCATGACAGACTATGCAAATACCTCTGCAAACATGCACAATAGCAATAAACCTTTATTTTAGAAAGAATAAACAAGCAATACTTCTACCATACAACTGTGGACATACAGTGAAAAATACTAATATTCTACAACCCTCTGGGCAGGGGAGAAGGATCTCAGGAACCTTTGGCGAGAACGATCCTCGCCTCCATGTCCTTATTATGTCTGAAACTTTCCTTCATGATTACTAGGAAATTTTCCATTCAATGTCGGGACCGCAGGCGAGGATTGTGATTGTTCAAAGCTTATCCACCACCAATTACGCCACCTCAACAATTGGCTTAAAGTAGAACCTTTTGAACATGGATTTCAAAGACCAGTCTGCTGCATTGATAATGTCTTCCAAACGAGTCCCAAAGGAGAAAGCTTTAGAAGCCATTGCTCCTCTAATAGAATGGACGCCAAATTGCGAGATGTCAATGCCTGCTTCTTTCACGACCCAACAGATCCAACTTGTCATAGTGGGAGGAGTGACTGCTTTGAAAGGTTTCCCGGGGGATATTTACAATTGACACTCGCCCGGTGGACGGAGCTCCTCCGTCATGCTCTCGTACACATCGGACCACACATACCTTGGGTGAACTGTCAAAAGCAGGATAAGAAATCCTTTGGAATTGGACTTGGTACACCAAGTGTTATGGAAAGTGACCCCAGGCAGGGTAAAGACCCTTCCTAAAATACCCAGAGCCCGCATGTCAGACAATCTCCAACACAACACTAGGCACAAAAGCATGGCGAGTTTCGCAGACAATTCCTTACATGACAAATCGTTATTTTGCTACCAAGAACGGAAGAGGCGTAAAACCTTGTTAACATCCCATAAGGCTGAGTACCTAGGTTTCGGAGGAAGAGTCAAAGAATCCCACGCATTAGCTCACAGACCAATGGGTGTTCGCCCACCGAGGCCCCTTGAACCGGGACGTGCCCCGTAGAGATTGCTTCCCTTTAGGAGTCGATAGTACAATATACTAAACCCTGTGAAGCTAGAGGTTCCAAGATTTACAGTAGCAACCACCTCACACACCCACTGGGATCCTGTTAATTTCAAAGACACCAACCAACCCATCTGGCCCATGCAGATCAGTAACGTTTGTTTGTACCGTCAGGCCATGCTGCTGCCAGTAAACCCTCAGCCTAATGCAAAATGCCCGGGAGTCTACAGAAATGCCGGAAATCAATGATGTGGAGTCCCCACAGGGAGCTCCCCACACGGATTTACTGGCGTCGGAGTCTATTACAATGTCAGTGTTGGAGATGAATATGGCTCGTCTGCTCCATGTCTCCATGTGATCCAACCCTCATCTCATCTCCCCCTCACCTTGTCTGTTAAGGGTATCTGTTCCAAGTACTACAGACCTCGTCTGAGGTGGAACGCGTTGCAGGGCTCTGTGGGAGAGAGGCCTCGGAAAAATCGCCTGTTTCGAGGACGAAAGAAGGTCTACCACCCTGACTACCTGCCAGAATGAAGAAGTGGATCTTGCCAACATTCTCTTCAGCTTCTTACGGATCTTCACAACTTTCAGAGAGGGGAGACTTAAAGTCTGTGCTACGGAGTCTATGACAAAGCTGAGGAACTTCATTTATTTGAACAGCACTAGAAGAGATTTCCATTCATTGATCACGAACCCTAGACCTTGCAGAAGGTCGACCGCTGTCTGCAACGGTTACATCAGGCGCGACGAGCATTGGTCCAAAAGAAGATCGTCAAGATAGATGAGGCGAAAACTCCTCGCCCTTAGAGTTTCCATTAGGGGCTTGAGGACCTTGGTGAAACACCATGAAGCGGAGGATAGACCGAAAGACGGGGTTGTAAACTTATATACTTGGTTTCTCCATTTAAACAGCAGAAAACAGTGGCGTAGGGGAAAAATGGGGTCCGCCAGGGTCAGAGGAGATCGCGCAGAATATGAACACCGTCCACATTGAGTCCCGCCTTATCACTGTTCAATCTGTACACCCATTTCTGTTTGATTTTGAACAGAAAGCGGCTAGCGTCTGGACAGGATTCTGGGATCAGTGGTTGTTCTAAAACAGTCCAATAGAAATCATTGGGGCTGTGTCCTTTTTCTAGGAAATGTGCAGTGAGGCGAGTTGCTTGTTTATGGCACCGCACTTTGCTTTTGTGCTCTTGAATTCTCGTCCTAACCTTCCTATAAGGCGGGACTCAATGAGCCTATACCGTGGATGTCCCTTTAAAAACAGTGCATCCACAGTTCAGCATACAGACCTACATCTAACGAACGTGCCTCTGGTTCTGTCATTCTTTGTGATACATATAAAACACTGATCATTTTGCGGAGCAATTGGCGTTTCCTTGGGGACTTGACTGTGTCATTGTAATACACACACAGAATGCGAAAAAGCTAGAAACTGTCAGCATATCGGTTACAATTATATCTAAATGTAAACTGGGCTCTAGCGCTAGTCGTTCATTAGAACTACAATATTTCACAACCCGAACTACAACTCCCGACACACAGAGTGATCACGTGATTCTAGTTGGTCACGTGACTCAGCCTCCTGAAACAATCGCATAAACACAACACGAGTCCCACAACCGGTGCCCCCCCAGACAGCTCGGATGACTGTCGGGAGACACCGGCGGATAGGTAAGCAATGCGCACGACACCCTCGTGTTCAATGCGCTTAAAAACCGCCAAGGATATGGGTCTGTTTTGTATCACGTAATGCGGCTGGGTGTCTACCATCACAAACAGCGTAACGCTAGGACGTTTGACTCCTTATACCAAACACCATAGAAGGGTTTCCTTAGACTTTGCTTAAACTCATGGGTATTCTACATGTGCAACATTATACACAGGGGTATGTAACATGTAGGAAATCTTAACATCTCTTTTGAAGAGTAGTTTAAGACCCACCATCTGAGTCTATATAATCGGCAAAGACATTGAATGTTCATAAATAATCCATATATCACTCCATGGATTTTTAACTGAGCCATGATTGCCTCTTTTCTTTCAATTCAATATCTTTACTTTAGAGCGGTGCTCCTCATACCTGAGCCGCAGCCAGGTGGGGTGAAGCTCCTCAACCATCGTTTATGGGTGAGTGTTTGAAATAGAACTTGTTTCCCAGTATGTACGGATCTGGTGCCATAAAATTAAGGTTTAACTTGACACAATTTCATAAAACCGCGGGAATATGACATATTCATGTTCTTCTATTTTGTTTATCTTTGTTTTTCCCTGTGGATCCAATGCTTTGATGCGGTGCGGTAACAGTACATGGTTGAGCACACAACCTGGACTTTTCAGGTGATATCTTTAATAATTATTTTTCACGAAAAGCAGTAGTTTCTGAAACAACAGGTCCTGACGAATGCATGGAAAATCTTTTCAATATATGCAGAAACATGTCGACCACTACTGATTGCGGAAATTATTTCTAACCCGCATTTGCACTTGTTTTTTAGCCTTAGGGACTGGGAGACACTAATAAATTCCCGATCTCTACCCAGCTCACCTAATTTTACAATCACTCATTTTTTCACCCCTTTCACTTCACACTGCTTTTTTTCAGTCGCCACTAAATCATGTAATACTCTCCTCTCACATTTCCATTTCGGTCACGGTAACATCTGACCGGCCGTCTTGTTTTGTCTCCTGGGCAAGGAGATCCCAAATGATGCAAAAGAGGGCAGTACAGTGTGGCTTCTGATGGGAATTTTTCCAAACGTCCTTGAGCCCTTACTTGGCCAACATCACATTTAAAACGTGCATGGTGTGTTCCCACGGGTGTTATTTGTATTGTACTTGCGTTGTGATTCCAGGTGAATAACTCACTCCCTTGACTACTAGGTACCATCTGGTGTTTAGATATTGAGCTTGGGGCGTGTACCTGGGTAGTCGTTAAACTTGCCCTTGGGCCCTCTTCTCAAATGTTGTTGTGTACAGGATATAAGTCAGACATGTATGCTAAGGCGCTGTGAGTGCAAGAGTCTGAGCGAGTCAGGAAGGCCTTTTTGGGCACTCAAAGGCTCACAAATCCATCCCAGAATCATTTCTGCGCTTAGGGACTGGGAGTTCTGGTAGGCATAGGCCATTTCCATAATGTAGCATTTGAAAGGTCCCATGGCCCCAACCAACACCTGGTGGATGGAGATATCCACTGCCTCACAAAACTAGTCATATATAGGAAGGACTTATAAGGACTCATCCTATGTGTAGTCTTCTGCCATGACCCCCTAAATTAATATATAATTGCAATGGCCAATGGTGCAATGCGCTTAGTAACCCGTCAGGCTGGGGTAAATACCACAATTGAGACCTCTGAACTTAAAAATTCATCAATGCCACAATAGGGGGCAAGTTTGGGCAGCTTCAGTTTTTGGCAACTGAAACAGTTAATAGTTTGTCTGATATGAGCGCATGATTAAAAGTAGGCTCCTGCCCTGGGCTGACTCACCCAACCTTCACCAGGTGTCAGAAACGCCTGGGCCCTGCCCTTGACAGCCAGGAACAGTGGGGGAAGGGAGCGGAGATCGCGTTGTTGAAGTGCATTATAGGCGCTGGTCAGGAGTGGTGTTTTTGAGGGATTACAGACCCATTCACACGTAAGCGTCAGGCTGTGCAATTCATTACTGACGTGAGTCATGGGCGTCTGAGCTTCCAGGTAGATCGAGCAGGCAGGGACTCCACGGGGTGGTGCCGGTCAGATCTACTGATACGGACGAGAGAGCGCCTTCGCAGGCCAACGAGACGGGCATACTCGTTGTGCGCCCTCTAGTAAGCCCAAGTGCTTATCGCACTGACGCGCTCGATGGCTTCACATGTCCCTGCGAATGGAGCAACAAAACCACTCCTGGGGACTAACCTATATTCTTTTATCTTTCTTTTTCTTTTATCTGCTTTGCAAAAGTGCTCAACTATGTATTTTTAGATCAATTGCAAAGATTTTTATTAATCGTGCAATAAAGAATTACTTACCCACTCCTGGGGCCTCTAATTAATGTGAGGTGTGGTCAGCGCCCAAAATAACCCAACAAAAAGTATTCTCAAACAGTATAAGCACCATAAAAAAAATAGCGATTAGGAAAATATGTACTTAACAATATTGAAGCAGAAATAGAAAGATGAAGCTATCCATGGGGCTCCCCCTCCTTTGTGGACATCCTGGACTGTTCATTGGTGGATTGTTGCTGACCTTTCCCCAGTGCACCATGGGAAAGATAGTTTTTGAGTTATTTTGTTGAAAGCTGCTGGAAAGGAAATAAAGTAAGTGGAGCATAATCCTTGCATCTGGTCCGGACAGAATTATCCCACAAAAAGTGTTTTTTTTCCAGCTAAATTATCCAAATTGGCGTTTTGCTGATATAAGGGTGGAAAGGCGTCAATGTCGGTTTCCTAGTAAACGTATATTTGCATGACTGGTGTCTGCATTTATGCATTTTTCCTGACAACTATACATTTGCAAATGTTGAAAAGGTTACAAGATATCAAAGTTCGTGAAGATACTTTTTTGCAACTCTGCACACATGTAAGAAAGAAGTGACATGTTTGAGAGAGAAGGATGACAGCATGAACAAGCATTTGCAATGCAATAGGTCTCGCATTTACTTGAGTTTGAGCTATTAGCATTGTAAATGACAATGCCTTTTATTATGTTTTGTTTTTTAAAACAGTTAAATGAAAGGCATTGTCATTTACAATACTAATTGCTTAAACTCGCTTAAATGCGAGACCTATTGCATTTGTACCTGTGAGAACACAAAGGTAAAAAATACAAGCAGATATAGACACACACACTGAGACAGATGTGCACCGAGAGACAGAAACACGCACATAGAGAAGCACACACAGACACGGATACAGAAACGCGCACACAGCCAAAAACACACGCAGATAGAGATATGCACACAAGAGGGGATGTCACTGTTAGGGGATGCCATGACAGAGAGCGTGGGAGGTGGGCTGGCATGTACAGGGAAGGAAACATACATTACAATGTTTTTAAAATTACAAGAGAACAGTGGGAAAACACAGAGGGGGGGGGACAAATACAAAAAAGTAATTGAGAGAGATAGATAAAAACGAGACCTATTGGCGATGCCAATGTTTGTTTTACTAGTGGGTGTTGTTTATTGGCACCCGGCAGTTAGGGTTTCTTAACTGAACTGCGCATGTCAGGGTGACTGGTATTTTGCTTATGGCCTGCCCGACATGTACAGTTTAGGCTAAATTATTCTAGCAGCTGGTCTTGCCTGAACTGGACATATTTATTATCAAAGGATTAAAACCACTGCAGTTAGTTCTTGTCATACTCGGCCTTAGGTATGACTCTGGTGTGGTTTAATCGGGGTTTCCACATACACGGTCTGGTAGATTGTTCAGTGGGCTAATGCATCCAATCTAGGAATAAGTGTTTGACCTCATGGTCACAACGTCAAATACTGGTGGGTACGTACAGCCTTTCATACTTCCAAGATCAAAAAAATTTACCGAGTTGGATAACAATAAACATCCGTTATTTTAATACCAAGAGAAAATGTTTACTTTGCAAAATAGGCGGTTATGTGGTCAGGGAAAAAAAACAGAATTCCATATTTCTCTGTGTCACTGTCCGCTTATCTGGCAAAAGTACATTCACCTTCATCCCGTGGGCATTTTAAGTCATAGAGTTGGGTGGCCTTCTAACAATGACAACAAATATATCAGTATGTGTTTTTAAAGCACAATGACATTGTACCGGCCGAGCAACTCACTAAAAAAAACAAGTTTTACAACTAAATTGAATAGAAGTGATAGAGGACGGGTTGCTTACTCAATGGAATTTAGACATGCAGACTGCAGAACCATCTCCGCAGAAAGCACTTGACACATTGAGATCTTAAGCAGGACATCCTTTTTCATGAACGCTAGCTCGAAAATATCTCTCCCCGAGGCCCAAGCCTGGCACTGATAAAATGAGTAGTGTTTAGTAAACAAAGGCAACCCTATTCATACACAACCAGGGCATATGAGAAATACAGAAAAAATGAGACTGGTCCCTCACCATCAGGGTGAAAAACAAATCGTAACTCTGCAGCAGTGCCACCCTCCCCTGCCTGTTATGTGACTTCAAAGAGACTCGTTATAATTCTTCCCCAGTCTCATCACTTCAGAACAGAAGCATTTTCAATATAATTTACAACGGATCCAAAGTTGTTGATTATTTATCTTATGCAACTGACACCCATTGACAACGCCAATAGTCCTAACTTGTTATCTGTATAATGATTCTTGTTGCATTATATATCCCGATGCAAAGACAGAAGCAGCAAAATACCAGCGAGGCACACTGGTAATCACAAATTAGCTTAGGTGTTGATAAGCCATGCCTTTAATTATATGGACCACGCACATTTGATAGACCCCCCCCCCCCCCCGGTTTTTCATCTCACTTAAAGCCCTGGCTATGTACTTAGATTGGTCAATAAAATAATAAAAATAAACACGTGTGGAACACTTTTGTGTTTTTAATATTCGGAAAAAACAGAGATGTAGAGCGGGTTAGTTGGAGATGAATTGGAGAAATGCACCGAGGAGTGGGAGGGGCACGAGGAAAAAGGCACAGGGGAAGTGGTAGAGAAATACATGAGGGAGACTGCAACAAGGGGGGGGGCATGGCGCAAGGAAACTTGAGCCCCCACCGAGTTAGGAGCTTTAAAGCCTGGTCCCCGTGAGTTTGCCCCCCTTCCTGGGGTGTGGGGGGCTATTGTTACGCCACTAGTGGGGGGCGAATGGAGACGGTAGCGGAGGGATGCAGGGGAGAGAGCTAACAGCAAGCACATAGCAGGTGTACATTAGTGGGAGAGGCCTCTATATTTTACATTGGGCAAACCGTGCTCCTTGGCTGGGGAGAGTACCGGTAGCGTACAGGGCAATCCAGGAGCGCTGATTTGTCTGACCAGCAAAACAGTGATAATTCATCTCGCACTAGGCAAGTTTTGTTTGTCAACATTTCAAAACTTGTTGAGAGGCAAATTACAAAAGCGAACGTTACATTACAGGAGGAAAAAGTGACAATCGTGAACAAACAAAATACAAGAGGAGCAAACGGTGCATTACAGGAGGAAAATCCACGCACATGTACACACACTACAGCACACCAGTACCTATAACTTCCCCTCCCAAGGTTCCAAAGGAGCCAGTCATCCCACAACGCTCTTGGACTGGGTGGGATAATGCCTCCTCTGTCCCAGCCAGTACTCGGTGTTGGGGATGGGTGGAGTGAGGTGGGGGAAGAGAAGTCTCCATGCCGGGCAGAGGTCACAGCGCCGCCCGGTTTTCGCCGTCCTACTGGATCAGTCCCAGCCGGTTTCAACTGCCTAGGAGAACAGGGCTAAGGATAGGTCTTGAACAATGTGACGTGACAGAGAGGACGCCCAATGGGAGAGCGAGTACGTTCTGTGACGTAAGGCGGACTTCCAGGAAATCCCTGTTGTGCTAGAGAGACCTTGAATGCAGCGTAGTGCGTCTGCTCTACATCTTGTAATTGTGGGCAAATTGTTTAATCCCCCGGTGCCTACCGAAAATGAATGTGTCCGTGTGTAATGCTGCCACCACCGCGGGACGAGAGGAGCCTGAAAAACCCGGCGAGTGGGGGGAGGGAAGGGGGGGTGTTGTGTGCGCGCGCGTAGGTCCGTGTGTGTGCCTGTGTGTGCATGCGTGCGTGTGTGTGTCTGTGTGTGTGCATGCGTGTGTGTGTGTGTGTGTGTGCGCACGCTTGAGTGTGGCTGTGGCTGTGTGTGTACGCGCGCGATGGCCAGAAGCTGACTTGCGGTGAATGTTGAGAACAGGAGATGTGCACGGCGCCGGGCTGGGCGTGAGCGCCCACGAGGTGAAATCGCCAATGGAAAGCACGTGCACATCCCCTGTCTCACATTCATCGGAACACGCCAACAAAAGATGTCTTGAAGACAAAGCACGCTTCGCATGCTTTTTAGGTCTGCTCGACCTAAAAAGGAATAAGCAATGATAAAGCAAATAGGATTGGTTTCATTTGTGTGTTTGGTGTTTATTTGTTATATGGCTTTTAATGGGAGAGGAGCAGTGAGCATGTCCAGACTGTGACAAAATATATTTACCATTGGCGGTCCATAAGAAGATGCCTCTGTTTGGCTGTTACTTTGGGACTACCATGACCAGCAGGCCATTCTTTGCAACGCCTACTGGGGCGGGATTCCATATTTAACCCCTTCGCTGCTGATGACGAGCTCAGCTCGTCATCAGCCACGGTGGTCGTGTGCGGATGACGAGCTGAGCTCGTCATCTAACGCGGCTTTTGGAAAAAAGCCGCACAGCGCAAAAATTACCCCGCACGCATGTGGTTAAATAAAGCAGTTGTTCCTAATGTTCATTTCCTGCCTCATTTTTGCCAGTGAACAAGAGCTCGAGGGAGCTCGAAACGCGTTTGGCCGAGGAGAGACTGGCTTCCTGCTAAAAGGCATGCTGCCTGGGATGGTTTGCGCTGTAACCCCTACTTGAGAGGCATCTTCTTGTGGACAAACTCTTTGTGGAATATATATGTACTTGTTTAGAAGAAGCAACTTAGGGGCCTGACAATGTTCATTAGGTGAAGACTAAACAAAGTGCCGCCTGAAGAAATTATTATAAAACGGTTACAGAGCCTGAAACACCTGCACATGAACATCAATTCACCTTCAACCGTAAGACTTTTTACACCTATTCTGTGCAGACACTTCTTTTGGGACAATTATTTTGCTTTTTCATCTCAAGATAAGGAGCTAATTTTAGGCGATGTTTTATGCGATCTCTCTTTGATGGCAAAATAGGCAATACCCTCTGTGCTGACAACACTTGCAGTGTTTTAAACTAAGTCCTGATTTGTGACTAACTTTTATTGAATCTAGCTCACCGTCTTTAGACTTAAACTGTCAAAACTCATTAATTAAATATCTTAATTTTACCACACAACGAGCCATCATGTCGGATGGATAGATGGCTGGTGGGCTCCCGGGGTTATAGAAGGGCCCTATACACAAACCCAAAACATCAACACCTCACGGGCCCAACAGACCAAATAATCGCCCTGTGGCATCAAGTGACAGAGATTGCGATGGCACAACAAAGTGACGCAAGCTATGCCCCAATGGGAGGCTGAGTAGTTCGGCAGACTCAGCTCCTGCCTGGGCTTTGATAAATGGGAAACCATAGGTATTTCAAGGGTGGGTGACCTGTGGGCAAGGGAAAAAACAGTCTTATTCTCGGATTTACAGAAAGAAAACTAAATGTCAGGCGCAGAGACATTTAGATACCTACAAATACGACACGCTCTGGATGGCAGTCATCCCACCTGACAAAGACCTACCAGAGGCTTCCCCCTGGAAGATAGACTCCTAACAGACTGCATGGACCGAAGGGCCATCTCCATGACATACCAAAAAATTATAAATAACCTACCAGACTCCCTTTTGCAACTTCACGCAGTTTGGCAGGAAGACTTAGGGAACCTAAATGAGAATTTGCAGGAAGCGCTCTCCTCCACACAGGAAGTAGCCATGGCATCACGACTGAGACGGATACAGCTTAAAATAATTCATAGATCATATTTTTCCTGTGGTACTCTGGTTAAAATGGGAAGAAGGGACGACGCTACATGTAAAAGGCTTTGCAGGCAGGAGGGTACATTCTACCATATACTATGGGCATGCCCGGACATTAAACTCTATTGGACGGCTTGGGTGACTAAGATGCAAGGAGTTTGTGGTGGGGATCTTCATCCGCTGCCTAAAGTATGTCTAATCACTTTGTGGGAGGCAACTGACACAACTCACATGGAGCAGCTCTAGGTCACTTTGGGACTGACAACTGCGAAACGAAATATAGCCAGGAAATGGGGAGCGGTGGAGACGCCAACGTTAGGGGACCGGGACCAAGGCATGGACTGGTGCATGTTAGCAGAAAGGGTAATTTACGAAAGCTGGGGGTGCTCCTGGAAGTGGGACCGGGTGTGGGGCTAATGGAATGCCTCAGGGGCGGTATTTGTATCTCGCCTTCCAGTCGAGTAAGCGGATGCAGCTGGGAAAGGAATATTTTGTGACAGAAATGAGAAGTACATTGGTTGCAACCGAAAACAGAGTTTGCAAGCCAGTTGGCATGATTTTTGTACAATCTGGTTTGAAAACTCCTCTTTATACATTAGGGACAGGTTCTAAATACAAACCAATTCTGAGAATCTGACAATAAAAAAAAGTGTCCTCTGGTTTACACTGAGCACCTCGGTCAGCAACTTACTGTTACAGCGAGAAGACAAAGGGGCCATGCGCAAGGATTTATACATCAACGTACAGTTCTATTTGTGCAATAACATTCAGAAGCATATTGGTGATGCAGCTATGTACCAGAGGGGCACATCTAATTATCACAGCATAACAACAGCACATCATTAACAGAGCAACACAACCGAAGCATAATAGCTCCCTTACCAACATATGCACCCAGCTCCTGCAGCTTTCCCTTAATGGCGCCCTAAGGAGAATGAAAAAAAACAATGATACAAATTAGGGGCACAGAAAGAAAATCATGTCTTCCACTCCCTCCTCAAAAAGATGTTTCTCTCAGATGACACAACAGCGTGTTTGGTCCTCTATCAGCACACTGTTGTGAACATTAACATGGTTGAACTGAAGTGCGAGTTTGAGCCGGCAAGAAACTAACACGTAAGAGAATATTTTTATAAGTGCGTAAAATCTACTGTGGAGTGAAGGTCAATCAACTATACATTAAACATAAGCTCCCCTCTCCCGCCTAGTTCAGCTTTGTGGTGGACTAAGATATGGCACATTTAATGCTATGACACGAATGACTGCATTGGTTGCGGACACAATGTCTAAATTTGAGCGCATTAGGGCATCCTTTAAAATGAATGTCAAGAGAGAAGGGCAAGGTGAATCCGATCATCACTGCACCCATTCTCCAGCGGCAAGCCCCTTTGGAGGGCTTGTTGTCATCTAATGGAGGACTGACGTGTGACCATAACCAATCCCACCACCAATGTTATTATATCATCATGTTGACTTTTTGGCTTGATGGTTCTTTTCATGTTTGACTTACTGATCATATTGCATGCCTATGGAGCAATGCGGCTCTGTTACCTTTTGTGCTCAAATTTATTTTTTTGCTTTGTTTGTTATTGGTATTGAGATTATCTGGACATTCCCTCCCCATCCCTCCCATCTTTCCTCTTTGTTTTTTTCTATACGTTTGTAATGTTTTACAAATGAAAAGAACAAATGATAAAGTTTATGAAATAAATAATAACTTACAAATCTGATTTTTCTTTTTGATAAGTTTTTGTAAGGTGTTTTTATTCAGCGAGGCAGTACGCAGATCAGATCATGACACACATTAACATAGCTTTTAATGAGCAACGATTGTACAATAAATTTAAATCTCCATCGTTTTTACCGAATTTTACTTTACATAACTTGAGGCAGACATACTTGAAAACAAACCCCTAAACTTCCACAAACCAAAACCCACCTTTGCTCTTGTGATACTAATATCTTTGTCGTCCCAAGTCGATTCGCCCTCCTGCTTTACAAACCCTGGTCCAGTTCTAGATGGCCATCTTCTGTCGAAGAGACCCAAGGCACTTAGTTTACTAGATCATATTAAGCCTGTATTATCCTTTAATAAATAAGTCAAAACTGGATCTCATATTTTGTTGAATTTGCGTGATTTGTTTATTCAAGTCATATTCCACTTTCTCATAGACTAATAATCACAACAATTCATACAGTAAATTTAGACCTGTTGTATCACACAATATTAAACGATCATGTCCCAGATTGGGTATTTCACTATCTACCATTAAACAGGGTCAGAAACAGGGTAAATAATCCCACCATTCTCCCTAAATATTCTTATGCGTCCCTGGATTGCCCCAGGCCCGATATATTCCTTTCTCCGGGTGGGTGTAGTGATCCTTTCTCCTCAGCCAGCCAACTATTAGCGTTGGTCCAGCAGTGCACCAACGTCTCACTATTTCTCTCTTTAATTATCCACATCAGGGAGTGACCTCCATTATCCCTAGAAGTCCTACAATCGGGTCTAATTCAACAAGCCAACCCACCACTAGTGATAGAATCCTCTGCACTCTACCCCAGTAGGATTGGATTGTTGGCCATTCGCATAGCATACGGCTAAATGTGACTGTGGAAGACCAAAATAATCCAGATAAAGGGGGATTGGCTTCTGTCCATTTTCCATAGCGTCCCAGATGTATAGTACACTGTGAAAAATATTTAATTTGATGAGTGGATGGCGGATGAATATTGTTAAAAGCCATATTGTCCTCTGTCCACTTCTAGCATTTTGATTTAATTCTCATTGTGCTCAGAGATATAAAAGTGTGTCCAGTGATATGACTACCTTATCTATAAATAAGGGAGGCAGTGGTGTAACACAAAATAATGCACCCCACTGCAGAATGTGATTAGGGACCGCGGCGTCTCCCAGATTGCACAGACATTCATTAGTCTTGAGCTCAATGGAAGCCCCCTGAATGGTTGCCACCTCCCTACGCTGCAGGGACCTGCTCGGAAAAGCAGAGTGGCTTCCCCCCAGTGTTTAACAATTCCTTATTCCATGCCGTGGCACATGTTCTTTAAGGCAAGACGGTGAGGGGGGTCATCTCCAAAACAAGAAACCCTGAGGGCCCGCACTGCGGTAACTGAGGGGGGCCTCCATTACGCCCGACAGGAGGTGCCACTTCTGCTCAGACAAAGTAATAATTGTTTGCTTTTGAAGTGCTAAACTCCAGGAGATATGACAATTATATTAGAGTTTAACACAAGCCATAATTGTAGGTATCTATAGACCAGAGATGTGTGAAGCTGTAAATGGGTCTCCTAATGTGTCCAAGGAGTTTATGGGGTCTCTTTTGTATCTATTCCCATGCTTGAAGATTCCTGTGAGATTACAGGCTCTAAAGCCTTCCAGTGAGGCCATGAGAGTCAGCTTGGTACTACACCACAAGGCGGTCGCCTGCATTATTTTGCCCTGTACAGCAAATCCAAAAGAGAACCCCCCACAGCAGCCCAGAGTAACCATTGTAATTGAGAGAAGCTGTAGTTTTATACAGTAAGCCCACCAGGGTTCAGCCCTTAAACATATCAAGTTCTAAAAGAGTCGCACAGTCATCACACCTTCTGATAAGCCATCCATTGACCATGACATGTTGAGCACCAGAAGTATAGTTGAAAATCAGCCATGCCAGTCTGCGATCATAAACCAACTGGACACATTTGAGGAAGAGCTCGCTGGGCTGTTTGCTTAGCCCAAACTAGGTGTGCACATGTCTGCAATTTAACTCAAAGTCTGAAGAAGGTAGTTTTGGACTGAGTAAAGCAGTCTATGAAGCATTATCTTTTTGTTGATGTTCTGCCCATTACGGGAAGGGAAGTGTATGCCAGCCTCTCAAATAGTCGCATACTTTAACCTTAGGGATAGGAGTGATAGGCGTGTTGATGGTCAGACTGAGGTACCAGCTTCTCTGCTGGTTCATAACAATGTGCAGCTCAAGGGATTTAAACTATGTCCAGTGATATCTAAACCAAATTTCCACTTTTACCCTCCACGGAGGATCGGGTATATTGGATACTTTGTAGTATCTGGGCCGTAAACAGCATAGTGGTATCCATTGCCACGCCATGACCCACAGCAGTTGATGGATTGTCTCAGTCACAGCTTTGGCACATTTGTCTACCTTGCCCTATCCACCAGAGAATGTTACTCCTTCGGCCATGTTTGCAGTATTGTGGATTGATTTACTATGACCTCCTAAGCCTCCACTTTCAAAGTGGTGTAGGATGCATCGTAACTAGACCTCCCAGCTGCCTCAAAGAAGAGCCAATGGTTTGTCATATCAAAAGCTATTATATAACACGTCAGGCCAGCTCACCCAGTGATCTCCACTGTGTGGTATGGGAGATGGGGACTTCATTCAGGCAGACTCATGTAATGCTGTTGGGAACACACTGTGCAGGAAGAGGGACTTTCTTAGTGTGGACTTCAGCAGTTGCCAACACCCAGGATCTGCAGCAACAGCCATGCACCACCATACTGCACAACACAGGTCCCTGTCCTGTAATCAGTCAGGAGTCAGCATGACTTATTGCATCATAAGTTCCCAGTCAGATCGACCTGGGCATCAGTGAGAGCAGAGAGAGCAATAAGCAGCTGGGGAGACCACCACAACTGTTCCTTCTTCCCAAGGGACGTTAACCTCCCTGGACACTACATCAGCATCTGATGAGGACTGTGTGTGAAGGATTTAGCAGGATTGTGTAGCATTGGGTCGAGGGGACCATCCAGAGCCAAATCATCTGTGTCTGCCATATCATATGGTCAGCTATGCCCACAGCACATTCTTCAATAGTCCAGGATACCAGTAAACGAATCACTTGTTGCTGAAGAAATTAACATTTTAGATCAAACATGAATAATAATTTAAAACTTTTTTAAACGGCAAAAAGAAAAAGAAAAATGAATTGGTCAGAAGCTGTTGAGCTGAGGTCAGAAAATCACACTTTCATAGACTTATAGGTTTAGCACACACACTTACTGGTTTCCTTCAAATGCTGGGAAAGATACTTGTCTGAATGGACTTTGTTCTCATAGATTTAAGAAAGGTAATTGCTTTTGGAGTAAAGCACCTACCAGCAAGTCCTGTTCAAAGAATGCATGACACTCTTCTACAAGAGGCAAGTGAAAAAGGAATAGCCAACTTAGCTGAAAGTTGTTTCTTGAATACATACTTTCAGGCCAAGACAGGAGAAACATCAGCACTACAGAGACAACCCGTAGATCAAAGAATCTCAGTTGAGGGGGAGAATAAAATCTAATACCCAGCAACAATTTGGAAACCAAAGGATGTTCACCAGTGGGGTGATCTCCAACAGGAATGGGACCAGCAGCACAGCCAAGCAATAGGAATTCACAGTTCTATAGGAGTGGCCTCAGCTGTAGAAGATGCCTGGAAATTTACCACAAAGGTTACATCTGCCGTCACAAGGGTCAAATCCTGTTCCACGCTCCAGCATGTCCATATTCAAGTGGCTGATCTGGGAGTCGAGTAGGACCAGGCCTTATCAATGAGAATAAGAACTTGTTTAGAAAGTTCTGCTTCTTGTCAACGCCTCCAGAAGGTAAATATTAAAAATTCAATGGATGGGTTGTCCCTCGGTGTCCTCGAGAAGAGTCAGAAAATCTGGAAGAATCCAGTGTTGTTCAAGGAAGCTCAAGACTGGAAGCCTTGACTTCAATCCCATTGATCTTAGGCCATTAACTGTATTTCTCCATAGGCTGGGCTGGGTATCCTCCACAAAGTAGTACATGAGATGCCTTATGCTCTCAACGTTATGATCTGCAGTGATACACTCAAAAGCATGGGAAAGGGAGGGAAGACCTAATTGAATCCCTCCCATTGCTGAAAAAGGGAATCTATTGCCACTGCAAATGAATCCAGACTCCAAATGCAAAATAAAGTCTGTTGGAAAGTCGGAGAAGATGCAGAAAGTTCCTTTTGACATGGTTCTCATTTCTCCATTATCCTGGCAAACAAAGATTCATTCAAATGCCACTCACTGGAATCCCTGTGATGACGGAAACCCAATCTTCCACACTGTTCTCCTTGCAATGCATTGATAGATCAGATATGTTGTGAGTCGGGAAGCAGTGCCAAAAGTCTTGAGCAATATCTGCTAATGAGAAACAGTTTGGTCCTCTACAGACAGTTGACATACTGGACTGTTAAGACACTGTACATTTTTAGACGGATACAACAATGGATATCCTGTAAGGTGTAATGAAATTCCTTGCATGATCACCCCCAAAGTTTTGGACTGATGCTGCTTGTTTATCAACTGCGAGAGTGCACGGAGGACTGCTGCCCAGACCTCAGGGCCAGTGTTATAACCCCTTACAAAATGTATGTTGAATTGGCTACTCCCAATTGGCATAAGCGGACTTACTTATAAGTCTCTAGTATATAGGACCAAGGGTGCCCATGGCCTACAAGACAGTGTGTCCCCATCAGGGCCGCAGCACTGGTTGTGCTACCCTGTCTGTGGCAAAGTACAAAATGGCTCCCAGTCTAACACTGCAACATCATTATTTTTTGAAGACAACAAGAATTCATTCTACCAGGGTTTTCAAGATATGATTCATATGTCCTGAAGATGGTCTCATCAACTCAAGATTAGAGACCGAAAAGTCGACATATACGGTTTGTCTGCTTAACTAATAGACCAACTGTGAACAGGCGGATAAGCGCATACAGTTCTTATAGAGATTTTTCTTTTGATTGCTATTTCTGAAATATTCTCCCTATAACATTGTTATTTATTCTGCACCCTTTTCTCAAATCGATTTTTGAGTATTAAATACAATTTTTCATACACACCCTCTCCCTCTCTTCCATTTTGATCACTTGAAGTGACTTACGTAAATTGACTGAACATTTGCGGTTGTTGCTTTGCACTATCGGTCTTATGTGTACAAAGCTGTCAAGTACTGTTTGAAATTGTGTTTGAAATACACAATAACAAAATCCATTGAAGGTACTTATACCCCATCACACACTTTTAAGGGAAGGCAACTTTTAGAAATGTGCCACTATGTTGACTAGTTTGTCCAGTGGCTCACATAGCAGCTAGCCCCCAGACCTATGAAACTGGGCACTGCTATACTTCTGCATACACATCTCACGTATAGAATCCTCCAAACTTGTTCAGACACCGATGGTAGCTATGAGTTTTCCATGCTCTTAATACAGGGGATGGCTGTAATTGTGGGCTCACTGTACGGTCCAGACATTTAAGGTTGGGTGTCTTTCTAAGATCAGTAGGTTGCTGACATCATTTGGCACATCTAGAGTAATCATTGGAGGGGACTAGAACATGATACATAACCCTTTTTTGGACAGATCAGGCAGGCCAGACACATATCATGATGGGGACAGGCATGCCCTATAAGACCTAATGCAGGATCATGCTCTCTGCTACCCTTGGAGACTCTTGCACGAATGTATGACGTTACAACGCATACATTTACAACGCATGCACTTACAATGCAGTTTTTACATCGCAACATCAACTACAACCAATTCCATTACATCGCATGACACTACATCGCATTTTGAAAAACTGCCTTTACAACGCAATCCATTACATTGCATACTACCTTTACAACGCATACCAGTATATTGCATTTAAGGCAAGTATTGGATAGTTTAGGGGTAAACATTACTATTCTAACTCCAGGGGGTGCAACAGTAGGGTAATGGTGGAGAAGAGTCTGGCCGGTGGCAGTGGTCGACTCTCTCCGCTCACGCTGGGAAACTGGTGTGTGTGTGATACTGCGAGCGAGCGCTGACTGAACAGCGTGTGTGTTATTTTTAACATTAGCGTCCTATGGACTTTTAACAGTGGTGTAATACTGTTTTTTTAAAAACTTGGCCTCATCTGTAACTCCCTCTGTTTACCTGATCACTCCCGCCCCGGTCCGCCGCGTCCTCTGTGGGCGTTTGCTGCGGAGGGTGGAGGAGGAGCCCAGCACTTCCGGGCTAGGTCGGAGAGTTCAGCGCTCTAGCTCCGCTGTACCGGTGAGCATAAATACCGCTTCTTGCACACTCGCGTGGTGGAGAAGAGTCTGGCCGGTGGCAGTGGTCGACTCTCTCCGCTCACGCTGGGAAACTGGTGTGTGTGTGATACTGCGAGCGAGCGCTGACTGAACAGCGTGTGTGTTATTTTTAACATTAGCGTCCTATGGACTTTTAACAGTGGTGTAATACTGTTTTTTTAAAAACTTGGCCTCATCTGTAACTCCCTCTGTTTACCTGATCACTCCCGCCCCGGTCCGCCGCGTCCTCTGTGGGCGTTTGCTGCGGAGGGTGGAGGAGGAGCCCAGCACTTCCGGGCTAGGTCGGAGAGTTCAGCGCTCTAGCTCCGCTGTACCGGTGAGCATAAATACCGCTTCTTGCACACTCGCGTGGTGGAGAAGAGTCTGGCCGGTGGCAGTGGTCGACTCTCTCCGCTCACGCTGGGAAACTGGTGTGTGTGTGATACTGCGAGCGAGCGCTGACTGAACAGCGTGTGTGTTATTTTTAACATTAGCGTCCTATGGACTTTTAACAGTGGTGTAATACTGTTTTTTTAAAAACTTGGCCTCATCTGTAACTCCCTCTGTTTACCTGATCACTCCCGCCCCGGTCCGCCGCGTCCTCTGTGGGCGTTTGCTGCGGAGGGTGGAGGAGGAGCCCAGCACTTCCGGGCTAGGTCGGAGAGTTCAGCGCTCTAGCTCCGCTGTACCGGTGAGCATAAATACCGCTTCTTGCACACTCGCGTGGTGGAGAAGAGTCTGGCCGGTGGCAGTGGTCGACTCTCTCCGCTCACGCTGGGAAACTGGTGTGTGTGTGATACTGCGAGCGAGCGCTGACTGAACAGCGTGTGTGTTATTTTTAACATTAGCGTCCTATGGACTTTTAACAGTGGTGTAATACTGTTTTTTTAAAAACTTGGCCTCATCTGTAACTCCCTCTGTTTACCTGATCACTCCCGCCCCGGTCCGCCGCGTCCTCTGTGGGCGTTTGCTGCGGAGGGTGGAGGAGGAGCCCAGCACTTCCGGGCTAGGTCGGAGAGTTCAGCGCTCTAGCTCCGCTGTACCGGTGAGCATAAATACCGCTTCTTGCACACTCGCGTGGTGGAGAAGAGTCTGGCCGGTGGCAGTGGTCGACTCTCTCCGCTCACGCTGGGAAACTGGTGTGTGTGTGATACTGCGAGCGAGCGCTGACTGAACAGCGTGTGTGTTATTTTTAACATTAGCGTCCTATGGACTTTTAACAGTGGTGTAATACTGTTTTTTTAAAAACTTGGCCTCATCTGTAACTCCCTCTGTTTACCTGATCACTCCCGCCCCGGTCCGCCGCGTCCTCTGTGGGCGTTTGCTGCGGAGGGTGGAGGAGGAGCCCAGCACTTCCGGGCTAGGTCGGAGAGTTCAGCGCTCTAGCTTCCCCTAGGTCGACTATAAATGTGTGTAGGCCCGCGTCCGCGCAGCGGACGCGTGCAGCGGGCGCGCCGGAAGCGCGCCGAAGTCGAGCCAAAGTCCAGCCCGTCTGCGCCCGTCCGCGACAGGACGGGGCGAGGGGCTAAAGACTCTGGCCACTTAACTGCCCCCAGGATACAATATGATAGTAGGGAGTTGTTAGCTCTCTGTCCCGAGGTTGCCCCTCAGTGTTTACACACCTCGGATGTTCTATCCCTACGGGACTGCTCATGGTGCTCTTTCAAGCCCTATTCCACGGCTAGGAAGGCGCAGGGCAATCGGCAGACTAAGGCGGGTATGGTCAACTGTCGCTCGCTCAGTAAGCATAGCACTCAAATTTACCATCTACTTGAGGATGAAGATTATGACATCATGTTCTTCACTGAGACGTGGCTTGGGGGCTCATCTGACCCTGATGTCATAGAATCCCTGCCCACCGGCTTTTCTTTGGCTAGATTGGATAGGAATGGCAGGGGGGGTGGGATTGCTATCGCTACCAGACTGCCTTGTCAATGCTCCCTAACACCCCTCACCATTAACAATGCTGAAGCTGGTGCTTTTAACATCACCTTGGGACCCCAAACCTCTCTCTCAGGCATTTTGGTTTATAGACCGCCTGGCAGGATGTTTGAGTTTAGCTCCAGCCTCATGGAGGCTTCTACTCATCTAGCCATCAGGAAAAGGAGCTTCCTCGTGCTCGGTGACATGAACGCTCATTTTAATGACCCTACGGATATGGATGCTAAGGACATCTGCTCCAATCTCCATTCCCTTCAGCTTGAGCTTATCAATCAGGACCCTACGCATAGATTAGGTAACCTTTTAGACCCCATCTTTGGTCATCGCTCTGAGGTACAACCTCTTACTCCGATTCCAGTCCCCTGGTCGGATCACTTTGTGATTCCGTTCTGGATTGAGATTTCAGAGGCGGAGTCTAAGAGAGATTCTGAGCAGAGGTATCAGCGACGGAAATGGAAAAGTTTTTCGCAGTCCACCTTCAGCGAACTAATTACTGCAGGCGGCCCTTTAGGAGGGATGGATTGTGAAATAGCCCATCACGAGCTTCATAACCGCATTTTAGGTGCACTGGATAAAACAGCCCCTATGCGTACTGAGAGAAACACGAAGCAGGTGAGGAAAACGGCCCCTTGGTTTACTCCGGAACTTCAGCTTGCGAAATCTGTCTGCAAGCAGTTGGAACGTGAGTGGCGAGTCAGATTCTGCCCAAAGATTAAAATTGATTACAAGAAAAAGCAAAAAGAGTATTATAAGGCTATTAGGGTCTCTAAAGCCACACATTATAAAAAGCGTATTGTGGAGGCTGAAAACTCTTCGAAGGAACTTTTTAAAATTTTTAAAGAGATCTCGGTAGTCTCGAACAATAGTGGGCCGTCCGCAGACTCGGTGGAAACCTGTAACAATATTGCTCACTACTTTGCAGGCAAAATTTCGAACATCTATGCCAGCTTTACGGGGAATTTGACCAATGACCCTGATCTTGCCTGCGGCTGGGTGGCAGAGTCATCTGATTCTGAATTACCCACCTTCTATGTCCCTGCTGCGGAAACACTTGTTACTATATGCAAGAAAGTTAAATCAGGCTCCCCCCGTGATCCGGCCCCCCCCAAAATACTTAATGCCAGTCTGGATGCGCTAGAGCCGCTGTTCAGATATGTTATCCAGCTGTCTTTCTCTTCGGCCACTCTGCCGGGCGACTGGAAGAAAGCCATAGTTTTACCTATAAAAAAAAACCTAATGTAAGTCAGGATATAATGGAAAATCTCCGCCCAATATCCCTTCTTCCATACTTAGCTAAAGTGACGGAAAAATTGGTAAATACTCAGCTCATGGAATATCTAGAGTCTAACAACATGTTTCATGGCTCTCAGTCTGGCTTTCGCAAGAACTACTCCACTGAGACTGCCCTGCTGAGAGCAACCGAAACTTTACGGATGGGTGCTGATGAGGGGAACACCATGGCACTTATCATGCTTGACCTCAGCGCCGCGTTCGACACCGTAGCACACTCCACCTTGCTGCGGTGTCTGAGCAGCGCCGGGGTTACAAAGGCTGCGTGGAGATGGCTCAAGGATTTTCTCCTGGGCCGTAGTTTCCAGGTTCAGAGAGGTATGTTCCTCTCCGACAGTGTGGCCTTGGAACAGGGGGTGCCTCAGGGCTCTGCCCTGAGCCCCACCCTGTTTAACCTGTATATGGCTCCACTGGCAGCGGTTGTTCAGTCATACGGCATAGATCTTGTATCCTATGCCGATGACACACAGCTGCTCATCTCCCTGTCTCAGTCTCCGAAACTAGCAGCGGCGAACTTTAAAACCTGTATGCAGGAGCTTGCTGGATGGATGAATCAGCACTGCCTTAAGCTCAATGGGGCTAAAACGGAGGTGTTGGTGATAGGGGGAGATGGGGCGAGCTGGTCTCATGAATGGTGGCCGCCCTGCCTTGGCTCCCTGCCCATCCCTTGCAATGAGGCCAAGAACCTGGGGGTCTGGGTGGACCCTAAACTCTCGTTTGAGAGTCACGTGGACAAGGTGGTGGGAAAATGCTTTGGGGTTATGAAGACCCTGAATCGCACTCTGGACCTACTGCCTCTGGAGGCCAGACGTATTATGATCCAAGCCCTGGTCACCTCTCGCATGGACTATGCGAATGTGCTGCTATTAGGCACTACGGAGAGGAACCTGAGGAGACTTCAAGTGCTGCAAAATACGGCGGCCCGGTTAGCCCTCAGACTCCCTAAAAGAACAGCTTCCAAGCCTACTTTGGCTGCCCTCCATTGGCTGCCTGTAAGGAAAAGAATCCTTTTTAAAGCCCTCCTTTTCTGTTACAGAATAACCTCTGCAGAAGCGCCTGGGTATCTGAAGGATCTGGCCATCCCCTATCGTCCCCAAAGAGCACTTCGCTCGGCGGGCAAGGGTCTCCTGAAAGTTCCTCTTGTTAGAAAGGCCAGGATGGGAGGCCGCTCTTTTCAGGTGCTGGCCACTACCCAGTGGAACAGCCTTCCACTTGGGATTAGAATGGCCAGCAATGAAACCATGTTCCGAAAACTGTTGAAAACACATCTGTTTGCCAAGGAGGGATAGTTGCCTCCTCCTCCTCTCTGACTCTTTCTCCACAGCGCGGGGACACGCCGAGATGGCGTCACCAGGCGCTTTAGAAATGCCTTTATTATTATTATTATAGTGTTGGGGGTAAAAATTACTATTCTAACTCCAGGGGGTGCAGTAGGGTAAGTTTTTGGATAATGTAGGGGTTAAAAATGACTATTCTAACTTCAATGATGTGCGTTGTAATGGTAGGCGTTGTAATGCCTGCGTTGTAGTGACATGCGTTGTAAAGGATGTTGCGATGTAATGCCTGCATTGTAAGTGTAGTGCGATGTATTGGTTGCGTCGTAAAGGTTGTTTCCCCTCTTGCACCCTCGAGCCAGAGACTATACCTTCACCTCTCCTAACATTCGGACTTTGCATATAATGTATACTTGTAGAGCACACTGTGACGAAAATGCTATCCTGGCGCTAGCTACACCACTCAGTAAAGGCATTGCTTTGGTTGCATGGATTACTTCCTTTATACCCCTTTAGTGACCCAACATTTAACAGATGAGCAAATAAACCCCTGCTGGGTCTCTGATCTGGACCTTGTAGAGGTGCATTTAGACCTGGGTTTGCATACAACCCTGCAAGGACCTTGGCACCTCAACACCTCCCATTATAAGGATTCAGAGGCAAAAAGCTGCCTTGCGGAATATTTATAAAGATACTTGGAGAATAATAGGGGCTTGGTAACCTCGGCACAGGCATTGTGGGGGACAGTGAACGCTGTGGTTTGTGGTATGCTGATGAGATATTTGGCTCTGACCCAACGGAGGCATTCACACTCCAGATGGCAACTAGAAGCATGAATCGGGTCCCAAACTGCTGCCTACTCTTCCTCTCCGGACATGTCCGTGAGCTTCTACTGGCTAAATACCAATTGAACATACTCTGTACCACAGAGCCAGAGAAATGCTTCTTTCACATATTAAAGAAACATTAAGAAAGGGGTGAAAAGATGGGTAGGCTGTTAGCTTTCCAACTCCACCAACAAGATTCTTCTAGGACGATCCCGGCTATCCGAGACCAGGAGGCTTGCCTCATCACCCATCTAATACCATAGTGGAAGAAATGAAGAAATATTATGAATGCCTAGACACGTCAGGAACATCCCCGGCCCAGACATAGAATCAACCTTTTTTGACACTCTACAACTACCAAAGCGGATGCCCACACAATCTGTGAATCTGGAAAGATCATGGCAGAGGAAATAGCCTCGCCAATCAATGACATGCCTACCGGGAAAGCTTTTGGCGAGGACGGCTTTCCGGTTTAATTTTATAAAGCTCCCAAAGCCTAGACCATCCCCATCTTGGTCTCGGTTTATGATTCCCTAGACATCGGGCATCTCTCTGCTGAGTTTCTCGTGACATGAATCTCAGTGCTCCCTAAACCATGGGGCTGAAATGCTCTAGCTACTGCCGATTTCTTTGATAAATGCAGACATTAAGATTTTGGCAAAAGTTTTGGTGACGCGTTTGAATAAAGTCATCACACCTCTTACTCACTCCTCTCAGGTGGGCTTTGTCCTCGGATGCTCCCCGACCAATCATTTGTGTACTCTCTCACATATTCAGCAGGTGTGGATAGACATAGGTAACAACTTTCTCACACTAATCAGGGGCCTTTACTGTGATCCTACTGCATCCGTCACATGTAGGGTTTCTCCTGTTTGTATTTTGACATCCATCCTGGCACCAGACAGAAATTTGAGGCCCTACCATTAACACCATCCACTATGAGAGCCTCTCAGGGTAGCCTACCACACAAGTGGCTTCAGTTCGGTTAAGATACCTCAGGGTGCATATTAATCGGGTCTGGAACACATGGTTCTGGCCAATGTGCAGCCCATTGTGGATCGTATGGAGTACAATTTTAAAATATGGTCTGCCCTGAACCTGTCACTGTGGGGTGGGTTTAAGATCGAGATGAACACCCCCCAAAGTTAAATTCATCTTTGGAATGATGTCCCTCATATCAGTCTCCCGTCTGCGGAGCATGCAGCGCTCGATCTACTTGGGGTTCGGATAGACCAAGAATAAAGGGGGCTAAACTACACTCCTCATCAAAGAATAGCGGCTTACGTCTCCCACAGCTGGAGGGATATTGGTTGGCACAACAGCTGACCCACTCCGTGTACTGGTTGCCTACTTCCAGGCGATAACCTTATGGGTGTTGCTGGAGCGTCGCATACTGCAGATGTCTGGGGACCCTGCCATGTATTACACTTTGAGGCCTTGGTTACTGCTCTCATCAACCCAACCATTAATTCTTCCCAATATAAGTGCCATAAAGCTCATAGTGCAAGTCCTATGCCATGTTCACTGTAAAGCCCCACTTTGGCACAATGCGGTAGGTGGTGGGCTGCGGGGGGGGGGCAGGGGGGGAGTCACTGGTCCATTTGATTTGCTTATGGTATTTGATATGGTCTTTAACGGCTCTGTCAAATGGTTCCCCTACTTGAGACAGAATTTGCGATTCCATCCTCCCAACTATAGAGATACAATCAATTCTTGGATGATAAATGGTATATTCTACTGGCACACTATATGAAAGGATTACTAGAAGCGCGCCTTAAGTATAGCTTTTTAAGATTCTTAACCTCTGGCACTTGTGGCCAGCAAGGTTGCACAATGCCAGTCTTAGTGTGGATTCACAGTGTTGGAAGTGTGGCTTAAGGGACTGCGATATAGTCCATATCTTATGGGAATGTAACCGGCTGAGAGCCTTCTGGTCTCAGGCGAGGGACCATATGAGGAAAGATCTCAGAGTAGACAGGCTCCGACTGCCTGGCTACTGCTCCTACATAATACTTCTGTCCTCCCTTCTGTGACTCAGCATGTGAATAGATGCCTCACCACATTCCTAGAGGTGGTTAAATTGGCAAATCTGTGACACTGGAAATCAACTCTTATTCCCACATTGCAGACCAGGTTGCACAACATGTATGACATGGCATGCTTTGAGCACCTTATTTCTAAGCTAATTAACAATTTGAAGATGTGTGAAGGTTTGGGGCTTTTTTCTCAATGTTTGAAGAGCCAAACACACCCATACACTTATGGTGTCAACTGTGTACCTCATCCTGCTTCATGTTCCATGGAGACCCCCTTACTCCAGAGGTCCCCCAGGATTCAATTCCTTTTTTTGTTTGCTTTCGTTAAAGGGGTTTCCTTGTTTCATCCTGTAGGGACGTGTCAGCCTGACTTCTCCTGGAAGGAGATGGGGACAGAAGGCCATCTGATTTTTTCTCCTCCCGTGCAGGTGTCCCCACCCGCACCCCATTGCAGGAGTGCGTTTCCTTTTCCCATCTTGAAGGTTGTGTTCTGCTTTTCTCCCCTGTTTAAGCTGTTAAGTAGTATTTGCTGCCTACTTGCCCACTTCCTGTATCTGCTCTTGGAGATATATACCAAGCTATTCTTGGTTTTTCTTCTCACTTTTTATGGGTCCTCCATAGTAGCCTGGTCTACAGATGGATCATGGCTTTCCATTCTACCATGTTGGTTTCCTCTTCCTGCGTGGCGATTTGTCTGTCTATTTTTTAATTTACAACTCTTGTTATGGAATATTGGATATATGCGGCCATTCAGGAGGATGAACATTTCCTTAAGCATCAAAATTTTCTTGAACGAGTGCGGTGGAAACCCAGGAGTCAGATGGTCCTTCTGTGTCCGAATCCTCTTACATTATCTTTTTGGAGTGAGATGCCAGGATTCTTCATTATCCTTTTCTGGGGCATCTGCAGTTACATTCCAACCAAAGTTGCCTTGGGCAGAAATTACACAGTCTGCTGTGTCATCCTCTTCCATTCCCCCAGGAGTATTAGGAAACATACCCAATTGAGGCCTCTTTAGGTTCTCCTAGATATCGGTTTTAGATGGAGATTTCTTTTACCCTCCTCGAGAATGCTCTCTGATTTTTCAGCAGGTAAGTGGAGTGAGGAATCAGTGAGGAAAGATAACATTTTTATTTATTAAGCCATAGGATCCAATGATGCAAAAATTATTTAATGGATACAATTCTACCAAATCTATTCCAAAACAGATCGATCAGAGCCAATGTCAGCAGTATTATCAGAGTTCAAATCGACCAAAATATTTGATGTATTATTTAGTGACATTCCCTGGCATGTCACAAAGCCCCTAATTGATGCAATATACTTATTTAGCTCAGATATATATCTGGGCGAATACGTTTTCACTGGAAAGAGATGTTATGGTTAGGAAATAGAATTAAAAACAAGCATTTGGAATGCAATAGGTTTCGCATTTCCAAGAGTTTAAGCGATTAACATTTTAAATTACAATGCCTCATATTTATGTTTTAAAAACAAAAACATAAATAAAAGGCATTGTCATTTACAATGCCAATAGCTCAAACTCACGTAAATGCAAGATCTATTGCATTGCAAATGCTTGTTATATTTGGGGCGCAACGTGAATTAGACAAAAGTATTTTATTTGAAGTTATAGTATGAGGATGGAGATGGGGAATCTTAACTGTAATGTTTTTAGCATTCCATATCGTATATGTCTTTTTTAAAATGTTTTATCATTATCTATTGCTGTATTTTATTCTTGTACTTTTATGGCCTACTTTAAATGTGCCAAAAAAAAAGTTCTTTTGATTGACTAGGCAACATTGAAAACATTATTTCCTGGTACCAATGCATAGAAGCATAGGTCTATTTAATAAGGCTTTTGCTAGCGCACTTTAAAATAGCTGCTATGTACAGTGCTGCTATGTCTGCTAACCAGCCAGTGCCCAGCTGGTTTGGTTAAGCTGCATGTGGTGTGTCTTGGGCCCTATAACTTCTGTAACAGATCATTAAGTGGTTGGCGAAGCCTCTTCACGTCGTACATTTACCAAGCACTCATTCCTAATAGCTATAATGGAGTCACAGTTGAACTTAGCAGCAATAAGGAGGCATTGGTGAGGTGAAATGACAGGCACATTGCTGTTCAAAAGCAGGACTGTGGGTAGGCTAATGAAATCCAACTTTTCCACCGAACAGACCCCTTTTAACAAAGAGACGGAAAATAAACGCGATGAGAAAAAAGAACTGGGATCTCCATAAAATCAGATTGGGTTTAATGTTGTGTGATTAAGACATAAATAAGAATACTTATTGTAAATAAAATTAGAACAACTTGGGGACTTGGTCCAGCAAGTTGTTGGATTGTATTTTTGCCCCCTCCTCCTCTTCATTGCAAATAAAGGTTTAAAAAGTCCGAGTAGAGGTTTTACTTTCAATCTGGAGTTCTTATTTTCTTTTATAAATAAAAGAATACCTCTAATCATATAATTGGCCAGCTGGTTATCTTAGCCTATGTGTGACACGCCAGTTGGCAGGTACAGTGCACCCCCCCCCCCCCCACACACACACACACACACACACACACACACCCCTCATCCCCTGGGACTGCCTCAAAGCTCCCCTATCTCATCTCTCCTGGGGACCGTCGACAAACATTTTGAAGTTCTTTTTTAAAAAGGGCGGCCAGCTGTCTGAGCTAATGACTGTCGGCGGACATGCAGATGGAGCGGGCGGGGGGCGGCCAGCCCAAAAGCACACTTGAAATATGGCTTTCCATTCAGCAGCTGTCTTGCTCGCCCCAGTGCCAATCTCTGTCTGACTTGCCCCGGGGCCCAAACCGGGCCTTTTTAATTATCCAAGCGTAGGTGTGGCTTCCCCTTTTAGACATGAATAATGGCAACTCCGCCAAGCAGTTCTCCATCGAAGCATGAAATGAAAGGTACCTAAAATGCCCTAGGAAATCCCCCCCTGTGCCTTCATTGTTTTATTTCGATATATTTTCGTTTCTTCTTCCATTGCTCGCAGCGTTTCCGGCAGCTCTGACTGAAATGTGACATACGAAATGACGGACAAACCTTAGGCCCTGTTTGGAAAAAGAGCTTGTGAGAAAGGGAGAGAAAAAAATATACGTGCATTCCGAGCCGGTGTCTGCTGAGCCGCTGCCAAATCCAGACTGTTCCATTCAAAGAGCTGGGGAGATCAATGAGAACCGCGTCCTCGGAGACCCAGAGATATCGGTTTACTCTGAAAACGCTCGGTCTGACAAAGGCTGCGAGTCACAAGGTAAATGAAAATGGCTGGGAGGGACTTTGATGGCTGGAGCGCTGTAACAGTAGATGGCTTGAAAGGAAAAGTCATTTTTTCGAAAAAAGAAAGGAAAGAGGGTGGGATGAAAACCTTTGAACTGAAAAGCTACTTAAAGGGAAAGTGTCTCTTCAAAATAATAAGAACAAGTCAGGTCCCGGGCCGGCAGCCAATCACAGCGCGGCCCGGGGAATGACGTCACGGGGGTGTCCCGGGCCGGCAGCCAATCACAGCGCGGCCCGGGACACACAGCATCAAGGGGCGGGGCTTAAAAAAAGACCCAGAAACGCCCCGAATCGCGTTTTCACAGGGAAAGCGTGATTGACAACGCTTTCTTCCAATGGCTAGCCTCCATTTATGGAGCTAGCCAATGGAAGAAGGGGCGGATTCAAGTCCCCCATAATGTAAACAATAGCTTTCGCCTGGGCGGAGCACTGCTTCGCAGTGCTACGGCCAGGTCGAAACCTAAAAACATTTCCAATTCACTTAAAAACCAAAGTATACTGGGACATTCTAATTAGGTTCAGATTTTACACACACAAAACAATAGACGTTAAGCAGTTATAATTATCTCAAGTAGCTATAACTGGCACCCCAACATGCACAGTTTTCTCATCAATAATTTCAATTAAATGTTGCAGTGATGTTATCAATGATGTCATAGCTGATTTCATGAGTGACGTAATCAGGGATGTGAAGTTTAATAAAATATCTACTTGTCCATTGGGACAATTTGCTTTATAAATCTACTTGTCCTGTAACAAAATCTATTTGTCCCTTTGGCGCCATGTAAGGCGGCAATAAATTATGGCAGCAGTCTCATTATATAAAAGCTGCGACATAGCTTTTCTGGTTATGCCAGGGCTCATATCATTGTAGGGTTTGAATACTAGCAGTTCCCTTATTTTGCCAAGCAGATCTACTTACTTGGGCTGAAGGTAGTGGTAACCAATAGTTCCAGGGTTGGAATGCCCTTTTGAATATGTGCAAACCTACTAACTTGCATGCTTTAAGGGTTTTCACTAACTCTTCCCTAATCTTTTACCATACTGAGAAAGGTTAGAAATGTACTCCCGACAATGGCAGACGTAAAACTTCTACTTGGGCTGTTGGAGGTAAAGTGAACTTGCGAAAACCTGTTGAGTTTGCATGAGCACATCTACAGATGCATATTTTTGTTCATGCTAAAACGCAGATCACAAATATTTTCAAGGAGTACTATTTCTTGGCCTACTTTTGCAAATTTGTGTGAGTCTAAGAAATTCATAAATCTGCACTTAATGCTAGGACATATACAGTGGATGCACTTTTGAGACTAATAATTGGGCCCCTAATTAGGTCTGGTGTTAACCATGACATTTTGTGTTTATTAAAATTCTGCTTGTCTCGCTCTATTGGCTAGCTTAATTGTGAGTTTGACAGTATTCTGATCTTTTCACAAGGAGCATATCGGCACACAAAGTAGTTTTGTTTATTGACAGGAACTACTGTGGCAATATGTGCTTTTTAAGACCCAAAACTATTTTTGATTTTGCCAATGTTTGGTATAATGGAGGGTCCAACAGCTCCCACACCAATAAGGTTTTACAAAAACCATGCCAAAAAATGACACGCTTTGATAAAACCAAAAGGCTGACCACCAATTTCAGACCTACTGGCTTTGCCAATGATTAGTTATTTTTATCTTTCCCATAATTTTCAAGAAAATGGTTACACTGATATTCCCCTGTGAATATGTTTGGAAAATACATGTTACTAAAAGGTGCTGCAAAGAAATGGTACCTAACAATTGTCAGTAGTAGCAAACTGTTTTCTTCCCTACTTGCATTTTTTTTGTTAACATTTTATTTGAAAGCAAATATTTATCAATATTTCTTTAAAAATACTGCAAATATTTGCATCTACTCAAAGAGCATTTTAAATAGTCTCATATTGCTAAACTTTGAAAACGTGTGTACAAATCTTTATATTGGAGCCACGGTCAGTAGTGCAGATGGAGCTTACAACAACTACTTGGAGCGCCCACCCTAATAATAAAGGTTTTGCGCTAATGAACCATGCATTCAAGTTTGAACAGTATTAACACATGGACAAAAATATTACTTTAACTGCAGACAATGTCCTTCCCTGATACATAATGTGGTACTGTAAACTGGCAGCCAAAGGGTTTGTGCTGTAGTGGGTTAGGCCCACTTGTCCCAAGGACACAATATACGCGATAACTTGTTGCCCTTGACCACAAACAATATGTCCTGGGCGTCTGACTATAGGAATTCAACATCGCTGTATAATATGTGGGATAGTTTGCAGTGCATGGCGAGGGCACGAGTTATCGTTACTTTAGGGCATGAATTATAGTTATTTGAGATAACTATAACTGTAGAATTTTAATGTTTTTGTGCGAGTAAAATCTGAACCCAACTGTAAAGAAGTGGGTTTCTGTTGCAGTAACCCCCCCCCCCACACTTTTTGCCTGATAACTGATGCACTTTTCCTTGGTGTACCCTGGGTCCCTGGCAATCAGGTACCCAGGGCTTGTGTTCCTTCCCTAAAAACTGTTCTAAAACCTAAACCCAATTGGCATCTCTGGCCACATGTCAGCCCCTGGTAAATGGTACCCAAGGTCCCCAGGGCATTGTGACCAGAGAAGACCCCTAAGGGCTGCAGCACTTATTGTGCCACCCTTAGGGGCCCTGTACCCTGACACCCACACACTGCCTTTGCAGGCTGAGTGTCCTGGTGCAGTACTAAACAAAGAGTCGACATAGCACACATCCCTGTGTGCTATGCCCACAAACACACTGCCCTGGCACACATCAAGCACCCCTCCAGCTGGGTGCACTATGCCAGTGGTGTGGGCACAGGTGCATGAGCCCTGTGCCCCTACAGTACCCAGGGCCATTCCTGGGCACTGTAAGTGCAGTGATGACATAAGGGTATATGGTGCTGGGACATTGTCATTACGAAGTCCACATCACCATGATGGCCACACTGAAGACTGAGAAGTTTGGTATCAAACTTCTCAGCACATTAAACCCACACTGATGCCAGTGTGGGATTTAATGCCAAATGCACCACAGAGGGCAATGTAGAGTTGCCCCCTGAACCTAACCTACAATTCAAGTCTTGTCTGAGAGGCTGCCTAGGCTGCCACACAGCAGACATGTTGCTGGACCCCTAGGTAGAGAGCCATCTGCTCTCCTAGGCCTGCAACAATGCACGTCCTGGGCCAGGTGCTAGGTCTCCTCCTCCAGGATGGGCAGGGGAAGCTTCAAAGGCATGCCGCCTTTTGTGAGCTTCTCCAGGCCACTTGCTGTACTCAGCAACTGCCCCCCACCAGTTCTGACCCCCACTCTGGTGGGAAGACTGGCAGGAAACCCGAAGGAAGGAAAGGGGGTGTGCCAGTCTCTGCCAACTCCACATCTCAGGTGGGGGAGGCGAGGTGAAGCACATCTCCGGGCTCTCGCCATCTTGAGGATGGGGAGCCCTGCCCAATCAGAGTTAGGCTCCTGCTCCCCTCCCACAGGAGAGGAGCAGGATAGGGGGTGTATTCACCCCAGGACAGGGACCCATTGGTCCCTGCACTTGCCCTACCTGTAACACCCCTAAATGAAGTACTAAGGGGCACCCTGAACCTTCCTTCCTGATATCCCGATTTGAAACAAGCAAGAAGATCAAGAAACCCGAAGACCTGCCATGCTGCTGCTAACAAGAGGACAACACCAACTGATTTGGCCCCAGCCTTACCGGCATGTTGATCCTTGAACCTGCTCCTGCGAAACTCCGGCGCCTTCCGTGGTCAGCAACCTAAAAAACCCTGGAGGACCTGACTGCTTTGAGACTCTACCAAGACTGGGACTCCCACGAGCAGTGGTTCTGCTCAAAAAGCAACACCCCTGGTGCCAGCCAGGTACCGCAAATCCAGCACACTCTGCACCCGCCGAGCCCAGTCTGTGCCTGAGTGGACAAAGACCCTGAGGACGTCTCCCCGGCGATTGTGACCTGAAATCCAGTGCCCTAGGAGCCTCCTCGACGACCCAGACGACACCTGCAGCTTCACAACAAGGGACCCCTCCAACCTCGGCCAGCAGGGGGTAAGTTTTCCCGACATCAAAAACACCCCTGCACCCGGCGCCCCACGACCCACTGTGCCCAACTCCTGGGTGCCTACCTATCCTCCAAGATCCCAACTTACCCCTTGAAGTGTTGGTCGCTCCTGAAGAATCTCTGTCCCAGAGCCTGCAGCCTTTGTTCATCTTCCAAGTTTCCCATTGAATAACATTGTGCGCCCGACGGCTCAAAAGCACCCTGCACCCAATCGCCCGAGTGCCCCTTGCAGTACAACCTGTGACCTAATCTACTTCCCCATTTGCCATGAGCAAGTGACCAAGAGCCCATCTCCCAGAGCCGCGTGGCCTGCTTGCCAGCAACCACCAACCGAAGGCCCCCTGCCTCTAGTAGGATAACATTGGGCCTAACTACCTCTGCACCCGGCTGCCCATGTGCCGCTGAGGGTGTACCAACTGTACTTACCTGACCCTGGGAGACCCCTGAGTCTATGTCCAGAACCTTAACTCTGCCAGTTGAGTACTTACCCAAAAGCCGACAACTCACTTTCCTTCCATAGGATAACATAGAAGAATTTCCAAATGAAACCAGTCAAAGTGTGGAGTTTTGAAACTTTAAAATATTCATCTAAAATCAGCTGAACAACGAATTCCGATTTACTCACCCGTTATCAGGAGAGAACCCAGTGTTGCATATTTTACCCCAACACTGACCCTGAAAAGTAATTTTAACCGTACTTACCATTAAATTGAATTTCCTTCCATTGAATGTTGATTTTCAAAAACTACAAATATTCTTTATGACATAATCGAATTCCTTCAATTGTTTACAGGAGATTCACCAGGGCTGGATCCAGGATCCAACCCGGAGTAAGAAAAAGTAACGAGAACATTACTTACCTGCTTTCCTCCCATAGGATAACATTGGTGATTCTATGTGAAAAAGTTTTTAAGTGTCAACTTTTAAAATACAATAATATTCCTTAAAAATCACTACTGTAACCAAAACGCTTTTACTTCATTGTTTACAGGAGATGTCCCAGGACTGAATCTAGGATCCAGTCCTGTGGTTAGAAAAGTAATCCTTAAAGTAACTAATTGCATTCAACTAGAAATTCCCATTGAGCTAGATGTATCATTGTGTTTGAAATTGTGTTGCCAATTGCAACAACTGTAACTATTGTAATCAAAAAGTCTATTGCCTATTTGAAAAGTATTTAAACTAAAGTAACTCATTCTGAGAAAGTATATTTTGATACCTTGTTGGTTCTAAAATAAAACGTTTATATATTTTGATACAAAACAATTGGCCTAGAGTTCAGTTATTGAGTGTGTGAGACCATCTGCTGACTGAGTGTACAACAAATGCTTTACACTGTCCTCTGATACTGCCTTACTGCTCAACCAAGCTACCACTTTAGAGAGTAAGGTTATATCTAATTTTAGCATCTGCCAAACCTCTGGGGACTGTGGACTCTGTGCACACTGTACCTTACTTTGGGCCAGGATATACAGAGCCACTTTCTTACACCAAATATAACGCCTCGCAACCTCTGTTTTTTCAGTGAATTACTAAGGTATTTTTTAATTCTATTTCCTAACTATAATGCTCATGTAACCTTTGATAATTTCTAGGGTTTTTCTAAGTTAAAGTAATATTTAATTACCATACATTAATCCAACAGTCACAGGCCATGGCTGCCGGCCCTGCGCCAAACCCCCCACATGCAGCCAACCCTCACTGCTTCTGGTCTGTGCCCGTGCTCAGTGGGGGATTAGCCACAAGACCTTCATATTTAATGACCATACTTTAATCCAACAGTCGCCCACTATGCCCAAATGACATGCGCGGCGGGGGTTAGCATCAGGGTCCATCCTGAGGCCCGGCCCTGCAGCCAAACCTCTGCATGCAGCCAACTCCACAGGGCCTTGCCAGTAGCCAAACTGCCTACATGCTGCCAACCCCATGGTGGGCACGGCCAACCCCCGCATGCAGTGCACGTGGCTGTGCGAGTGCCTGTGTGGGCCTGTGAGTGGGTGTGTGGTTCTCTGAGTGTATGCATCAATGGAGTGGAGTGGAGAAGTGTGGCTCACTGGTTAGAGCAGGCAGACCCTGAAGCAGAGGTCAGACCCGGGACCAGGGTTCAATTCCCGACGCGGCAGGGTCTTGAGCTCAAATGTCCACGGACTTGATAATTCTCGCTTCGGTGCCTGACCTAATCATAGGTTCACACTCTGCAACTCTGGGCATTAAGCTTGCTTGATCTCCACAACGGCCCCCCGCGGCGGGATGCCTGGCTTTCACCTTGGGGATGCCCGTTAGGGGCTATCTCACAGGGAAAAGCCAGGACGGGTTCCCAAGGCAAGCGCCGAGATGCCTCTGGGTAGTCGAGCGCTATATAAGAACATACAAAAAAAAAAAAAAAAATGACCAGATGGGTGTATGAGTGACTGTATGGGTGGGTGCGTGAGAGTGTGTAATGAGTGGTGTATAAGTGGTGTGAGTGGCTATATGGGGGTGTGTGTGGGGGTGTCAGTGGTTTTGTTGCATAGGTGAGTGAGTGGGTGTTTAAGTAGCCGTGTGTGTCTGTGAATGGGTGTGTAAGGGGCTTTATGGATGTGTACGTGGCTGTGAGTGGCTGTGCAAGTGCCCCTGAATGGGTGTGTAAGTACCTGAGTGGGTGTGCAATTGCCTGTGTGGGTGTGCAACTGCCTGTGCAACTGCCTGTATGGGTGTATATGTGGCTGCATGGGTGTGCGAGTGTGTGTACAAGGGCCTGTGTGAGTGGGTGTGCAAGGGCATGTGTAAGTGTGTGAGGGCCCGTGTGGCTGTGCGAGGCCCTGTGTGGCTGTGTGAGGGCCTGTGTGGCTGTATGAGTGTGCAAGTGTGCTGTGTGAGGGCCTGTGTGGCTGTATGAGTGTGCAAGTGTCTGGGTGTGCAAGTGCCTGTGTGGGGGTGGGAGTGTTTCTCGGAGTGGATGTATCAGTGAATGTATGGCTGTGTGAATTACTGTATCTGTGTGTGAGTGGTTGTATGGGAGCGTGAGAGAGTGTTAGTGTGTAATGGGTGGGTGCAGAAGTGGTGTGTGAATGGCTGTGCGAATGGGTGTGTCAGTGGTTTTGCTGTGTAAGTGTATAAGCTGCTGTGTGGGTCAGTGTGTGGGTGTGTAAGTGGCTGTATGGGTGTGTACGTGGCTGTGTGAATGGGTATGTGAGTACCTATGTGGGTGTGTGAATGTTTGTCTGGGTCTCGGAGTGGATGTATCAGTGACTTTACAGGTGTATAAGTGTCTGTACCGGTGTGTCGTGGTTGTGTGCAGGTGTGAGAGGATCTGTGAGTGGGTGTATGTGTTTTTTAGGTCTCGACTATTATATCCCGCAGGGATTAATAGCTCGAGGATACAGTAGGGGAAACACACTCTTGAACAAGGGCGGATTACATCCAGTTCGTGTGATGCACTCGTGTAAGACGTGCGTGCACAAACCCATCAGCCTCGCTCCCATCTGCTCCTCGAGCCAGGCATCTGAAGATTCGCCAGCGCGCGCTCTGCCTCACTTCTCCTCACACCCCCATATGCTCGTTCCCGCCCACTCGCTCGCTCCCCTGCTCCTCCGCCCCCCACCCGACTTGTTTACTTGGGTCCTTGCATGGTCTGTTTTATAAGTCGGAATGAGCTTGCCCTATTTGACCCACAACATCGCAGCACGATGTGCTCTTAGAGTAATGTATTTATTTATGTTAGCAAACCAAGCGCTGCTTGGATAACATCACGGTGCATGTGGATTGTGACATCGCAGCACGACATCGCAGCACGCTGCACGCTTTTAGTGATGTATTTATGTTAACAAACCAAGCGCTGCTTGCTCGGATTACATTACGATGTAGATTGTTCTTTAAGTTTGTCACAGGTTTTCTCGCGCCACTGCATCGTCTGCCTGCTGTCCCCTTTGAAACATACAAAGGCAAAAATAAAAGCAGGCTTTTGCTTTACTAAAACATTTAATACTTGACATGGTCTTCATTTGATTTTTGAAAGGCACAGAGAAGACGGATACTCGAACAACGTTCCCCTGTTCCAAAGTCCCCAGCTTTGCATGTTATGCCACATCGTCGCTCCGAATGCATCAGCTTTATTTGGGACGGGTTATCTCCATTTCCCTCATGCACCCACCCTTAACCTCTTTCTCTCTTTTGTTTCCCTGAGAACCAGCCAGCACAGAACAAACATATTTAATTAAAACATACAGAGCCTCGCATCCAGAGATTCTGTTCTGAGGGCCCTCCCTTTCAGCGCTCACAACATCCCCAACCCATGCATAGCTTATCGCTCTCATCTGGCAATAAATCTTCTCAGGATGCCCATTTGCTTTGTTCTCATATCCTCTCTTCTGTTCTCTGTGTTTTACAAATGCTTGTTTTTATTTTTTCTATTTATTAACTTGCCTCCCAGCGCGACTGCACTGAGAGCGCGGCTGGCTGACATCACTTTCATTTTAGCTAGTTTACTTTCCCTGTCTTGCTCCGCTCTGAGCTCCGTTATACTATTCTTGCCCCAGGGCAGCACCTTCTCCACTACAGCTGCGCAGGGCTTTACTTTTATTTTTTAAATTACGCATGCAGCAGAGAAAGGTTTAAAAATTAGGCCCCCGTCTTCACTGTGAGCCCCTGTGGTGCCATTCCTTAGTTTAAGCCTCATGACTAATTGCCTATCACGGTACCTGGTTGTGAGTTGCATGGCCATGAGTATATTATGCTGGTCACCATACCGTTCAACTCACCCACATTTGGCGGTTGTCGCATGATCGCAAACACACCTTTCAGTTATTTATAGCGAGTAGGGGACTCGGGACTAGTACTTCGCAGGTCTTTGCACGGCATAAACAATGTCATGGGGAATCCCTGTGTCACCACAATCAAACTTCGGGCTGATTGTGCTGATGCTGAACATGGTGACAAAGTGCGTCACTCCAGAAAGAAATAGTTTGCATCCGGAAAATATTGTACCTATTCATTCTGTATGGTAAAAATTCAAAGGAATCCGTTTCTGGCTTGGCTCCATGGCGCTTTGACAGCCGCGCTAGTCTCCTCTCAGGATCGTCACAGGCTGCTGACTACAGCCTTGTTCGTTGCTTGGAATTCCTCCCTCTGCCCGATTGGAACATACCACCTAGCCTCAGTCACTTTCAATCACAGTCCTCCCCGCCCCTACTCCATTCACGGCAAGCACTTTGCAACCTATACTCCCTTCAAGGGCCTTTGGGTCAGTCTCCGTCAGCCATTGGCTGCTTTTGCCTTGGAACCTTCAACACCCTAGATCGTGACAATGTCTAAGAGATCTTAGATCAGCCAACAGGAGTATTTGGTGTCAGCTTTTTCTATTGCCTATTTAGGTATGTCCTTGCACCCCACCCGAATGCATAAGGCACTATTATA